>NW_004524817.1:2893179-2926949 GCF_000260255.1 Octodon degus | reverse complement strand
ATCAGCTATTACAGCTATATCTAAAAGCCTTATGGCCTACCACAGCCACACAAATTTAAATGGCTTGAAAGCCTAAGGTAGCATAGCAAAACTGTGCTTCTGCTTACAGCATAATAGGTATTTGAAACCTTAAGATGACTGGGTATCCCAACATCCTAAGCAGGAGCCTAGAGCTATGCTATGCTTCCTCGCTTCCTGTTCACCTGACTTCCATTTTCTTTCTTCTTTTCTTGTTTATTTTTTCAATCATGCAATATATATTCCTTTGTCTGAGACTTCTTTAGTTCAACACTATTTCTAAGATTTGTCATATTCAGTGTAGATATTCCATTTTCAGAGCTGCATATCATTGTATTTTATGAGTATATTATAGTATCATAACTCATATGTTAGAATTTCTATATGGTTCCAGTTTTTGAAGCATAAAATCATTGTGTACAGCACATCATGTGTGGTACATATATCTTAGTACATGTACATGTTCATTTCTAAACAGTGTATACTGCGGAGCTGAATTACTACACTTATGTGTGTCGTAGTTCATATGGCCTGCATTTGTTCAAGTACACTAAAATGTGATAAACCACTCCCTGAAGTTATCAGTTTGTACCATTGCACAGTATGCTGGCCCATTTTATTCTGCAATTGCAGCATATCTGAGACTTCATAATATATAAAGCATAGCAACGTATTTTTCATGGTATGGAAGTGAGAAGTCCAAGATAAGGTAGAAGCACCTAGTGAGAGCCTTCTTCCTATCACACAGTGAGGAGCAGAAAAAAAGGAAATGAGCACAATGTCATTATGGACAGAAGAGCAGAAGAGAACAAGCCCACTCCAACACACACATTTATAGCTATATAATTACATCAAGTTGGGCCGGCAAGATAACTCAGCAGACCTAGAGCCTGCTTAGGCAAGCATAAGGACCCAGGTTCAATCCTTGGTATTGCATGGTGCTGGCCCTACCACTGTGTGCGCTGAGCCAGCCACCAAAACCTGGAATGGTGGCGCATGACTGTCATGCCACTGCTAGGGAGGCTGAAAACAGGAGGATCAGTATGAGTTCAAGCAGCATAGTGGGACCTACACCAAATATATAAAAAAATAATTACAAAATACATCAGTGTGAAAGAGCTCTTGAGGCTTAAGCTGCTTGCAGAGGTTCAGCTTTCCCACATGGGGACATTCAGGATCACACTGCCAGCACAAGGCAATTAAGGAACACATCCAGGCCACTGTGCCGTGCACAAGGGCTGAGGTCACACTGCACCTAGTGTTTTCTTGTCTTTTTCATTCTGCAGAGTGAATAGCAGCATTACCTGTAATATTTACTTTATATTTACAGGCATTGCATATTTTGATTTTTTTCCTTCAGGCTTATAACTGAAAACCTTTTCATGGTTAAATTAGTGTTTTATCAAGAAATTCCATCATTTTTCTAGCTACTTTATCTCTTTTATTGATTTGAAGACTGCCTCATACATACTGGAGTCATACGTATTGTAAATATTTCTCCTATTTTTAATGGCATCTTTTGATAAATGAAAAATTTTAATATAGTTGCAACTTACAATTTTTTATGTGCCAAGAATCAAACCCAAGACTAGGCAAATGCTCTGTCACTGAGCTCCGTCATCAGAGCATGCTTTCCTTTAGGGGTTGTTATGGTTTGAATCTAGATGTCCCCATAAGGCCTCATGAGCTCATAGGTGGGATTTTATGGCTGAGTGGATCTAGGGTGCATGGATATGAATTAAGGATGTGGACTAGTTCCTTAGTTAGATTAGTATAGCTCTGGGTGAAGCTGAGTGGATTTACTGAAACAGGAACCCCTACTCTGAGTGTGGGTGACACAACCGATAGGCTGGTAGCCTGCATGCAGTAGAAAGGGACAGAAAGTGTTCTGCCTGCCATGCCATGGCCTGTTTCTCTGTCAGGCCCTGCTGCCATGCCTAGCTGCCTTGGAGTCATCTCACTTCAGGTGAAACCTCTACAAACTGTGAGCTAAAACAAACCTCTCTTCCTTTAGTTGTGTCTCATATTTTGTTCTAGCAACAAGAAAGAAACTAAGGCAATAGTTAAGACTTTTTCAGGACAATGAGACAGCCATAACAGCACAACAAAGACCTCCACAGAAGACGACTTCCAGAAGTGCTTCAAAAGTAGTGAGAATAGTGGGAGAAAGTGATGAAAAGTATTGTGTTGAAAGTGATGGAGAGTATTGTGAGAGGGATTAATGCCAATGCAGCTTTAATAATGTATTGAACTTTCATTATAGTTTTTTATTGCATCTTTACGCTGTTATTTATTAGTACTTCAAAGTCTGTTAATATATGCTTAATATGTAGGCATATGTAAATTTGTATTTCATATGGCTTCTTTGTAATTTGAAAGAATTTAACTATGTGGTTTTTTAGTGCTGCGTACGAAACACAATGTCATGCATGGGAGTCAAGAGCACTCACTGAGCTCTCCTCCTCTCCTTTACCTGATATTGGCATCAGAACTGACTCAACCTTCATGCAGCTTGCCTTTCCACGTGGCCAACAGGCTAGATGTTAACATTTTACTTCTACCTCCTCTTCGGGAACAGACAAAAAGGTTGTACTTTGCTTGTTCTTTCTATCTTCAACCTATGGTTATTTTGTGTAATTAATTTTGATATTTCACTTGCAAAAGGTTAGTGTTAAGTATAGACAATGCAATCCATAATGCCACTTAAGCAAACATATGTACACTTTAAGTAGGTGGAAGTGCTGAAAACACAGTGTCTTAGTATTTTGTAAACTTCACTGTCCCTGAGGAAACTGATCAAGACTCCAGTACCAATTTGCACTTCAAACATCAGCAAAAAGACCTGAAAGCTTTCTCTTTGAGGAAGTATATAAGTATTAGCATTAATGGTTTCTTCCTGTGATTAGAATGGTTATCTTTATTCCCACTTGGATTGGTTATTTGTTGCCTCTCATTGTGTGCATGGTCCAGGTCAGCAGCCTCTATTTCTCACAATGAGCACCTCAACCATAATCAAAATTTTCTCCTTATATTTTAGCAAATCTGACAAAAATCTCTTCCACCTTGGTAATTTGCACTTATTTTTAACCCAATTGTATAAATCACAATGCCTCCACTTTCTTTGTCTCTATGTTTTGTGATATCTCATTAAGACATTCTTACATTCCAAGACTCTTATTTTTATTTAAAAAGATAATTTTTAATTTTAACCTTTTCCTGTAGTTTAGCCTAAATGTTTAATTAAGTAAATGAGATCAGTTATTTAATTTAGGAAACTCAGCAAGCAAACACTAACACATAAATCAGACTGACATCTTAGAACAATTCAAGCCTCCAGCAAGCTCTGCGTGATGGGCAGTCACTTAGTTTTGCCCTCTATAGCTAACTATCTATCTATATGCTCAAGAGATGCAATGATTATTGTTTCACTGCCATTATCTGAAGGAATAAAATATGAATCCCATTTTTATATATTCCTGCCCTCTAAGAACATTAATATTTAAACAGTATTAAATATTCAATAGTTTAATTTCATAGCTAGATATTTTAAAAAGTCACCGAGTCTTAGGCATGCTGAGTATTGAATAGATAATACCTGTAAACACATTGTCTGTGAGTAGAAAAAAAAATCTCTGAAATTAAACCACCAGTTCAACAATAAAACTGCATATGAATGAAACATGGATATAATTTCATTTACATGAGGAGTGGGCACTATGTGTAGACAAACCTAGTGGATTCTGTACAACAGGATCAAGTTGAAGGGGGCCAACAAAGACAGTGGGTGATGAGACCAGGATACAATAAATAGGCAAGGGGAGGAATACATATGAAAGTGCAGGGAGAGATTGACTAGAGATTATGGACAAGATGTGCTCTTCTGCTTAGCAAATAAGAGTCCTGTAGTTCAAAATTAGTCTAAGACAAATATTTTCACTATCTTCCTAATCTTTTAATTTATTACTCTTGACAATATACTCTTTTTTAGAAAGATTTACGTGATGTATAATATTGTTAAATAAAAAGAAAGAAAAGGATGAATATGTGGACAGTTTTTGACATCTTTCAGTGCACAATCTAAACCCTTATTGTATCTCTTCCTATGGTGTGCACAAGATTATATTATGTATAACTGTAGAATTCACTATGTTAGAAACACTATTTTAAGTTTTGAAAACTACAGTTGACTTTGGAAGTGTGAAGCAATAGAATTAGGGCTTAAAGAAATTAGTATCCTCTACATAACATGTTCAATATTTTATTGATTTTGGGGATTATTGTCAGACTATTGTGATAATAAACTTTGTGATACTATAAGCTGTGCATAGCTCATTTGTATCTTGCTAGCACTTTTTTCTGATTTTAGAATAATCTAACAGAAAAAAAATAATCTAACAGAAACTTTTTAAAATCAGAACATTATTAAGAGTTAAAACAATGAAATTGTTTACCCGTAACTAAATTATTATTTGAATACTTAATAATTAATTGAATATTTAAACAAGACTTCTCTGACACATAAACATTTAACATATGACATTGTATCATACAATCTATAGCTGCATTCTAATTTACTTTGGTTAGCTACACATTACAAACTTTTATTCACTTGCTAAATGTTGTTAAAGTACTTTTCAAAGATTTTTATATTTTATTCTGTAGCAATACTGTAAATTCTATAACTTTTCCTATATTTTGGGACATATAGGTTATACCTGGTTGAAATCTAACATCAGAAACACCCACACTACACAAATATTATTTAAAACTTCTGCTACGGTTTGTCAACTAAACTTTCAGAAAGAATACAGAATTTTGTTTTGAAGTTAATAGAGTATTACAGGAAGTCTCATTTTGCTGTATTGCCTGTGCTTTGTACTACATTACTTTCTTGTCCATATTATGGAAACTGAGGTAGCATTTTGTGTTTTCTATTTTATTTTAAATATGAAAGAAACAAAAAGAATAACAAGAAAAAAAAACAAAAATGCACCATAAGACAATAAAAGTGGTGTAGAATTTCAAAATAAGATTAGGAAATTAACAATTTTGATTGTTATATTACATATTGTTACCATCAAATTTGTTACTACCAGATATAGGCGTGTAATAATGATCAAATAGGCCATTAACTCTTCCTTTCTGTAAACCTTGATTGTTTTGTACTCTATTTTTAAATTTATTTTAAAGGGAATTAAAAAGTAGATAAGATATTAGCAATGATGCACCTTTAAAAAACTAGTAAAAACAAAAAAAAGATGAAAGGTATTCAGTGGTGGTTGTTGTATTGTACATTGCTGTCTTCAATGTAGTTGCTCATACTATAGATATTATTATATAAAAATGGGTCAAAGTAATAATTTTAAGCATTAACAATGACCTTCATAAAACTGATAGAAATTAGTAGGACAATCATATCAGATACCCTGGGTATATAGTTAGATGATTTTCCCCCTTGCTTTTTTGTCTATGTTTTCTCCTTTCCTTCATCTCACTTGCTTGCTCATAATGTTCAGTTTGTATCCCTTTTACTATATTTATTGTACCTTTCAGATTTTATTTATTCTTTCATCTTCTTACACTAAGGAGACAATATGATGTTTAAACATGTAGGTCTGATTTATTTCACTTATGAGTATGGCCTCTAGTTGCATCCATTTAAACAAAAACTTTCAAAATGATATTTCTTTATAGCTCAGTAATGCTCCATTATATTAAAAATATCATATCTTTTGTCAAAATTTATCTATGACAAATACTGCTGATATAAATATGAATGCAATACATGTTTTCAGTTCTTCAGGAGAAATATCCAGAATGGAAATAGCTGGATTGAATGGAACTTCTTTTGCTTTTTGTCTTTTTTTCCTAATTTAATTTTATTTTGAAGAGTAAAAACAGAAGCACAAACAAAATTAGACACAAATAGGGTAATGTACAAAATATGTTATACATTTTCAAAATAGGAATAGCTAATAAGTAATGGTTGTTATATTATGTGTTTTTGTTGTCAGATCTGTTTTTCAGATTAGAAAATGCAAGATTGTGGGTAAATAATTGAATATTTGTGATAGCTTTCAGGATTTTTTCCCCAGAATTGGGGAGTGAACTCAAGACCTTGCACTTGCCAGGCAAGTGCTTATTCTACTGAGCTATCTTCCCGTCCCCTTTAATTTTTTCCTTGTCTTTTTCTTTCAATTTACTCTAAAGAGAGAATAATAATTGATAATTAGAAATGGTACACATTTAGAAGACCAGATGAGAGGTATTCAACAACGGGTTTTGTATCATACATTGCTGTCCTTGATGTAGTTACCTATATCGCAGATATCAGCATACAGAGTTAGTGAATGTGAACATTCTAAACCTTAACTGATTTTTTTCAAAAAAAATGATGGATTTATGAATACAATCATCTCAGCGATCCTTTATATTTACTTGTATGTTTTCCCTCCTTCCTTTTTTCCTGTCTTTTCTCCTTGTGACTGTGACTTCTAATCTTTTTTTTTGAGGAGTCCCCAAACTGATTCCATAGAGGTAGTACCAGTCCACACTCCCCCTAACAGTGGAGTAGGGTTCCATTACCCCCCAATTTTCTCTTCCAGTAGATTTAGTGTTTCTGTTTTAATATTTAAGTCTTCTATCCATTTTGACCTTAGTTTAGTGTATGGTGAAAGATCTGGATCTAGTTTTAGTTTTCAGCATGTGGAAAGCCAGGTTTTCCAGGGCCATTTGTTTAAAAAGCTATCTTTCTTCCAGTGAACCTGTTTATCCTCTTGTGAATGATAAGGTGGCTGACTGTGTTTCAAGTTCTGTCTGAATCTTCTAATCTGTTCCATTGATCCTCAAGTCTGTTTTATTGCCAATATCATGGTGATTTTTAACACTGTAGATCTGTAGTATAATTTCAAGTCAGAAATCATAATGTCTTCTATCTTGTCTTTGTTGACTAAGATTTCCTTTCCTATTTTAGTTTTTTTCTGGTTCTAATTGCATTTTAGGAGTATTTTCTGTAGATCTGTGAGGCATGTTATTGGTACTTTATTAAGGATGCATTAAATCTGTATAACAATCTTTTTTTTTTTTTTTGTATAACAATTTTGGGAGTATGGTCTTTTCACAATGTTGGTTCTTCCTATCCAAGATCAAGAAATAACTTTCCCAAATAGCTCAGTGAGTTAAATTATCTGCTTAGACACAGAAGCTGGGGGTTTGATCCCCTGGCCTGCTGTGTCAGCCCTGCCCCTGGGGCACACTGAGAGTTAGATTGAGACTGGGTGTGGTGGCACAGTCCTATAATCCCAGTCACTTGGGAGTCTGTAAACAGGAGGATCACTATGAGTCTAATCTATGCAGTGAGATCCTGTGCACCCTGTACACCCTGTACACCCTGGCTTAAATACAAAAAAAAAGAAAGAAAGAAAGAAAGAAAGAAAGAAAGAAAGAAAGAAAGAAAGAAAGAAAGAAAGAAAAAGAAAAAGAAACAAAGAAAGAATGAATGAACTTTTCATTTTCTGAAGTCCTCTTCAATCTCTTTTTATAAAGTATTGTAATTTTCATTGCATAGATCTTTTAGTTCCTTTATTAGATTAATTCCTAAGTATTTCATTTCTTTGGAGGCTATTGTGAAGGGTGTTGTTTCTCTAATTTCTCTTTCAGTGAGTTTGTTGCTTGTGTTGAGGAATGCTATTGATTTTGGGATGCTGACTTTGTTGTTTTTCTTAAATAAAAAATTGTATTTGCTTAGAAGCATTCCGAATGTCAACAAAACTATTGAATTTTTTTTTTGCAATTACAGAGTGGTATTCAGATGACAGAACAACAATTTTTTCATATAAGCTGCCTCAGAGACTGAAGGTGAAAAACTGAAGATGAAAAACTACTGTCCCATATGTAACTTATATGTGCTGTGCACCAACAAGAACCAACTTTCAATTTCCATGCCAATTAACAACCCCCATACAGTACCAGGCAAGGTTAGTGGCTATTGAAAATACCACCAGGGCAGGGCTATCTAAAGACACATTCAGTAGTGTGTTAAGTATACAAAAAAAGACACTGCACAGTTTAAAAACAAATCTTACACTTACAACAGGTTTGTTTTTTTTTTTTTTCCTCAAAAGGAGTGAGTTGTGTACAGGGGACTTAAATGCCTTATAGACAAGATTTTTTTAACTGCGCTAGAACCAACTTACTCATCATCATCTTCTTCACCCTCTTCATCCTTTTCATCATCTTCTTTCTCCTCTTTATCCTCATCTTCTTCATCCTCTTCCTCTTCCTTTTTTTTTTTTTGTTTTTTCAGCCTTGACAGCACCCTTTTTGTTGTATCAGGTTTTCCATTAGCCCAGTAGGTAGCAATTCATACTTTTCCTGCAGCTTAGTAGTCTTCTCATATGGCTACTTGTCATCTGCTGCAGTATTATTCCATATTTCTCCAAGTTTCTTTGCGACATCACCAATGGAGAGGCCAGGATGCTGTTTTTTGACTTTTGGCTGATATTCAGAACAGAACAAGATGAAGGCTGAAAGAGGTCTGTTGGGCACATTGGGATCCTTGAACTTCCAGGGGCCAGGGGTTCAATTCCTGGGCCTGTCGTGCTGGCCCCACTCCCAGGGAGCGCTGAGATGGTGATTGAGACTGGGCATGGTGGCGTTCACCTGTAATCCCAGCTCTTGGGAAGCTATAAACAGGAGAATCCCTATGTGTCTGATATAGTAGTGAGACCCTCAACACCCTGTAGACTCTTCCCTAAAAATTAAAAAAAAAAAAAAAAAAAACTTTTTGCAAGCATTTAAATACCATAGGGAACTCCATTGTTCTGTATTTATCTGTAACTTTATTCTTTAATGAACACTTAGTGTTTGTAATTCATAATAAGTAGAATCGCTTAATTTATACGTAATTTATCTGAGAACATTATGAAATGCATTTATTCTTTCTTAACCGTGCTGACTTTTATCACTCTTGGTTGTCACAGTGGATCGGCTCTTGCTTTCAGAACGATGCGACGTCTTGCTTGCAAGGCTTGTTTCACATTATAGTGGAAATGCTCCTGGAGTTTCAAGGTTAAGCATGATGTTGACTGCTGGCTTCAAAAGCTAGCCTTCACTCTAAAGGTAACTGTCCTTCCATCCTTCTATTTCCATCATTTTCAATAATGTCTGGTTGTTATATAGCAAAAAATTTTCATTATCTTCAAAACGGTGTAATTTTTCTCTGATTTGCTGATTGTATTACGGAAAATTATAAAACTTGAACATAAAACACCTTCTGCTTTCTAAAACAAGTCCTATATGAAAATGTTATATTAATATTTTATTGCAAATAGAGAATAAAGAAAAAATTGTTCTCTTTTGTGTTTTTCAAAGATTTTTGGAGTATAGACAATGATGACTTAATAAAATGAGGTAATAGTTTTTTCTAATAGAAAAATTTTGCACAAATTGCTTTATGGAAAAATACTCATTTTATAAAATTGAAAAAAGTGTATTTATTGAGCTGACTGAATTTATACATTTCTTAAAAAAATAATTTGGCTCCACTTTCAATTTTACTGAGCTTTACACAATAATTAAAAAGTTATACTTTACATTTACTAGCAATAGTGCTATTCAAGCGGGTCTTCAGCTAACTCTTTGTCTGTGTTATTCACAACAGTACTATAAATTAGGTAAACAGTCATTTTCCTCATCAGTGAAAAAGAATAGCTCAGATATACTGTGCCTGGTCGAGTCACAAGCAACAGTCATCTGACACGTCTGCGTGCTCCTTGCAAAAAATACTTAATCATTTCATTTATCGCTGTGTACTGATCAAGATAGGTTAATTGTCCCCTCAGTTCTGCTGCACTTTAGGCAATTTGCTTCGTGTCTGCAGAGAACTTTTTCCTTTTATTTTCTCCTAGTACATGGTTGTAGGATGTAATGATCACACTGCTCATGGGGAACTTGTACATAAATCATCTTAATTCTTTTTTCTCTCCCCTTTCCCTAAAACCCCCTTTTGCCTCCCTGTTTACAAACTGTCTATTTCTAATTTTTTATCTTTCAATTGCTTATTTTTTTTCTTTAAATCATTTTTCCCTACCTGAAACGCCTATCTCTTGGTCCTGTTCTCATTTGAATGATAATACCTATCCCCCTTTTGCTCCACATTTATACATTTTTTCTTACACAAGATAAATAATGTAATATTTAAACTTGTATTTGAGGGCCTGCCAAATACCTCAGCAGATTAAAGCACCTGCAAGCAGGCACAGGGGCCAGGGGTTCGATCCCTGGGCCTGCCATACTGGCCCCGCCCCCAGGGCGCGCTGAGATGGCAATTGAGACTGGGTGTGGTGGTGCACGCCTGTAATCCCAACTTTTGGAAGGCTATAAACAGGCAGATCACTATGAGTCTGATCTGGTAGTGAGACCTTGAGTACCCTGTGGACCCTTCCTAAAAAAAGAAAATAAATAAAGCTTGTATTTTATTTATTTCACTTAACACTACAGTCTCCGGGTACATCCATTGGCCTGAAAATGTTTCATTTATCCACCTTTATGGAAGAGTAGTAAATGCTTTGTATATAAATAGCACATTTTAAAATCCATTAATCTGTTGATTGGCATACAAGCTGTTTTTAAGATTTACATATTTAAATTGTGCTGATATAAACATGGATAAGCATGGAGTCCTATTGTATGATGACTTTAACTCTCTCAGGAAGATACTTTGGAGTGGAGTAGCAAAGACAAATGGCACCTGCAGCTTTAAATTTTGAAGAATCTTCATACTGCTTTCCCTAGGGATGTACCAATTTACATTCCCACCTTTTCCCCCCCGCAGCCATGCATCTTTTAAGGATGGCCATTTTTTCTGGAATAAGATGAAATCTCAGTTTTGTTGCAATATGTATTTCTCAAATGGCCAGTGATATTTTTTGTATGGTTCATGTACTTATTGGTTATTTGTACTTCACCTGAGACGTGTACTCATTTAGATGTCTGTTTCTGGATTAGGTTTTTATTTTTATTTTATTTTATTTTTAGGATTAGGTTTTTAAATTCAGGGTTCTTCTTTTTCTTTTTCTTTTCCTTTTTCTTTTAGTTCTTCATATACTCTTGATATTTGTACTCTGAGAAACTTTTGGCAAAATCTGTTCCCTTTCTGTTGATTGTCTCTTTACTCTGTTGGTGGTTTCCTTTGCTGTGCAGATTTTTGACTTGATATTCCCACTTGTCAACTGTAATGTTTCATGCACAACTCAGTAGGGTTGTGTTCATAAAAAATTTGCAACAGCATAGTATTAACACTTCTTTTTTGAACATGTGAAATATATGATTTTTTTTTCTCTGCCACCTTCAAACATGAATTTTCTTTCTTTCAGCCTCTTTTCAGGTAAAAGGCAGGAATCTCTTTCTTGTGGACTTTGGAGGCATTCCTTTCAAATGCAGCTCTGAGGAAAGACAGCAGTTCTCTCCCAGTCATTTTTGCAAAAGCAGCAACATAACTCCTGAGAGCACCAGCACGATGGCCAATGGCCGAGTTGCATTTACCACTCTCCCCATCAACAGTCTCCTTAGCTCTCTACTCATTCACTCCCAAGCTTACAGTCTTTCCACCTATTGATTTGGTACATTTGATTACTCTCCCCAAGTGAAATAGTCTTAAATAAGGTCATGATTGACTGTTTAACCATCAAATGTAATTATTCTTTTCTGCTATTAAAATGTTTCTGTTCACTCGACACTATTCCTCTGCTCTTTGAAGTTCCTGAAGAACAGTACTGGTTGGAATTTTGCATAATGCCTGGCACTTTAAAATATGCCTAAACACACAACGAATGTCCTACAGGTAAGCAATTAAGAATCCACAATCCCTATCCCCACTGCAGGGGCAGCTTCTTCAAACTCATTTTGTTACATTTAAAAATGATGACCCTCCAAAAGCTTTACCCTATACAGAGGTAGAAAATTAACAGTACTGTTGCTGATATCTCAGTGGTGCTTTTTAAAACAAGACTGAGATATTATTAAAGGGTTTATCTCATTCTCTGATTTAAATTAACTTTCCATTTACACTGGAATTTCTTATTTGCTGTGGTTTATGGCTAGATGCCCCCAACCCTCATGCACTCATAGGTGGGGCTTTAGGGGGATAATCAGATTCTGGGGACATGGTGCTCATCAGTGGGTGAGTCCTCTGGTGAGTTCATAGCTAGCTGAGATATTGGGTGGTAAAACCTGGATATAGAAGGTGAGCCATTTAGTTCTATTAGTTAGTAATTACACATTCCTTAGTAAGATTCTTCTTATTTTAGAGACCAATATCATGATCTATGGTTGACACACGTTTCTCTTTTTTAAATGTAATTGGTACAGGGTCTCACTGTGCAGCTTGGATTCCTAGTGATCCTCCTGTCTTCAATCTCCCCAGTGCTAGGATTACAGGGGTACACCACCATGCCCAGACTCTGGCCAGCTGAGCATTCTCGGGACAGGGCCATTGTGGTGGTGCCAGGGATGAACCCTGGTCACTGTGCTTGCTTAAGTCTGCTGAGCTACCTGCTGGCCCTGACACATATTTCTTAAGATCCAAGGATATAAAGTTTCTAACTTGTCCAACGGAAGGCCAAGCATGTTATTAGTTATAAGTAAATGATGATGGTGCAATGATGGTGTTGTCATGATGATAGAGTATTTGATTATGTCACATCCATTTTCAATGTGTTATAGATGTCTGATTATAAACATGTGTGCTTGTGTCTGCTGTATCATAAACTCAACCGTATTTAATTTTAAATTAAACTTGGCAGAAAAAAATTGAACTCAAATAATAACCTTCAAATCACTTATGAAATTATCATTCTCTCATACTCGATCTCTCAGCAAGCACCTCTTGTCTCTCTAAGAGCCTTCAATGTCTTGGATTCAGGTAGGGTAAAGCAGGGGATGGGCCTACCCAGAAAGGCTGACCAGTGTCGGAAGAGCTGTCACTTCAAGATGTCTCTAGAGATTCTAGCCGAGATTTCTTCCCAGTTAATGAGATGACCTTGAGCAAGTGACAACCTCACTCTGCTTCAGTTCTTCATTTGTAGACTGATGGGATTGACAATGATTCCCTCCTAAAACTCTTCGCCATGCTACAAGGACTGTGATTAGCATGTGTCACTCTTGGCAACATCTTACTGCCTTGATTAATAAGGTCACATATGTTCAAAGTCCATCAGTGAATAATTTTGCAGAGGTTCTTTATTGGTGATCTTCAGATCAGTTTAAGTGAGTAGTATTTGTAGAAATCATCTCTCTAAAAATGTGCTGGGCAATAAACTTGTAGTGTAACCTACACACTCATTAACAAGTTATTCCCAGGAGTTCCATAGCAACATTTCTTCAGACATGCTCTCTGTCTTTGTAGACACCACATCACTTAATCCCGACATCAGTAGCCATCATTACCCTCAGCAACTACTAGCATTAGTGATAACAGTAGTCTCATGTGATCTTTCAGGACATGAGAAATTAGGTAGCTTTCCCTGTAAGAATAAATATGAGGAGAAATCATAGTTCTTTAAATAATTCCTATAGCTTTTTTGTAGCATTTGTGTATTTACATAGCTGTTTTTTGCAAAACGTATTAGAAACTAAAACATTTCTTCTTTCCACTTCACTTGTATTTCATGAACCTTCTTATTATGTAATTTTTACATATTTTATTCAGTATCTTTAAAATTAATATTGTCTCAATTGATCCTAATGGAATTTTAAAAAATCTACTCAGTGGTCTCTTTTTACAATACTGATCTCCTTTAGAAGCTTGACTTCCTCAGATTCTTTAGAAATGCTCACTGCAGTTGCCCTGTAAACTCCATAGATAAATGTCCTAAATAGGTAATATAGTTACACTAAAGGTTTGCACTCTAGTTCCTTCATCTCATGATGCTAGTAGCTGAACCGCACTATTCACATTTTATATTTCAATCCTTTAATCTAGGTATCAATGTAGAGCCGAGGCAATGAGCTAATAGCTTGCCAAAATTATACCTGGGAAGATGGCAAGATTGATCAGCAATTTAATTTCACAAGACTTCTAGAAGGCTCTGGAGGGAAAGCAGGACAGAAACGGAAGAGTCCAGACTGGGCCACAGTAGTATTCTGGTTTACCTAAAAGTATTTTCTACTCTCCCCCAGGTATCACCTCTACCCCACTCAGATAGGACTTCTCTTTTTTCTTTAATATTCGGTGTTCCTTTCTACTTCTACTGTTTGTCTTGCCTCAAGTTTTTTGTTCCTTATTGAAAATCTGTACCTCGCTCAGCTCTGATATCACACACAGCTTCATTCCCACTCAAAGGAATTGGGCTTTGAACTTTTTCTTTAATGCTCTATACTTTGTTAGTAAGTCATCTTTTTTTGTTTTCTTTTCTTTTGTGGGGAATCTTTGATCACACCAAAACATGTTAATGTCAGTGGTATAGCCCTATAATTCTTCCCAAGACTTTTACTCTTGTCTTTCTTTGAAAATATTACCTTGTTGACTTGTCACTATGAAATTTTGGAACTCTTAAGGGAATTTTGTACTTTATTTTTTTTGCAAAAAAATTATTGAAGCATCTTATGTTTTATGTATGGGTAAACCCTGCAGGACCTGGTCACAGCAGATGGCAACACAACACAAGCAACATAAAGGGTGCCAAGACAGCACTTCATTCAGTCAGTTTAAGCAGTAGTATGGTTGCTGGTGGTCCCCAGAAGTAGAGCTGAAGCACAATGCTGTGAGTTAGTTTTTAGTTCCTCACGTAAGAGCATACTTGTCTTATGTCCACCTGTTTGTGTATATTCTTTTCTGCCTCTTGTCCTCTAAGAACCTCAGAGGGCTATTCTTTCTCTTCAATCTGCTCGTTTTCTACCTCTAAGATTCTATTTGCTCCCAGGAACCCTTTGGCAGGGGCTCAGAGCTTCTGTTTCATCAGCTGAGGAAAGGCCACTTTCACCAGCCCAGTTCTTCCCTTGCCCCCAATCCTTCTGTAATGGCAGTGAGCAGCAGAGTGACTCTATTTTATTAATAAACACGAGTCTATCAGCTTTCTTGGTAATTCACAGCCCTGCTCAGAATCTGACTTCCAAGTTTACCTAAGAGTATTTTCTGCTCTCCCCCAGGTGCCTCCACCTCACTCAGACAGGACTTCTCTTTTCCCTTTAATATTCAGAGTTCATTTCTACTCCTACTGTTCACCCTGCCTCAGGTTTTTTGTTCTTTATTGAAAATCTGCACCTCTCTCAGCTCTGTCATCCATGAAGCCATTCTGCCACAGCACCCCGGGCACCTCAGTCTCCTTTGGATCTCCCAGGACTTTATTCACAACTTGGAATGCGTGAAGCAGTCTTGGATGGCTCCACCGGGGTGCCAGCTCTCTGTGCCCAACTCTGAGGAGGCCTGAGGACTAGCTACAGTCCCATCTGTGCACCACAGCTCACGCCTTGGGATTGAATCATAATAGGAGCTGGCTGTATTGTACCTGGCTCTTCTACAAAGTCTACATAAGAAAACAGCTTCTTCAAGCCAATGTTTCTAATTTTTTCCAATTAAAACTAATGCAAAACTCAATATACAAAATATAGTAATCTCCATTATTCAGCTAACCAGAGAATATTGTTAATGTTTTGATATTTTTGTCCCTTACAAATTGATAGAAAAGCCACTTATTTCTTTAATTATCATAAATGTGTGTATATTTATTTGTCACATTTAATGTAAAAAAAAGAACATGTATAAGGGCATTACATAGTCTTCAGAAGAATGAACTGGTATTTGTATAATCATCTATTCCTAAATTATTAGACAACTGTACTCAATCCGATATTCTAATATTTTCATATCAAGTAATGCTGTTATAAACCTAGCTTACGTAAATTTATGTGTTCCTAATTATTTCTTTAGAATAGATTCCAAAAGTAAGTTTTCCAAATCAAAGGTGAGGAATTAATTGAAATCATTTGAAAGATATTACTAATTTGGCAATGTTAATTTCTTTCTGCTTCCTTTAGTGTTATTATAAACTCTCTTATTAAATTCATTACTTTTCTGTAAACAACTGTGGAGTAAAAGGGGTTGTTTGCTGCTCATTGGGGAGACCCAGAACCTGATGTCTGAACCAGTCTGGAAGTTCTGGGTGTGATGAAGGGAAATTACCCCTAGATTAAGGGTAGCAGGTTTGTCTTTGTTTTCAGTATTGAGCTACTATAAAAGGTGTTACTAACAGATGCCATTGAAAAAGTACCTATTTTTACTATGACTTTCTTTTAGGATATATGCTGTTACCTTTTACTCATTTAAAATTAAATAGTTAGCTAACTTCATTCAAATGGCTTCCCAACTTACTATCATAGGTTCTTTGTTCCTTTCACAAGGAACAATTCCGTTAGGGTCCAGTGAAAGAGCATTGGAAGGTATTTGACATTGTAAAACAAAATACAACACATAAAGCTTTTGCCATTTCACCAGTACCATTGCAACACACTTGAGAATGTGTCCGACTTAGATTTCCATTTCATGAAGACAATAAGAATGTCATTTGGAATCACTTTTCTTTCATTTTCAAATCTTGGGTTGACAAAACTTGAGATGTAAGAAGTCTAATCTTTTCATTGAAGTCAGCATCACAATATAACTTATTCCTTATATTTTTAAATAGAAAGTTTATTTTTTTATTTTATCCAAGTTGAATGTTATAAGGACCTCAAGGATATCACTTATGTTATGAAGGTATCTCTTCTAAACTATTCTAAAATTTTACCTTAAGTCATTTGTAACATCTTTTACTTTATTTTTTTAGTTTTAAAGAATACAAAATAGTGATAGAAAAAAAGCATTAGAAATGATACATGATTTCACTAAACAAAGTAATAGGAATTCAACAATTGTTGCTGAATTACATGATGCTATCTACAAATTAATTGTTCAGATTACCAAATATAAATGAAAGATCTGTTTAAAAAATAACAAAGAAATTATAAGAAATTCAAACAGGAAAAAAATGGAGTTAAAAAAAGTTTTAAGCATTAACTGCTCCTTTCAAAAGACCAGCAGAAATTGACAACACAATTATCCAAAATATTCCACATATATACCTAAATATATGTTTATCCCTCCTTTCATTTATCCTTTCATCCCTGTTCCCATTGAACAATTTTTATTGGCAGATGACATGATACTATGTAGAGAAGATGCAAAAAACTCCATGAAGAGATTGTACATTTAAAAACCAAACTCAGTAGCATAGCAGGATACAAAGTGAACGCTGAAAAATCAATCACATTTCTACACACGAAGAATGCACGGAGAAAGAAATTATGGAAACCACATCTTTCACGGTAATATCCCCCCCAAAAATACTTAGGAATCAAGCTCACAAAGAAGATGCAAGATGATTTCAGAAAATGGAAAGATACTCCAGCTCCTAGATAGGAAGAACCAACATTTTGAAAATGGCCCAAAATTGTTACACAGATTCAATGCAATCCCAATTAAAATGCGATTAGTATACCTCACAGATCTAGACAAAGCATTCCTAAAATTCATCTGGAACCAGAAGAGACCTGGAATAGCAAAAGGGCAACAAAGGAAAATCAGGAGGCCTCACAATCCCTGATTTGAAATTCTGCAACTTCTTTTTTTTTTTTTTTACCGGTGATTGAACTCAGACCCTTGTGCTTGCGAGGAAAGCACTTATTCCACTGAGCCATCTCCCAGGTCCCAATGCTTTTTCTTTTTTCTTTATTCTTTTTTTTTTTTTTTTTTTGCAACTTCTTTACAGCTAACAGAAGTTAGAATGCAAGCAACTAAGTCCACATGAATCGTAAACCAACAAATGGTTCTCCAGTGGGCCTAACATAGAAAAGGTTGTACATTCCACCCTAGTTACACATTTGAGAGTGAGTGCTATCTGCCCCTGCTTGCACTTCACAGAAAGGTGTAATGTAAAAATTTTGATGCTTTTTATAACACTGTTAATGTTTTCTTTACAGTTACCTTGTCTATATCCTTCTTCTCAGAGACTCCTTGGAGAAAAACTCAAAAAGTTACACAAATACTCCTCTTTCATGTTGCCCTTGCACCTCTCCTGACTCAGCTTCCAGTATGACAATGCTGTGAAGGAACCTGAACAGAAAGCCCAGGGCTGAAGAAACAGGACTGACTCCAAAATGCCCCAAGGGAGTGGCCATACAATATGCATTTTTCAGAAATAGTGTCCTTGACAGAAGTTGGTCCTTTTGCGGGGCCTCTAATTCAGTTAGGTAGACACAGAAACTAATAAAGGTAACAGTTCTAAGGCTCACATAAGGAGGCTTGGTGACCACTGATAGCTAAGCATTCTGATTAATTTGACTGGTTTGGGGACGTAGATATAGATAAGATTTTAAAAGCTCCTTGTATACTTAATGTGGAAATAGAGTGAAAATATATTGAACTGGAGTTTTTCCACAGTGGTTACTTCTTTTCAAGCACCAATCAACAGTGACACTTTGGAGAGAACATCCATTTCATACAAACCTCAAAAATTATGCTACAGAGTAGTGATCTGAGCACTGTGTTTAGGAAGAAGTCTAACAAGAGAGAATCAGAGACTCTGCAAAATGATTAACTTGTGGACGATTCATCAGTCTCATGAGGCAGAAGTAAAGTTTTCATGAGAACCCAAGATATCTAACACAGTGTCAGGAAGGGTGACCTGTGTGATGAATGCCTAGGGTTTCCCAAAGGCACAGCAGTCCCAATGCCATTCGTGCTAGTTTTCTCCATAGAGGAAGAGAGATTCAGATGGGTAGTGTCAGGTAGAGCCCTCCTCCTGGTGAGAGTAGTTAAGGCATAACTGTAAAGAAATCTCTTTCAGAATGATATATTGTTGAAATCAGTTTAATGAAGATAAGAACATTTGGGCTTGAAGGTCTGTCAATTCTACATAATGGCTTTCTGCTGCAGAGATACTATTTGATTTTAAGAACAAACCTGATAAATTCACAAAAGAATATAGAATGTTAAAGAAGTGTGGAACTATCCTAGATCCAACCTACATGACCCAGTCATCTAGTAGTCTAAGCTAAATTGCAACCATCAATCCTGATTTGTAGGGATCGGGGAGATGGCTCAGTAGAATAAGCACTTGCCTGGTAAGCGCAAGGTCCTGAGTTTAATCCCAGGTTCCGCAAATAAATAAATAAATAAATAAATAAATAAATAAAATCCTGATTTGTAGATGTTCACACATATGTCTGGGTGTCAGGAAAGTATGATGTTGCATACTTACATGATCTCTAGCCAGATCAATTTTGGAACTGTCCCTCTGTTCAGCTCCCCGTGAACTAAGCAGCTTTGTTCCACCTGAACTTTGTCCCTGATGCCTTAGAGCCAACTGACTGCGGACTAAAACTGCAAGTGACTAAATGTTCTCCTCCTTTAAGTTGGATGTTGCATATTGTATCTCAGAGATTTTTTAAAAAGCTAATACAGAAAACCAAAAAACAAAAAGAAATGTTGTCACTATGACTACACCTGACCATTTGTTTTAGAAGCCTTTGAAATTGGTTTGCTGAGTTTGGAAAATTTTGGAGGTGCAAGTTAAAGAAGACTTAGCTTTCAGTAAGCAGAGTCTGATGGGTGATGCTAGTCAGAGTTCAGAAGGTCAGAATACTTATAGAAATGTGGACAGTAAGTGCTAGGCTTGAGTGGTTTCCATTAGGAGGAGGGACCCAATCAGCATCTGCACAGGAGACCATGGCTGATGTACTGGAAGGGAATTTGTGTCATTTTAACCATGTCCTGAGACTTTTCTGGAGTCTAAGATTAACGAGGTGGGCTAATAAATCTTGAGGAGAAAATACAATGATATGTCAGTCTGTAGACTCTGGCCGGGCATTGGAGGCCCTGCATATTCAGATTTATAAAGAGAATCAAAGGCAAAAAGCAGACAATTTTGACAAATTTAAATTTTATCCCAGAAGGAAATGTGTAAATTTGGGGCCAAGATTTGTGCTTCCCAAGAGATTAGTGTCATAAGAAAGAAATCAAGTATTTTGAAAAGAAACAAGATGAAATGACATCTCAGAACTTAAGAGCTCATTCATTGCATGTTCTACATTGTAACAGTGTGAAGCTTTTTATTTGAGATAAGTGCTGCTCCCCAGCCCAAGAAGGACCGCTGTAGGAGTTGGCTCCTGAGAGTTCACTTCAGTGCTCAGCTACACAAGCACGCAAAAGCTGCAGCAACAATGACCCAGGATGGCCTGGCTACTGACAGCAGGCCCTAGCATCAAACACCTGCTGCTGGTTTTACCAGCATGCAGAATGTACGAGTTGTGGGGTCAGGAGGCTTTCATTCAGACTTCCAAGAAAGGCCTAGAATAAGCCTGTGAGATGGAAGCCAATGGTGTAGTGGAGGACTCAGGAGGTTATAGAAACCAGTGACAAGGAATATCAGTCTAGAAAATCTGAAGCCTGTAAATGGAGATAGCACAAGAGAGAAGCCATGCAGGCTATGACCAACAATGTCACAGGGGTCAGGCCATCCTGGCTCTTCATGACCCACATTCTAGCACAGGACATAATGTTGCCATGCTGGGTTTTGGTTTAGCTTTAGTCCAGGTCTTTTCTATTCCCCTCTACCCCTCTTTCAGAATAGGAATCATCCTGTGTCCTTTAACTTGGATTATGTAATTTTTTTAACAGAGGTTCACAGCTAAAAATGTGTCTTCAATCTCAAAAAAGACTTGTACTTTTAAAAAATCCTAGAACTGTTGGAACACAGGGGAAGAGATTATTGAATTTCTGGTTGTATGCAGGATAATGGCATTATGTCAGGTCCAATGATAAATTTCCTATTTTTTTATATGGAGATTAAGTATGGTTTGAGGAGGTATCTTTGGATGTGAAGTTGACTAAGAATAATTTTGATGGTTAATCCTGATTTTCTAACTAAACTGGATTTAAAAATGCCTAGGAAATCTGTACAGCGTGTTCCTGGATGTGTATGGGAGGGCCATGAATGTAGCACTTATAGCCCTAGTCAGTTTCTGTCCAGCTCTGCTTCTCTGCTCTGTGCCCCCACCCCCGATCTAACACTCTGTGTGCACCACGCTCTTCTTCCAGGAAGTCTCTGCCTTAGATGAGCTAATACCAGACTTTAACTGTAAGCAAACCAAACCTCTCCTGCTTTAAGTTGTAGGAGTTAGATACAGGATAAGAACTATGAAAAAGCTCACAAATACACATTTCTCTACTATAAGTACTCCAGAAGGAGAAAAACAAACAACCACAGGAGGGTAATCAGAAAATTGAAAAGCAGAAGAAAATGAGATCCAGAATCACAGAAATCAACCAAGTGGATGGCATGCATAGAGATAAATAGGGTGAATCTAACTGGCTCCTTGATTAGTTTTTTGCACTAACTTTAGCATACACATCAGATGGGATAGTGTGGTTCAGCTGCAAGGTTAGAGATTCTTCAGTCTAGCTCTATCTTGCTATTGTGTCTTGACTCTTTCTTACTATCGAGCTCTTTTGACTTTGATTTCTCCCCCTTGCTCTTCTTTCATATGAGATTTTCATCCTTTAATTCACTTCAGAACTTCCTGATCTGAAATATGATTTTTTTAAGTTTGTTCAACTTCTTTAATTCATTCAGCGACAGTTTCACATTTGCACTTCTATTTTTGGAGTTCAGAGGGAGTACTTTGAAATTCCTGCATTGTTCTTGAGAACCATATCTGTCCTATCACATTTCTAATCAAACTTTAGTCTTAAAATACCTGACATTTCTCAGAGACTTTGGAAGTTTTTGTATTTTCAAGGACATTTTTCAGTTTTTGTTCATAAAATAAAATCACAATTTCACAGGATGATTTGACCTCTCTTTAAGGGGTTATGCTATTCACTATAATTCATGAAAAAGAAAACAACATTGTATTATTTACTCATCCTTTCTTGTAGTTTTTTTAATGAACTTCCATTTTATTCATCCCAAACTGGATTCAAATAAATACAAGAGCCTGCTTTTTGAAGAGCTCATTGTACATATTTATGAGAGCTTGTGGTATTGCATTTGTATCAAGTTTACTAATATCAACAACTTTTACAAAATCACATTTAATTATACTACAGTCTCATATTTTTCATATGTATCATCCCAAAAAGAAAGCTGAATGTATGTTGGAGCCAGCCCCATGACCAGGACTACTTACCCCACTATTACTGACTGCTGGAATCTTCCCATGTGAATTCACAAACCTTGTCACTTACAAATATTCTCCAATAATTACTCACTAGCCCAATATCTTGTGTGTTTTGTGTTTATAATAACTATTGTAATCTGTAGTGATTTGTCCTAAAACATTTCTTCATGGCCTGCCTACTTGTGTTCTTATCTTGTTGGATATTTTAATATCAATGTTTAAAATAATACTATGGAAACAGCAAGCGCTGACTAAATGCTCATTATGTTTTAGAAATGACTCCCACTTTTGTGCTAAGCATGTTTAATGTCATGCTCTGTGCTGAGCTAAACAAAACTTTATTAAGTCCTCCCCATCCTTTCCCTTAGGTCTCCATGTGACCTGCTCTACAATGAACCCACACGTCTCCTGATCCTTGCTCTTATGATTCTATCTTATTCTCTAACTGCCTGCTGTGAAACTAGCTCTTCTCAAGTGAACATATGACTATAAAATCAGGAATCAATTTCCAATATTGCAGTCACAGTTGGCACCAAGACACTACACAAACAAAGAATGCTCAATAGCAGTCATGTTCTTCTCCTGAACACACATACAAATCCATTTCTAGAAGTAAGTACTCCTCCTCAGTGGTTGTTCTGTCCTTGCTCTGGTTAACTGCTTACAATGAAGAATTTTAGCACAAACCTTGCCCCGGCTTCAACTCAATCCTAGGAAAGTTGGTCATATATCAATAGCTTTAGCCCATCAGTGCTTGAGTTCTAGATTTGCCTACCATCCTCATTCTGTAACCCAGTAGAAATGGAACAGCCCAACAGACATATATATGCTCACTAAACTGCAGTGAGCAGCTTCATCTATGATTTCTAGCCTGTTTTAAAATACATATGACCACATATTTGTCCTGATTTTTAACCCTGTATTTAGGACAGGGTCTACAGGGTCTACAGGGTCTCACTACATAGATCAGACTCAGTGATTCTCTGTTTTCAGCCTCCCAAGTGCTGGGAATACAGGCGCGCACCACCATGCCCAGTCTCAATTGCAGTATCAGCTCGCCCTGCTAGTGGGGCCGGCACAGCATGCTGGGGATTGAACCCCAGCCACGACGCACTGCCTAAGCAGGCACTTTAGTCCACTGAGCTATCAGGCTTACCCTTTTGTATTGATTCTTGATTTATGCTTGAATTTTCTCAGCTGGAACTAGAGTTCACAAAGTCTTAGTCCATTTGGCTGACTTAAACTCTGATAATCCACCCAGTTCTCTCCAGAACTCCTCTTCAGAAACAAGACATGCCTTCTGCCTACAGCTACTGGCTCCAAACAAACTCACAATGGCTCACCTGACGGCCAGTCCTGGCACTGCCTGATACTGCATAGCCCATGTACCCATATCAGTTCAGGTCATGCCAAGGGTGTGAGGGACTTTCAGCTTTGTGGTTTGAACTGTAAGAATTCAGTCTGGATCTGAAACTCTTTCCCTCCTAGAAGTTCTTTCTAAATATAGCTCTTTACCCTTCTCTCTATTTTGTTGTCAGTTGTCATAATTACTTTGTAACTGTTGCTAACAACACATTGCCTCAGCCAGCATGTGTGTTCCAGCCACCAAGATAAAGTTTGGAAGACAAATTTTTGACCTAGATTCCTAGACTTGATGGTTGTATATCTCAATCTATCCAAAGTAACTTTACAGTTAAGTAACTTTACAGTTAAGTAACTTTACAGTTAAGGGCCAGTGAGATAGCTCAGCAGACTAAGCACTTGATTAGGCAAGTTCAGGGACCTGAGTTCGATTGCCAGTACTATATGCCATGCTGGCCCCGCCCCTGGACACACTGAGTCAGTCACCAAGTCCAGGCATGGTGGCACATGTCTGTAATCTCAGAGCTGAGGAGGCAGAAAACAGGAGGATCTCTAGGAGTCCCAGCTGCAAAGGGAGACCCTGTACCAAACACATAATTTAAAAAAAAAATTGCAAAACCAAAGTAACTTTAGCAAAATTACTTTCATCTAGAAAATTCTAAGATAAATGGGAGAAACCTATCACAACTATGAAAGGTAAAGTATGTTCAAAGAATTCTGCAAAGTTAACTCTGTGAGATCCATTCATATGAATCAGAAGATGAGCATCCCAGGAAGTGGATGAAAGACATGGGCCCTCCTTCATTAAAAATTATTAAGTTCACAAGCATAAAATTCTGTCGGCAAGTTATATCTCCATAAACACCTAAACTTTATCCACGAATCTCAGGTTAAAAACTTAAAATAAAGTTCAACAAGGATCATTAACCATTTCCTGTCAAGACTTGAGTGAATACTGAATGTTGTATTGTTCTTTGTCTTGTTTTAACTTTAAGGATAGCATTCCTTGATAGTAGATTAATACACTCCCAAGTGCAATATCAAGACCCCAGAGAATACTCAAGCATGGTTCATGTTCCCTGGAAGCTTGATAGGATGGCCAAAATGCAGACCCCGAACTAAACTTATCAAATAAAAATATTTTTAACAAGGCCTCAGATGACATGTATAGACATAAGAATTGAAAAATACTGATCTACCAAATAGAAAAAAAAGCATAGAGTCCACTTATATACACAAAGTGTTATTTCAGCTACTATACATTGAAAATTCATCCTGCATTTTCTAACTTGCAAGATTATATCTATCTTTGAAATATTACCTTCCTACTCAAACATTACCTTTCTCAAAAATTTTCAGGTACCTGCCACTAACTCAAAGAGTGATCTACTCCCATTCAATTGTTAGCTGATTGTATAGCACTCTTTATAAAATTTCATCCATATTAAGAAATTTTCATCTTCTAATCAATCAATCAATCATGTAAATTCCTCTGTAGATAAAATTTTGAGTACATACACCAAAATACTAAAAGCTCACATTTTTTGAACACTGTGCCAGTGTTCAGGTAGTAGTGCATTTAATCCCCAAAGGCCTTGTTAGGCCAATGGTAGTGTTATTTTCATTTTAAGATTGTCTAAATAGCAATGTCAGAGACCTATAATAAATTGATAATTTATTGAAAATATGATGATTCACAATTAATCTGATTTGCATTTTCTGTAATTTAAAATAAAATGCAAACTAGAAACTATCTCTTACATGCTTTAATTTTCAAAGATTTATGATTTTAATATACAATCATATGAGACTTCTTTGCAACTTTTTTTCCAAATGCAATATGGAGCTATTTTCTTTTACAAACAAAGGATTTTATCTTTACATATTTAGAAAGAATGCTAACAGAGCGTTCAACTGTCTCTGTAATATTACTTCAGTGAGACACAAGTGTAAGGTGATTACTTATATCCCTATGTAGCAACTTGACTCTGATCCTTTAACCTATCTGCAGACTTGAAATACGCTTACTTTTATGATAACTCTTACGTCCATGTCCACATGTTACAACTTCACACGAGAAGGCAGTAAGTCTAATGCAGAGGCAGTGTTTAGCATGCTTTTTGCAAAATGTGAGATGGCATTGTAGCGCTTTTTGCAAAATGTGAGATGGCATTGTAACATTGGCCCAATTCATAGGAGTAAGGACTTACTGGCTGAGCTTGCCAGCCCTGTCCCCAAGAGCCTTATTCAAGCAGAGTCTCTTTACTAGTCTTCACACACAATTCTTCAATATTAACATACAGTTATTGTCCTGAAGATTACTTGGTATGGAATCTGATGCTTTATATTGTCTCTACAAAATACTGTATTTCAAAAGAATTTTAAGTGTGCCTCACATTCCCCAAATGGAGAAAGAATTAGTAGACGATGGTAAGATAAAGTAAGCAATAGAAAACAAAATGTTGAGAAAAAATAAAAGTTAAGAAAATAGAAAGGTACTGTATAGATTTCAGTCGAAGGACCTACCTTCCAATATTGAACAGCTTTATTCCACATTGTTTTGCTTTTTGAGACTACTATTTTTGCTAAAGAGTATATGCTTCCATTCTCTAGTTTCACACAGAGTAAAAAATTTCCAGTATTGCTTTAAAAAAGAGTTTACCTAATAACAGGGCTAATATATCAATCAGTCCAGTGATTAATGATACACAATTTAATACCAGGAGGGAAAATGCTCTAATTGGGTTGGAAATTACCTGGCATCCAACTGTATTAGATAATGGAATATAATAACTAAATTGTGATGACCTTATCAACACTTTTGCACAATTAAATGAATTTTTTATCTTGGTCAATCTTATTTGATTTCTCACATGATTTTATAAATATTAAGGGAAATCGTAAATCAGACCCAGGTTACTAAAATCGTGACAACTGAAACATTTTTACACGCCTTCATTATGCTGAAATGAATACGTCGGGGATATTTGAGATTCTTCAATTTCCTTAATCACTTTTTGCACATTGGCAGTCTGCTGTTCATGCCGCTATTGATACAAACAGTGATGTGCACTCTGTCAATATCATCGCTAAGAAGCTTAGAATATTGATCCCTAGCAGGCTCGTGCAACCCAAATGCACTCTTTACTATCCGTTACAACCCATGGCTAGAAAAACATTTCCCAATCTCAAATTTCAGACCATCATCTAACTGCTGACGCTGCTGTTGCTGTTACAGCATCAAATGCTTTCCGTATGCGTCTCCATAATTGCACTGCAGGGGAGATTCCACCGAAATCCTACTCTGGTTTTTAAAAAACGAAGCAGATTAAGAGCGAAGGATTTTCTCTGAGGAAGATGTCCTGATGGAGCTCCTCGAGCAGCCTGGCTTCTACAGACCCGCGGCTTTGCTCTCAACAGCTGCCACTGATTCCAGCTGCCTCCTAATTGGTGCGTGGCTGCACAGCCCCCTGGGACTAACCTGCTGCATTTACATTCCCAAAGCCAAAGAGAAATTTTTGCCCTTCAAAATACTTGAAATTATGAATAATAATTCATAATTACGAATTATGAAAACATTCATATCATGAATGTTTTGCGCCTGGATTTCTGGCTACCTATGGCCTTTTCTTTTCTTTTCTTTTCTTAACAATCTCTGTGTTGTTAGGCCTCTGTTAACAATATAGATATTCACAAGCCTGTGGGGGGATGCCATACACAGCCCTGAGACAGTCTAAGAATGATGAATATGTTGCTCTTGTTGGTAGTAGTAGTAATGGTAGTAACCATTGCTATGGTGCATAAAAGCTGCAAAGAAGTAACCGACTATTGATACAGCGATGGATAGACACAGATTTCCTATGGAGCTACATCTGCCAGAAGATAGAATTTCTTTTAATTTTTATCAAGAAAGCAGGACTAAAGGTAATGTTTCAGTTTATCATGGTTCTGGGATATATATATATATATATATATATATATATATATATATATATTCTAATTTCAAGAATCTCCATTTCTGGGAGGGAATTTTACCCTAAGCATTTAATTTTTTGAATAAAATTTTTTGGCATTTAAAGATGAATTTATTTCCCCCTAAAGGAAGAGAGGGATAAACAATTGTACCTCATGACTGATCAGCGAGGTCCGTTGTCATTCTTTTTGTTTTTGTTACGGATGAGCAAGGTAATGACTGCCCTCTGTAGTGCCAATGGTAAAGTGGAACTTAGTTATCACCAGCTGGCAGAACTGGCCAGGCTTGCTTAATTAAGACCTGGAACAAGATCTAAATGAGGCAAACAAAATAAAATATATAATATTTAATGTTTGTTTTCTGTTAGTCATTTTCAAAGGATGTTAATTTTAGTACAACTCCTCAAATCTTACCATCATTAAGTATTACATTTGAAACAGAAAAAAAAAGAATGTCTACCTGAATTTTCTATCCTACACAAGACACTATACTATCTTTTATACATTTTAACTGATATGGAGTAAGCGAATATACATTAGAGCAAACAGGCATTGACTCAAAAGCAGTAAAAGAAAATAGGAAAAATTATTATATAATGGTAATAAAGTGAACTTGTCAGGTAAAGAGAGCCCCAACTATATAAATTAAATATTAATAAAGATAAATTAAAATACAATAATAATTGAAGTCTTCAATAACTCTCTGTATTAGATCTACCAACCAGACAGAAAATCTAAGCAAAATGGACTAAATGAACATTGCATCCAACAGCTACTGAATGCATTCATCTCAAAAGCATATGAAACATTTTTCAGAATAGATCATATAATAGGCCACAAAACAAAATAACACTCAACTAAGTTTTAAAACATTAAAATCATATTGAGTACCTTCTATGATTACAGTAAAATAAAACTAGAAATTAATAACAGGAAAAACTGTGTAAAATACATGGATATATGGAAGTTAAACAAGTTACTCTTGAACAACAATGGGCTCAAAGATGACATTAGGAAGAAAATGAAAATATTTATTTAAATAAGTGAAGCAGGAGTACAATGCATATCTAGAACAACTTGAAACAGCAAAAGCAATACTAAGACATAAACTTAGAGTAATCTATGACTATATTAATAAAAGCAGACATATTTCAAGTAAATAAGATATTATTGCATTTCAATATATAGGAAGAGAAAAACAATCTGAACTTAAATTTAGTACATAAAAAGAAATAGTAAAGATTGAGCATAAACAAATGAAACAGAGACTTAAAAATGGAACAAAGGACCAGTGAAACAGAGTGGTTTCTTTGAAAGAATAAACAAAATAGATAGAATTTTATGTAGAATACCTAAGAAAAAGAGAAAAATCAGAGATGAGAAGGCAAACAATACATCTAATACTATGGGAAAACAAAGTATCATCTTTGACTACTGAAAATTTTTAATTTGATAATGTAGAAAACATGGACAAATTCCTGGACAAATACACTCCACCATGATTAAGTTGTGAAGAAATACAAAACCTGAATGGATTAACAAGAAACAATGAGTTTGAGTCAATAATAAAATCTCCAATTAATGAATTGCCTAGACCAGACAACTGTGTGCTACCTGCCTCAGAACATTTTAAAGAAGTAATAACAGTACTCCGTAAGTTATTTTACAAAGGGGGAAAATGGAAAAAAAAATTCTTCCAAACATATTCTATGACAAAATCATGACCCTGATACCAAAACCAGATAAGGACAAAAATTATAGGACATGAACCTTGATGTACATAGATATAAATATTCTCAGTTATTTCCTAGCAACAGCACATTAAAAATCTAATGCATCATGATATTTGTCCAAGGAATACAAGGATGATTTTTCTGTGTAACCCAACATTAACATAATTAAGCTCAGAAATTTTGTAATGGGCTCATAAATGCAACAAAACCACTTGATGAACAATACTTTTATCAGTGATGTTATCTTTCATTATTAAAAAATAAGTACATACTTCAACACAGTAAATCCCATTTATAATATACCAACAACTAACATTATTTTGAATGTCAAAAATCTGAAAACTGTGTCTCAAATATCTGAAAAAACATCCATCTTTAACACCACTTCTTTCTTCTACAAAATATGGCTATACCATAGCCAGAGCAACTAGGCAAGAAAAAGAAATGAAATGCACCTATTGTGGCTTTGGTCTACATATGCCCACAAAGCCTCATGCAGTCATAAGGAACTTTTCAGAGTTAGTTGAATCTAGGATGTGTGATTGATTCATGGTACAATGCTAGGATTAAGGTTGAGTGATTACTAAATTAATCCTCTGATTGGTTTGGCACCACCCTAATCCCAGGAGCTTGGATGCAATATAAGGGACAGAGAAAGGCTTGTTTTGTCTCTCGTTTGCTTCACTAATTACAATCTTCCATGAACTGCTTCTGTTCTGCCATGCCTGTTTGTCATGCCACCCTGCCTTGGAGCCAGTTATTATAGAATGAACCTGATGCAAATTGTGTGTTAAATAAACCTTTCCCCTTTTAACTTTGGGTGTCAGGTATTTTGTTTCAGCAACAAGAGAAACATAATTAAGAAAAGCATTCAAATTGGAAAAGGAATTAAATCATCACTGTGCACTAGTGACATAATCTTATGTATAAAAATTACAGATTCCACCAAAAAATGAGAACAGTCATTAAATGAAGTCAGCAAAGTTGCAGAACAATGAAACCTATGTAGAAAAATACCAATACTGATACATACACACAATGTGAAATAGCTACGGGAAAGATTGTGATTAACTTTAATAAAAGAGGCAAAAGAACATTAAAGTGAAAACTATAAAATACTGATGAAAGAAGTAGTAGAGGACAAAGAAATGAAAAAATTCTGCGTATATGTAGGTGAAAAAATTACACTTGTTAAAATATGCATACTAACCAAAGCAATCTACAAATTAAATGCACTTCCATTTAAATGCCAACAACTTTCTTCAAGGAACTACAAAGGGCCATCCTGAAATTTATTTGGTACCACAACGAAAACCCAAATAGACAAATAGACAAACCCATCCCGAATGAAAAAGAACCAAGTTGGAAGCATTACACTGAATGGCTTCTATGAAAGCGGTGACCAGCAAGATGGCATGATATTGGCATAAAAGCCAACATATACATTGACTGAACATAATAGTGATGCAGAAACTCAAGCCATCTTCTATAGACAACTTATTTTTTATAAAAAGGTAAACAGAACTTACTAGATATGTCTCAAAATAAGGCACAAAAATAAAAGATTTATGAATAAATTCTCATCACTAATCATCAGAGAAATTGTATTGAAACCACAATAAGATATTGCTTTGCCACAGTAAATATAGCTATTTTCAAAAAGACAAATATGTTGGTGAGAATGTGGCGAAAGGGGGACACTCTCACACTGGTACTTGGTTGTATATTAGTAGATCCATTATGGAAAAATGTGTGGTATTTCCTTAAAAATATTAAAAAGAAAATTTCCATATATTCCAGAAATCCCACTGTTCATTTACATCCAAAGGAAATGAAATCTGTATGTCAAAAAAACATCTAATCCCTATGCTCATTGCTGCACCATACCTAAAAACCAAAGGCAACCAAAGTGTCCATCTCTTTGTGAATGAAAAATGATAATGTTACAACTACTCAGTGGAAAACTATCCAGCATGAAAAAATAAAGAAATTTTATTATTGGTAATAACATAGGTAGAACTAGAGATCACCAGGTCAAATTCTGAAAAAAAAAGTACAGAAAGACAAGCATCATATCATGCATATGTGAAACCTGTTACACTAAACAGAGGCACAACCAAGTCAGATGAACTTGAAGCAACAAATAAACTTTATTTGAGGCTGCGTGCAGGTGGGCCAAGGATGATGAGATCGTTGGACCAAGGGACATGTGGGGGAAGTTTATAGGGGTGCTTGAACAGAGGAGGGGAATAACAGGGAAGAGGAGGAAAGATGCAGTCTGTGTCTTGGGGGTTGGGTGTCTCAGTGCCACCTGTATCTTGCAGGAGTAGCTGAGTAGCACAGTCGATGCTCCTCTCCTTTTGCAAGCTCTAGCTCCCAGCTGTAGCTGTGTCTGCAGCTGTGCTCAGTGGCTCTGCTCTGGGAGGCTTTCTTCTCTGTCTGGGTGGGTATTTGAGAAAAATCTAAAAAAGGTGATTTCATAAAAATTGAGAATAGAATGGTGGTTACCAGAAGCCAAGAAGAGTAGGAAGAGGGAAGGCTAAGAAAAGATTAATCAATGGATACAAAATTATACTCAGCTAAGGAAAGATTTCTGTTTTGTTATTGACAGTAGAGTGATTATAGGTAATAATTATATAATATAGGTTTCAGAAAATTAGGAAAAAGAGTATTAGACTATTTACCATAAAAAGTGGTAAGTGTTTCAAGAGACAGATATATCTAGCTGACATTAAACATTGTGTAGTGTATACATAAACATCTCATGTTAGACTATTAAAATGCATAATCATATACTTTGGTATCAATTAAGATAAATATAATTAAAAATAACGCATATAGCAATATTTGGAACATGTAATAATTCGAAACAAAGTTTTATGGAACAGTAATGGAACAAATTATGCATAAATAATGCAATTTTATGCAATGATTTAGGAATAAGTAAAAATGACTGCTTTTGTTTTTAAGCTAAAAGCACATTTTCCTTTTTTGAAACAAGGTCTCACTATGTAGTCCAGCCTAGCTTTGAACATATTATGTTGTGCAGTAATAGGATACAATAAATATTTCAATTCCCAAGGGAAGAATATGAGGATACAAAAGAAACTGAAACATGACTAAAATCCAACCAGAAAAGATTAAACCCTGTAACTCCATGGTCCATAAGAAGGACAGGTTGTACTAGGATATCACCTCCCAGCAGGTTTGGCAACCAACCCCTATGGAGCTACTAGTTGCAGCCTACATGACTTCTTTCTTGGGTTAGCTTTACTCACTGTTGCAGGCATTCTAAGCAGACATCCCATATTCCCATCATCTCCAACTTCCTGGGTTCTTCACTGGACCTTCAGCTTTACAGTTTTCACTCACTGCTCTCTATAAGACTTCTAGTAGGAGCTGTGCCCATCTCACACACTTTTTTTCCCCATAATTTTATTGAAAAACAAATAGCAATGAGACAGTTTCAAATCAAACTGGTAGGACAGTTTCAATAATTAACACATTGCATACATTCTTTCTAGTGGTTAATTGCTGTACAAGATGCGGACATGATATCCTATTTACAAACACCATTAGAACAAATCACTCTATTCATTAAGAGAATGTAACTATATATCTATCCTAACCACTTTGAATACACAGATACAAAATGGACATTCATCTGTATACCCTTTTTTTGTTTAGATCCATTATTTGAATATTATAGGTGTGTAAACTCAGCAAAATATTCTAAGAGTCCAGTAGCCCATAATAGTATTGGGTCTTCCGCTTGACTGGCAATGTAAGAAATTGTTGACCTGAGTCCCCTACAGCTCAACATAACACCATGGTTTTACTTCTTATATTTCGTTTTTATACTTTTCTGCTGGATGGTTAAGACCAAGGTAAAGCAGGACCTATGCAACAAGAGTTGTAGCTTTTGGGTCTGATAAGGTCAGTGAAATCCCCTCAGGATTTATCCTGAGATCCTGTACCTCAGATTGTAGAACCTTTGTCAGTGTCAGCCATGTGGATGAGTCATGGCCATTGCTTGGCCAATGTGCGCTCTGTCTCACACATTTTTATGTGGCTTCACAGGCCTTCTTCTGCAATGGGTGGAGTCCTCCATGATCCCACAAATCTTGTATTCTACATAGTTAAAATACCAGAAGCAAGCAGATGAAGCCAAGGTTGGTTGCCAGTTTCAGCCATCCCTGGGCCCCCTTCAACTATCACAGCTGCTGGGCCTTGGGTATTTAGGTGCTAGAAGTCAGGAATGTACTTCCCTAGGCAGTTTTGAATAAGCAGGCATCCTAGGAACTCTCCCCTCCAATGCAAGATTTATGGTTTTGTATACTTGACCTTGTGATAGATAGGGTCTTGCTAATTTTTAAAACACCCTAAACCTGGGGCTGGTGAGATGGCTCAGTGGTCTAAAGCACCTACTTAGAACAAGCTTAGCAAAGCCCAGGGACCACGGTTCAATCC
>NW_004524817.1:2887680-2893076 GCF_000260255.1 Octodon degus | reverse complement strand
CACACACACACACACACACACACACACGTAAATAAAAATTAAAAAAAAAAAACAACACCCTAAACCTATCTTTTTTCTTGTCCCTCTTCAAAATATTTGCTTCTCTTTAATGCTAATTTTTTTTACCAGCTAGGCTTTCCTTTGTCCAAACTTTGCAGTCACTTCCTTTCTTGCAAAACTACAAACTTTTCAGAACAGCTTTCCTGCTTGTTTCTGAGTAAACCTTGCATAGGACTTCGGCAGCCAGTGGCATGCTATGCCTGAAGTTTTAGGCTGACATGAAATTTCCTTCTCCAAATTAATTAGTTCTCTATTCTTAGTCTCAAGTCTCCTTCAAAGTTTCAGGACATTGGCAAAATAGAGACAACTGTTCTGCCAAGCATAACACACATGGCCAGCGAACACCTCCTGATCTTGGCTTTTACTGTCTACATTCCTATGAACATTTGAATCTTTTGAGTTGCAACCGGAATGTTCTGCTTATGCCCTTCTAGGACTTCTCAATTCTGCACATCCAAATCTTTAAAATCTCCTTCAGCAAACTTGTCCCAGAGGGTTCTCAACCACATGGTCAGCTACAGGAACAGCAACAATTTCACTCTTATACCATGTTTTCGCTACCACTCACATTTCTGTCATGAGGACGAAGTATTTGGCACCTGATGCTTAAAGGAAAAGTTTATTTTGGCTCACAATTTTAGTGATTTCAATTCATGGTCTCTCGGCCCCAAAGTAGAAATAGCATTGTGAAGACGCACAGCAGAGGAGTGTGGCCAGGAGGCAGAGAAGGACATAACCAGGTACAAGAATATGCCCATTCAAGTTTTACCCTCAGGGGTCTATTGCTTCCACCTTTGAATGGGAGACTTTTGGGGGACAACTTAGATCTAAGGAATAGCACCCTACTTACCATATCCCAAGGTAGCTTTTCTTATTTAAAATACAACAACAGTAAAGCAAAAATCTTATCATAGGGTCATCTATGAAAAAGTAGTGGATAGTTTTGTGATACTGTAAAGGTTTTCGTTATGTCTCTGTTTATGGTGTGCCAAAAATAATTTCCATTGTTATTTTAATCTTCTTTAAGAAAGACAAGGGTGAAGAAAAGATGAGCCAAGGATTCATATTTGGAGAGCTAGTATCAATGTTCTTTAAAATTGTAATCATTATACTTCTTTTTGAAGTTTGGTAAAAATTCACCCAAAAAGTTCAGGTTTCCATAAAGTTTCTATAAAGAAAAAATAATAAATGATGATTGAGACTATCTGCCTCCCCAATAAGAAGGAAGAACATGCTTTGAAGAATGAGTATTCATGAAGTAGGTACACAATCTACCAAGTGTGACTGAATTGGAACCTAAAATACAACCTCATTAGATGTACACGTGTACATACAAAACATGTCCTGTAAGTATTATGGTTTGTGATAAATTGTTGACACCAGGTTTGCTTAATCAGAATATAAGACTTTATAAATTTTATAGCTCTGCAGAACAAAATTACTATACTCTTACTATAGCAAACATAATTAACTTTGAATTACACGAATTAACAGTGCCTCACAAATTACCATTCAGCTCTGAAATTACATTCTTTCATACCATTAGATTTGTTTGTTAACCTCAAGTAGATGAAGGAGTATTTAATAAAGTAATAATGGTGCTTTGTTAATAGTGCTGTTGAGAAACATATACAGTTACCAAAATAAATCAAGAAATTTCTATTAGCCAATTTGTGCATATTCTATCACCTACATAATAAAATTAAAGAAAAATTATGATGCTCTTACAGGATATGGTATGTGTATTATAGAAAACCTTTTTTCTAATTACCACTTTAATTAGATGTTTTTCAGAGTTATTTTGTGGTTGCATGCATGTGAGATAAATATGTTTAATATTGTTTGGATTCACAGGTATTTTTCTATTAAAGTTATATTACCTCTCCATTCAGAAAAATAAACAATAGCCAGGATTATCTCAACTTCAGTTTCCACAACATTTCTTAATAATTATTTCCATTTACTCTTGAATTATACCTAAAGTCAACTAAAAACCAGTTATATTCTACTCAAGTATTTTCATGTGATCACAGCATGTATAATCCAATACACAAATTTATATAACAAACCTCTTTGCGTAAATTATGATAATTAATTGGATTGAACTTTTAATAAGTTAACAACAGGAATAAGACATGCTTTCACATCTTTGTATAAAGAAATTATGCTTTATAGTAATTGAGGATTTCTTGTAGGTTGTCATCTGAACACTATAAATCCATGCAGTGGCAAAGGAAAGACTTCAGTTAGTCCTCTCAAGTACTTGTTGATGAGGAAAAAAAACAAATGACTTAAAATAAAATTATAGCAGATTCAACTGACCTAACTACCATTCTAATGCAGCTACTTTCTTACTCTACAGTGACCCCAACATAGTTACTCCAGGTCCAGGGACCCCGACTAGCTCAGTTTTCTTGGTCCTTTAATAACATGTGCTAGGAACATGCTTTCCTACTTAGTTCATGCTTAGGGAAAAGGTGTTGAAGCCTTAAATGGTTGGCATTTGGAGCCTGATTTTAATGTTAAGAGTCATGTTGTAATATTACCTTACATGAAGGCTTTATGTATACTCTACTTTTAAAATTTAACTGGAAGGATGATGTGCAGAATCCTTACCAGCTCTGCCAGTAAAAACTCTTGACACTGTCACACAAGGTAGATCTTCTTTCAAAAGTCACCTCCCTTCTTCCACCATCAATATGACTCTCTATATGAAATCTTTTGGGTTGGAGTGAAATTTTGATTTCTCATTCTACCTGAAGCTCCTTACCATATTCTCGCAAAGGCTGATTCAAACATTTAGGTTAAATTGTCATGGCTTGTTGTTAAGTGACTGTGGTAAAATAAATTAAGAAGAGAGTGGGGGGAGACAGAAAGAGACAACTACTGATTCTCAAATGATCTCCTACCCATAATGTTATTTACTTATTTTTGGTATCAGAGATCGAACTTAGGACCTTATGCTTGCTAGGCAGATACTTAAGCTGCTGAACTACACCAGCCCTCTAATGTTATTTTTAATTGAAAATCTTTCATATATTGTATCTTTAAAAATGTATCTCTCATATCTAAATTGAATAATATAGAATCTGCCCAAACTTGTTAATAGACACAGTTATTCATGAAAATGAAATGTATTTAAGTGTTGAACAAATTATTTTTCTAATAAATAATAAAACTTGATCTTTCGTAACAACTGTATGGTTTTAGAAAGCAAAGCAGATATCAGAGTCAGGGTCACTGGACAAAAGCTGGCTTGATGGCTCTCAGGACAAGATCTGCTGTAAGGAGGCTTCAGATAAGCAGAACTGGCTTAGCCTCTTGTGATCACAAGTTTTGTCAACATGCCCTGAGAAGCCTTGACTTGTGATGGGGCAGAATTTCATTAGCTACATCATAAAGATCCCTGTAGAGCCTAGAACCAAGAAACACCATGATGTCCAGAAAATGAATCTGTCCATGTCTGCGGGGGCAGGACAACCCCTGTGAGCAAACCTAGAAGATTTTCAGAACACAGAGGCCCATCCTGTTGGTCCCCTACAGATGTTTGGCAGGTCTTTCAGTATGCTACACATTGCTTTGGAAAATAAACTAAGAAGACCATATAGCTAGAAGCACTATATTAGAACTGGGCAGAATCCAGGTGGTTCCCTCACAGTGTGCTTTGCACACTAGGGCTCTTTTCAGTCTCTTGGGCTGTTTCTACACACAGCTATTTCCACACCTCATTGACTTGCTTTATTATGCAGCTCTTCCTTATTTCATCCTCAGAGAATATATTTGAAACAATATTTTTCTTTATTTATGTTGAATGAGTGATTATAAATAATATTCATTAAATTTTCCATGCCTAAATATTTTATCTTGAAGATGCTGACCATTCACACTAATATGTTAGTGTGAATATCAAAAACTCTTAATTTTAATAATCTCTTTTTTAGGTAGAAAACAGCCTTGACAACCCATTGACAATCCTGATTTTCTTCTATTTTTGTTGGAAGAAAGAAACTTAAAAAGCAAATGTGTTCTATGTACTTTGAGGACCCTCTTCTTTTGCCCATTTTTTATAGGTTGAAGCTTCTTACAGTTGCATCATTGGTCATCTTGTCTTCTGAGACTGACCTCTCTCCTTTGATAGTTTCCTCAGAAGGAACACAAGTGGGCAACATATGATATTGTTCAAGGGAAACAAAAGCAGCTAAGAGCAAACATTGTGGGTAACCAGCTACTGAGTTCTAACTTTTCTACATTTGCTCCAGAAAGGACATTATAACTTATGAGTATCATTTTTGTTCCAAAATTAATACTCTTACATTATGTGAAATATTTTGACTCAGAATATTTATAGAATAATGATGGTACATTATTTATAGAATAATGATGGTACTATTTCCCAAATGGTTTGGATGCATGAGGACACAGAGAGCAGAGGGGCTATGGCTTCTCTCTGTCCCAGCTGCCTGCTGTGCTACATAAGGACGGCACTCACCTACCTTAGACAGCTTTGTGAGGTTTCAACACTTTCATGGATGGAGTAATGAGAACAGAGCCTTGGATATAATAATCATTATTTTTCAAATATTTTAAGAAAATAATTTGTACTTCATTAGTACAATATTGATGCCCAATATTTGACTAGGTAGCAGGCATGCTCAGACACTTATGCTAAGCTTACTAGAAAATAAATAATAGCATTTACTTTTACCTAAATGGTGAATATGCTATTTTTTATAAAAAATATGCAATAGCATCCCTAGTTTTTTTTCTTTTTTGAAAAATAATTTTCATTAATTGGTAAAGAGTTTTGACATTAAAATAGTTAAATAAATTTATCTATAATAACTTTACATTCAAATAAGTCTATATTTCTAAGCCCTAAGTACTACTTCAATGCATTTCTTCCTACCTAAAATTTATGATATTGTTTTCATTACTTAACTTCTAACAGCAAATTACTGTCATTAAAAATCAAAATTTCCCTGGCTGTTAATTCTACTGTAGATCATTGCCTCTAGGTGTTGTGGAATCAAAATCAAAACTACTAAATAATTCAGAAGCAAATTAGCAATTAACTGAAAGTGACTTATTGCAAACAGTGATTATTACATGGCAAGTGGACAGCTCGAATTGTTACCATCTGCCAACCTCTGGTAGCTCTCTATTTTCCAGACAAAAGACAGGAATGATAGAATAGGCTATTGTTAAAAAAAAACCAGAAAAATACACATAAAAACAATATGGCATCGTTTTTCTACTCCTCCCCCAAAATTACTTTTTCTAAGTCTCTATTGGGTGTTAGCATATAATTTCTGCTATCATCTCATTAAGAAAATCCT
>NW_004524817.1:2870478-2887205 GCF_000260255.1 Octodon degus | reverse complement strand
TTTTTATTTAGTTCCACTTGAAATTGTAAATAATTTAATCATTTTGTTCTTTTTTCCATAATTTTATTGAGAAATAAATAGCAATGAGACAGTTTCAAATCAAATTGGTAGGACAGTTTCAATAATTAACACATTGCATACTCTCTTCCTAGTGGTCATTTGCTGTACAAGATGCAGACATATCCGATTTGATTTGAAACTGTCTCATTGCTGTTTATCAATAAAATTTTGGAAAAAAAAGATGCAGACATGATATCCTATTTACAAACACTATTAGAACAAATCCCTATATTCATTATGAGAATGTAACTATATATCTATCCTAACCATTTTGAATACACAGATACAAAATGGATTGTTCTTAAAATATTTATTTACAAAGAAAGTTTCATTGAGATTAATGTTTTATTTTCTAACTATTTATGCTGAAAAAGAAAACTAAGTACAAAGCAATGATATCTTTTGTTATCAGACACCATCATGAGAATGGATTCATTTTTTAATTTATAAAGTTGGAAAGGATCAAGGAGATTTACCCCCATTGTTAAAGCTGAGAGAAGTGAGAAGAAGGGCGGTTAAAGGTCATTCCCAAAGCAGCACACAGGTTTGTCTTGTCCCTGGAACAAAGATCTTGGTCTTACGATGCCAAGTCTCATGGCTTTCTGCTGTCAGTCCTAAACAAATTACTATGGGTCATTGGCTCCTGCTAACAATTTGTTTTCAAGATAAGAGCATTTTTGGTTTTCATATGCCATCAGCCACACATTAGAACAAAGAAAGTATAATTTGGCTCTACATCCAATAAATACAACAAAGGTCCAGAGGATGGCAGTGCCAAAACTGTACTGAATTACTCATCCTCTCACTTTTATCAGACACCAGCACCTAACACAAAAAAAGATAATTTATTATGCTTTATTTTACCTCCAGAGAAGCAAGGCTCTATTCCATTCTAGCACCAAGGTCTCCAGGTATTGATTTAATTTTTTCCTTTCTCATGCAGATATTGAAGGGCTCTGTGTTACTGTTTCACTCTCAACAGGAAAGTGAATAGGAAAGGCCAACATTCTCAGTCTGAAAATATTTTTTGTATTTCCAGGATGTTTAACAGTTTCATTAGGACAGAACTTCTTGATGGCAAGAATTAATTCTACTCCAGTGTTTCTTCCCACAGGTATGCCTAATGCACACCATAGGAGACAATTCCAGTTTAGAACTCAGTCTTATCAATTCAGTCACTCACTGAATTTTTTTTGCCTTTTTAAAATTAAATTTATTGATACACTTTAGGTATACATCATGATCACATTTATTATTGGAAATTTGTACCTATATATGATATGTCTTGATTCTTCCCCCAGGCCCTTACCCGCCCTTCAGTTCCAAATCCCCTCCTTATTTGCAAAAGCTTTGTTCCCATTTTTTCTTCATTTCTGTTTTTCTTCCCATTCCTGCCTTTCTCCCTCTTTCCTCCAAAGTATTACTTCCCATTTAAACATTTTCTTCCTATTTTTTAGTATCTATTATACAGTTTGGTCCTAATTTATGTTTTTTGGTTTCTCACACCAGAAAAAGTATGGTATTTACACACATGTATCAGGTTTATTCCACTTAAGAACATGGTTTCAGGGTATGGTTTCAAGGTACTTCCATTTGCCTAGAAATGTTTCAAGCTTATCCTTCTTTAGGGAAGAATAGTTCTCATTGTGTTACACACACACACACACACACACACACACACACACACAATCTTTATCCATTCATCAGTTAATAGGCATTTGGGCTGTTTGTAAGATGTAGCTATTATAAACTGTGCTTCTAGAAAGCCAGGTTTCCCAGCACCGTTCATTAAATAATCTGTCACCCAGCAATGGTGTTTGACTCCTTTGTCAAAGGTAAGGTGCCTGAGTGTGCTTGGAGACGTTTCTACATCTTCTAATCTGTTCCTTCTTATCTGTTCCATTGGTCTTCTGATTTGTTTTTGTTTGTTTGTTTCCCCCAAAACACGCTATTTTTTTTTCATAGTAGCTTTATTGTACAGTTTCAGGCCATGAGTTGTGATGCTTCCTGCTTGGCATTGTTTACCCAAAGTGTGTTTGATATTTTATGTCTCTCCTGGTTCCAAATGGAATTTATGATATTTTTCCTCTAATCTTGTGAGATATGCTGTTAGAATTTTGATTGGCATGCCATTAAATCTGTATAACAATTTCAGGAGTATGACCATTCTCACTAAATAAACCTTCATGTCCAAAACAAGGTTTATTTTTACATTTTCTGAAATCCTCTTCAATATTCTTTCTCAGAGTACTGTACTTTTCAATGTGGAAGTCTTTTACTTTCATTATTAGATTGATTCCTTTGTATTCCATTTTTAAGTTTCTATTGTGAAATGTTGGTTTCCTTAATTTCTTTCCCAGTAAGTTTGTTGTTCGTGTACAGAAAGTCTGTGAATTTTTGTCACTTAGTGATCTTTTTTCCCATAATTTTATTGAGAAATAAATAGCAATGAGACAGTTTCAAATCAAACTGGTAGGACAGTTTCAATAATTAGCACATTGCATACATTCTTCCTAGTGGTTAATTGCTGTACAAGATGCGGACATGATATCCTATTTACAAACACCATTAGAACAAATCCCTCTATTCATTAAGAGAATGTAGCTATATATCTATCTTAACCACTTTAAATGCACAGATACAAAATGGACATTCATCTGTATACCCTTTTTTTTAAAGTTCCATTATTTGAATATTATGCTGATCTTAACAACTATTTCTTACGTTAAACATTTTCTTTAACTTTTTAAATCAATATTTTATATTTTGGAAGTGTCAGCTTACTGTATATTTTCCTCCCAGTTTTTAATATAATGAATACAATCTGAGTATATTCTGTAAAGGAACACAAGCCTTCTGTATTTAAGAGAAAGATTACTTCAAGATTTCAAGTTTTAATGACCCCTTTAGACATTTTAATGCCACATTCCTTCAAGAAAAGAGTGCTTCACTGGTGACTCAGGATCAGCCTGACTTTTCCCTCGCCCTCAACCCTAGTGCTCCTGGGGTCTACTTCTCCTACATTAGCATTTGAGCAGTCATCCATTAGGCCAGAGTCCCAAGACAGGAAGACAATTATCTTTCTAAGTGAGCTTGTTTCTAATTAATAAAAAATAAAATTCTTAACACAGAAATGTGTGTTTTCTGTGCATCTCAATATACACGAATACCATTGTTTTAGGTTTCAATCATGATTATGAGCATGAGTTCTCGTCTCATTTTGGTAGCAGGATCTAAAGCCATAGGGACATATTAAGAGGAAAGGAAACATCTGCTAGGCTGAGCTGCTAATAGAAGTCTGTCAGACTAGAGGGCACTAGGCAGCCTGCCGGTCTGATGAGAGGCAGAAATTGCACTGAAGTCAGGGTGATGCAGGAAAGAAAGTCAATTGGACAGACTAGAGGCTGAAGATCGCAGAGCCAGGCAGCTAGAAAAGTAGGTGGGCCTGGGAATGGAGCTGAAAGCTCTTCACTAGAAGGTATTCCAGAAAGAGAAGTGAGACAAGAGCCAAAGTACTGAGTAATGCAGAATTTGTGCTTCTCTCAAATGCTGCTCTTTTCAAGTGGCTGCTGAACAAGGGAAGGAGAACAGGTCGTGAGGGTGTGCTCATGTTTGAAGAGCAAGTCTCTTCAAGGCATTCTACTTTTAGTCTGTCAAAGCAAAACTGTGTTCCGTTGAGGTCTTGACCTTACCAGCAATATCTCATTCACTCTGTCCCATCAAGCTGTTCATTGAAGCTGTGCATTCACACTTGGACTTAAGCATTGACTTTAGGACATGTGTTATTTTTACGGAGATATTTCTGTCCTCTCCTCTCCTGCCACAGAACTATTTTATTTTGGGAGCCAATGCAGAAAAAGGAATCAAAAACTAGCCAAGCTATAGAAGGTACTGTGGCCACATGCCACAAGTCCTCCGCAGACCTCAGCTTCTTTCCTACATTACTTCTGTCGTTATTTTCTAGGAAATGTGACATGGTGCTTTCATTTATCTCTCAAATATTTATTAGTCACCATGAGCCCAGCAGCCCATCACAGAATATGACTATGATACAGAGATGGATTATACAAAGTGAGGAATTCAGTGAATCTTCCAACCTGTAGCTACCAATTCCTGATTACTAACTTATTGACCTTAGATTTCACATTCTAATTCTATCTTTATGTTATATTTTCTCTTGATTCAAATAAAATATCCTATTGACTCATATATTTGTTGAACATATCTAGTAGCATGCTTAAGGTGTGCCAATTGTGAGAAAATCAAGATTTAAGAAAATATATTCCCAGTTCTAGGTACCCGTAGTGTATAGAGAACACATGCAGCTCAAGAACCATCTCCACTTGCTGGAAAACTAGGAGCAAATAAGCATCCATCTTATAAGGAAACAAGAGAATTCTAACTTCTGAAAATAAATAAGCACCAAGCACATTTACTGAAGAAAATTATAAAATATTTAGATTAAGGATGAAAAATTGAAAAATACAAAACAAAACTAAATATATGAATTTCCATATTTACTATATATGTGTATGTAGATATAGCCAGAGAGTCCACAGCACATATACATTATAGAAAGGTAGAGGAGTTGTGGAAAATTCAACTTGGGCAATACAGAATTTGACAGGCATGTATATGGTGCCAATAGGCTAGACAAGCCACATAGAAAGCTGCAATGTGAGGTTTATAAATCGAAGAGGTTTGTAAGCGCATCTGGTGGAGAAATGGGAAAGGAAGGTGAAGATGGCGATAGTAGACTTTAAGTACAATCGCTCATTCATTACTTGTCTATTCCTGATATTATTTGAGATGTGTCAATGTAATTTACTACAATGTCCCATATCCCAATACATCAGACAGATGCTCCTCAAAGGGGCCACAAAAGAACTTTCATACATCAACCTCCCTTTCTCTGACTCTGTTTCTCTCTGTATCTGTCTTTGTCTCTCTGTTTTTGTCCCTCCTCTCTCTTAAAGCGCGCGCGCGCACACACACACACACACACACACACACAGAGCAAATTTGTCTGCAAAGTTATGAAATATGAAGTTGAAGAGATCTTTTATACTTCAAATACTTTTGTAGTCTTTAACAAAATAAGGTAGAAATTCCAAGAAGAAAATGTAGCATATAACAAATCCTATCCTCAAATCTTTTTCAACAATAGAGCTTATTTTTCTTAGAGCTTATTAGTGCCTTAAAATTGTTATGGCAATTGTCACAGTAAGACATTCAGCACTGAGGAGAGAGGTTTTAAGGTATAAAATAAATTGCTGTCATTGTCTATTTGCAAGAACTAAAATTAAATAAACTTGTATCTTCAAACTGAGTAGGAATACGAGAAGGAAACTTCTCAAAGAGTTACTACCTGAAACTAAAATGGACATTAGTGATATGTTCCATTAACATTGTTATTATTTTCCTTCTAACTTGATTGCTTTTTTTAATTTACATGATCCTCATAAAATCAAACTTTATTCATTTTGCTATCAAGTCTCAGTTTCCTCAATCATAAATGATTTTATAATCAGAATTTTTAGGAACTTAACAAAAAATTTGAAAAAAAATTGCAATAATTATAAGAGTGATGAATAAAGTGCTACTAAAAATTCAGAAGAAAGAACTGACTCTTTCTGGAGGGGAGTATTAAAAAGAGAAAGCAAGCATTAAAGCTGGTATGCTTTCTTAGGGACTTGAAAATATCCAGGGACTAAAAGCTAAGGAAAGGGATTATGGGATAGGTGCTTGACTGCTAGTAAGTTTACAGTTAATATTTTGATCCATTCATGACATACTAAAGGTCATTAGGGCACGCATGTGCATGCACACACACACACACACACACACACACACACACACACACATATACACACACACAGTCATTGTAGGATTTAGATTAACTCCAATAACAGAATAGTTTGTATGGTCCAACTTCGTTTTAACAGCCCATTTAAACTGACCCTCACCCAGCTCTAAATTTTATCTAAAATAGCATTCCTACTAACAGTGTGAAAAGGTCCTTCAATAGCACAACCTGTCCAGTATTTGTTACTTTTTAAATAATAGCTATTTTAGTATTGTGTAACATGAAATCTCAGTACAGTTTTGATTTACCTTCCCTGGCAGGTAAAGATGTTAAATATTTTTTCATATTTATTAGCAATTAGTACTTCTTTGGAGAATTGTTTATTCAGAACATTCACCTATTGACTGCTTGTATTGCTTTCTCTTTTTGTTAAATTTTGTGAGTCATTTAGGTAATCTGAATTAATATTCTCTGACGTATGAATGTCTGGTATAAGTAGGATGTCTCTTTGTTCTATTGATTTTTTATCCTTTGCCATGCAGAGAAGTTTATTTTATTGTAGGTTCGCACATGAATTCTTGCTTTTATTTCCTGAGCTCTTGGAGTCCTCTTCAGGAAATTATTGCCGACACCCTGTCTCAGCCGATGAGGACACAACAAAAGAGGAAGTCGAAAGCCAATATATGTTTAGGGAACATAGAATCAAAAATTCTCTAGAAAATTCTTACAGGTCAACTTGAACGGCATATTAAAAAGATCATATATCATAGTGTCATATTTCAAAATATACTACAGAGCCATAGCAACAAGACAAACAAGTCATAGCTACAAAATAAGCACAGAACCCACGGAAATAGAACAGAGAGCTCAGAAAAAAACACGCAATTACACCCATCCGATAAGTGAAAAAATGTCAAAAATGTACTTTGGAGAAAAGACAGACTCTTTAACAAACAGTGAAGGGAATACTGGATTTCCACATACAGAAGATGGAAATTTGATCCTTGTCAGTCTGAGATTTCATCACAAGCTTATGAAACTATCGATCTACTATATTATTGGTATTATCTTCCAAGTACTTTTTCTCATTTTGTGAGTTTTATAATTTGGACAACTTGAAAATTTTTCTAAATCTTGAACTACTGTTTTACTTTTTTTTAACATGTTTTTTTTTTTAAGTTCTCTTCTCTTTTCTAACATTTCACTCTAAGAATCAGGAAGAATCAAGCCACTACAGTATTTTACTTATAAATCTCTTTAATTAAATATTCAATTTCTTTTTTTTTCACTTGTGTATTTGGTACTGGATCTCACTATGCAGCTCGGACTTGTAGTGATCCTCCTGTTTTCTGCCTCCCCAGCCTGGGGATTACACATATGAACCACCACACCTGGATTCTGTCGCTGGCTCAGCACACCCCTGGGGCAGGGCTAGGGCAGCATGCGGGACCAGGGATCAAAACCTCATCCCTGCACTTGCCAAACCAGATGCTTAGTCCACTATCTGGACTTTTTTTAAAAAAATATCCAATTTCATTGCTCCCAAGCTCTATTTTCTAAAAGTCACTAGAACATGAACGTAATTCAAGAGCTCTTTGCCGGTTTATGTTTGCCTTTTTTTCCAGGTTCTAGTAACATGCTCCTCATTTCTGTCTGAGATCTCACCAGAAATATAATGCAATAGTCTGAATATGTTTTTTCTTTCAAATTTATGTTAACTTAGTTCTCAGTACGATGGTATTAACGGGTGGACTCCTTGAGAAATTACTAAATCTCACAGGCCCTGCCCTAATGAATGGTACTAGGACACTTATGAAAAGCATCTAAGGTAGACTGCATCTACTTCTGCCATGCTAGTCATAGTAACATGGCAATGTGCATGAAGCAGAAAATCCTCACTAGACAGTGAATCTTTTGGTATCTTGATCTTGAACTTCCTGGACTCAATAATCACAGGAATAAGTTTCAATTATCTCTAAGTTACCCAGTCTGAGGTATTTTGTTAGAGTATCAGGAATGGACTGAGGCAGTCTTTACTATTCACATTGCTAGTCACATATTCTTCATGACTTCTGATGCACAGTATTTTCTGAGAAGATGAAAGTTTATTTCTGGCTTTCCTCTTTTTTTTTTTTTTTGTTCTTACCTAAATGATTTCTAAACATTTATTTATGACAATAACACTTTTTTTTCTAGCATGCATCTTCCTATGGTTGAGGTCAAGAAAGTTCTCCTGAAGCCCTTCCAAGCAGAACCTGTGGGTGATGTTAATGGGTCTAGGAACATGCACTCATCAACAGCGTCATCTGCTGGTGAGTTCAGCAGCAGAGTGTGCTGTTGGAGATGGAAGAAGAGGTGGGGCCTTTAGGCAGGGCATACCCACCACCTCCTGACTGCCATGAGGTGAGCAGCTTCCGCTGCCAGCTCCTTCTTCTATGCCATCTCTGTGTTTCAATCCACCCAACATGAATGGAAACTTGCACAGTTTGAGCCACAGTAAACAGAAGTTGTGTATGTCAGTTATCGTGTCTCAGCAATGAGAAGGTGAGTTAGACACATCTGAAAGCCCTCCCAGCTTCTATCCATTACCTATTTCCAAATACAACTGTAAATATTTAGGCTTTGTTATAGCAGCACCCTCCTTTCTTGGTAAGAATTTCTATCTTAGTAAGTGCAGGATTTTGTAAGAGCACATCATGGACTGGATGACTTAAATGACAAAATTCTATCTCATGAATTTATATGGTGGAAAGCATATCAGTAAGTTGCTAGAAACACCAGAATTGGTAATAAAAAAAAAATAAACAAACAAGAACAAAAAAAAAAACAGAAAAGAGATATCACATCAATGGTACCTTCTTTTCTCCACTGAAAAAATGTGTTGACGATTCCTCTTTTCTCTGGATATTTTCATTCATTTTCTGGGCTTATACTATTAAATTGTTAGGTTGGATTAGGTGGTCTCTAGGTTTGCCCTAGAACCCATATGCAACAGGACCTGTGAAAGTATTATTTCCTCCTCTGGTGATTCACATTTCCAAGAATTTAGTACTGGTGCACAATTACCCAATGCCATTACAGGTTCACACCAATTTTGTCAGTAGAGGCATTATTTCTGGAAAAACTATTAACCAATATCACTTTTCTCTCCAGTAACAATTTATGTAAATGCAAAATAAGAATTAATGTAAATGTAAGTGCTTTGGGGAAATCAGTAAATATAAGTAAGCTAATACCTTTTGGTTGATGGCCATATTTGGTTCTCAAATTTATTTTGATAATGCAGAATGCCATGAATTTATCAATTGCTAAGTTAAAACTTCTTGATTTTTTTCTAATTGCTAATATATTCACTGAATTTGCCTCCTGTGTTTATGAGTTGAGTGTGGCCGTCCATGTGTTAGAAGCCTACTACTCAGCATGGTGATTTCAAGAAGTGGCTGAACCTTTAAGAAGTAGGAACTATGGGAGGTAAAGGGCTCCTTAGGAAAATCACACTCTGAAGAGATTAATGTAGGTCTCATGAATCCTGATTAGCTCTCACCAGAGTAGGTTGCTATAGACAGTGACATGGAACCCCAAATCCTCTGGCTTCCCCCTCACCATGTCACTACTCTGTCCCACTCATGTGCACTGCCAATATTGTGATGTCATCTCTCAGGAACATGTCATAGATTGAGCTGCCCGCTCTTGGAATTTAAGTTTCTAAAACTGTCAGATCAATAGACTTGCTTTCTTTCCCCAATATCTAGCTTCCAGTATTTTATTTTAGTGACAGAAAACAGACTAATTAAGTATCCTCCTGCAATAAATCATCTACTGTGAAATAAGAATTTATTTCACGATAAAGATTTTCTTTTCTGTATTTTAATACCATTGACCAGGTTTTTAAAACAGCAAAATTAAGCCGTTTTTCACATACTCTTGGCCTGACAGACAAACATCTTCCCTCACTATCAGTTTTCTTTCCATGACAAAATATTTGTTGCAATCCATGAAAATATTTGCTAAATTCTCTCTTTAAGTTTGTGCATTGGTCTTGTCAATGAAATGAATTTCTTGTCATATGAAATGCTTTCTTCATTTAGTGAACTGGGAGAGAGCATCTATATGCACCTAGACTGTGTAAGTTTGTAGATACCCTTGGCCAACACAGCAAAGAGTCTATACTATTTGTATACTGCCTTATAATAATATTGGCATATAAAGTCTTGCTAAGGAAGAAATAATTTATGTTTAAAATATTTCAATAAAATGTATAATTATTTTAGATCATAATTTTGTACTTAAGTAGCTGTTTGCTTTTTTTATTATTTGATACAGGGTCCCAATATGCAGTTTGGACTTGCACTGATTTTCCTGTCTCAGCTTCCCTAGTACTGGTATTATAGGCATAGACCATCACATCCAGTTCTGGAGGCCAGCATGGTGCCCCCGTGGTTCTGGGCCCTCATGGCATGCAGTCCTGGGGATGAAACTCAGGTCCCTGAGCTTGCCAGGCAGGTACTTAATCCAAAGAGCTATCTCCCAGCCCAATCTGTTCAATTTGAAAATTAAACTTGGGAAAATTAAGTTACAAATGGTCTGCTTCACAAGTAAGCTAATGACTTTTATCATTTCATATATTGGTTCATTTACATGTTTCTCTGTCAGTTACCAGTTAAGTTTATTCTATGTTGAATTGAAACCCTAGCTTAATTGGCGAACTAAAGATTTTGTATTCAGCCTAACTTGCATGAATCCTGTGGGGCTTTTCTACTTATTAGTTGGACAACCTCAGACATAATAACTGGTGTCTTTGAGCCTTGGTTTCCTCACTCACACAACTGAAGTGGTAACTGCATTTATTACATTGGCATGTTGTGATAAATGAGACACTACATACATAAATGTTCCCTAAATTTTGATAATTATTACTACAAACTATTGTACCCCCTCAATGCATATGTTAAGGTTCTAATCCTCAGTGTCACATGATGAGACTGCATTTCAGATAGTGTTTTTAATTCTTCAAGAAATTTAATGAGTTAACTAGATCTTGTGTCAAAATAAAGCAGTACAAAAGGGCTAGAGATGTACCTCAGTGCAAAGACTCTTGGCTCAATCCTTAGGACTAGAAAAAAAGAGAGAGAGAGAGAGAGAGAGAGAGAGAGAGAGAGAGAGAGAGAGAGAAGAGGAAGGTATAGGAACAACATGACATTTGCAAGGAAAGAAAACCAACTTGTCCACAAACTAGTACTTGATTTTTGTTGTACAGAATTGTGAATAAATAAACTTGCAGTTTTAAAAACACCTTATCTGTGGCACTTTGTTATGACACTCATAAAAAAAAGAAGGTAAAAATTTTACAATTTTTATCAGCCTACTTGATTCTTATAACTAGTTTGACTTTTTTTAAGACTGAACATGCAAGTGCATTGCTTGTCCGTTTCTGTATACCAATGACCCTAATACCTACAAAATAAGTTATGAGTATATTTTCAAGTTGCATTGACTTATATTTGAAGGTTGTGGTTTATTTTTCTTTATAGCTGAGTAATACTCCATTGTATAAAAGCACCACATCTTTTCCATCCATCCCTCAGGTGATGGGCATCTTGGTTGTTTCCAAGATTTGGCTATCACAAACTGCACCACTGTAAACACAGGTGCACATATATCAGTACAATATGATGTTTTCAGTTCTTTTGGGAAAATTCCCAGAAGGGGGATAGCTGGATTGAATGCACTTTCCTAGATTTGCTTTGTTTTGTTTTGTTTTTTGTATTTTTAGGGAAGGGTCTACTACTAGATCTGAGTAGTAGTGATCTGCCTGTTTACAGCCTCCTAAGAGCTGGGATTACAGGCACACACCACCACGCCCAGCATGCCCTGGGGGTAGGGCTGACATTGCAGGCCTGGGGATCGAACTGTTGGCACCTGTGCCTGTTTGCAGGCGCTTTAATCCACTGAGCTATTTGGCTGGCCCTTCTGGTCCTATATTTTAAGGAGTTGCCACACTGATTTCCATAGTGGTTGCACCAGTCTACATTCCCACCAGCAGTGGAGAAGGGTTCCTTTTCCCCCACAGCCTCTCCAACATTTGTTGTTGGTTGATTTCTTCATGATAACCATTCTTTCTGGGGTGAGATGGTATCTCAGTGCTGTTTTCATTTGCATTTCACAAATGGCTATGTATACACAAAAGAGTTAGGATAGATATATAGCTATTTTCTCCTAGTTCACTGAGAATAGAAGTTTATACTAATATTGTTTAGACAAGATATTGTGTATGCACATTGTCCTCTGAATAACTACTATGAAGACAACAATATGCAATGTATTAATTATTGTAAATGTCCTCCTAACCTGTATTGAAACTGTTTCATGTTATTGTATCTTTTATTCTCATTAAAATGAATAAATAAGTAAATAAATAAATCTACCAAACAAAACCAAAGCATCTCTCAGCTGATGGTTTCGAGGATCCAGACTTCTGTCCATTTTGCCTGCGTGGCTCTGTGGAGATTTGTCCTGGGGTTGCAGAGAGCGGTTGGTTGGGGCTGCGTTCTTTTAGAAGACTTATACAGAGAGGGTTATTTCCCAGTCTCTCCATGAGCTCTTGGCAGGATTAAGTCCCTCCCAGCTTGTTGCACTAAAGGTCTCAGTTCCTTGGTGGCTGTTGCCAGAGAGTTCCCACAGCTTCTTGCCATGTGAGCCTCTCCTCTGGAAAGATCATGGGAACTGATTCCCTACGATGTACCAAGCAAATCAGAGAACACGCATGACAGAAGCTGCAGTCTTTTTGAATCTAATCTGAGAAGTGACATTCTATTGCTTCTACCCATTCACTAGAAATGCACCATTAAGTTAAGTGTACCCAAACAGGGAAAGATCCCACAAGGCATAGGAACCAAGCTTTTCAATAGCATGAGGTCTTAAAATTAGAAATAAAAATATTCTACAGATTATATTTGCAAAATTCCGGGAACAGAGAGACAATTTGTTGAAAGCCATAAGACGGAGCCCATATTTTCATGCAGTCCTACAGCTAACCAGTAGGCTGGGATAGAAGGATTGAAAGGCTGGGCAATCTAGTAAGACACTGTTTAAAAGAAAAGATGAAGAAGGAAAAGGAGAAAGAAGAAGAGGAGGAGGAGAATGAGAAAAAAAAAAGGAGAAGGAGGAGGAAGTGGAGGAGGAAGAGATCGAAGGAATTGTCGTGTAAGCTCACTGACCATAAATAAAATGCTATACAGGGCCAGTGAGATAGCTCAGCAGTCTAAAATCCCTGTTTAGGCAAGCTTAGGCAGAAACAGGGGACTGTGGTTTGATCCCCGTACCACATGCCATGCCAACCCCATCCTCAGGGCGGGGTAAGTAGACAAAAAAAAAAGTGCTATATATGGTTAAAATAAATTAACTTATTTGTTCTCTTTTTAAAAAATGTATTTAGTATAGGGTCTACAGGGTGTACAGGATCTCACTACACAGATCAGAGTCTTAGTGATTCTCCTGTTTTTAATCTCTCAGGTGTGAGATTATAGGTGCCCGCCACCACGCCCAGTCTCAATCACTGTCTCAGAGCTCCTGGGGGTAGGGGCTGGCACCACATGCAGGGGATTGGACCCCAGCCTACCAGGCGCTTTAGTCCGCTGAGTTATTTGGCCATCCCTACAATAAATTAATTTAATTAGGGACAGTGAGATGGCTCAGTGAACTAAGCATCTATTTAGGCAAACTCAGGGACTGGGGTTCTATTCCCTGTAACACATGCCGTGTCGGTCCTGCCCCCAGGTGTGCTGAGCCGGCCACTGAGACCAAGCATGGTGGCACATATCTATAATCTCAGGGCTGGGGAGGTTGAAAACAGGAGGATCACTATGAGTCTGAGCTACCTAGTGAGACCTTGTGTTAAAAAAAAAAAAAAGGAAAGAATGTACTTTAATTGTGGTTTTTCAATTCTCCACATGTAGAATTTAAAGAATTCCAAACACCTCTGCCTCTCTTCAAAAATCACATTCTGTCTTTTGTCATTTTTCACTCTCAGATTCATGACTCCAAAGGTATCTTGAACTACAGAACCTTCTTAACTTTGAACTTACCTCATGAAAAATTCAACCATCATTACACTAATGACTTACAGGAATAAAAATAAGGTGATGGTATTCAATGAACAGTAAATCAAAATAAACTTGAAGCTAAAAATCTGCGACCATATCACAGCCCTGGTCGGAGTTGAAATGGAGCTATTAAATGGTCGATGAATTCTCAGAGAGGGAGGGGACTCATCAACTGAGATGTCCCTTATGATAATTGAGCTACAGTATGTTTGGGGGCAAAAAGACTTTTATCATGTGTAAGCAGATTATAAGAACCACAATTCCTTACATTTATATATCATTGAAGAACTTGAGGAAAAGTTCTAGAACTCCTAGCAGTCATTAATTTTCATCTGCATTTATTTTTTTAATATTTATTTATTTATTTAGGCAGAACCGGAGATTGAACTCAGGCCCTTACGCTTGCCAGGGAAGCATTTATTCCATTGAGCCATCTCCCTGGCCCCTTCATCTGCATTTAATTACCTGAAAAAGCTACACATTTGAGTCATTCAACCCACCAAAATTTTCAGTGATCCTCTGTTTCAAATAAACATGGAATCAAAACTAAATTTTCTTTTTAAACCTCACTATTGTCAAAAATCTGTACATAGAAAAACAATTCTAGAGAAAGTATAATGCATATCTTGTGGAATGTGACAAGGCAATGTATTAATCAGATACTGCTTATGAACTTTTCAGTATTTAACGCCTAAATACTATATAAAAGTACAGCTCTTCTACTGTTTCAATATGCAAGATTTGCTTAGTGGATGTATCTCTCCAGCCCCTCTGTGATTTTGTACCTGATTCTTGCCTAAAACATACCGAGTGCTTATTTCTTTTAAATTTACATTGACTTTACTATTCCCAGGTTAATCACACTTATCGATATTTATGGTTTTGAAATAATCCTTTGTAATATTTAAATAATCATTTTTTACTTCTATCACATTAGAAAATAATTTGCTGATAATATAATTGAACAACAGTTAGAAAGTCATTAAGTCATTAGCTATAAACAGATACTGATGAGGGTTTCAAAAATCTAGGTGACATAATTATTTGTAATCTACAGCTGCATGGAGAATAAAAGTCTGTTGTGAAGGAAACTGTTTCTGTCTCAACAGACCCTAATGAAAACTTGTACAGCAAAACCTCCAAGTCTGTAATAATAGAAATAAGATTCCTTGTGTTTCAAATATCTTTCAGAAATGCATGTCATATAGACAAACAAAACAAAAATAAATGAATAAGGAATGCATCTAACAGCCTACATTTCCCACCTACATTTCCCATCTAAAGTATTATTCCAATGGAAGGATGACTTTTGGACTAGCCACTTGGGCTCCTTAAAAATACACTGAGATTAAATTTAGACAAATCTTTTGATCCTGCTGCACAATGACAGTGTACGTCTTCATTAACCCCTGGTAGTTGTGAACACTAAAAACATAGAATCACCCTTCTGAACTTATGCTCTTCAGAGTCTTATAAAACTCTGGAAGGGACGATATATAATTAGATAGATATATAGAGCAATGTTATGCGATATTTGTAACTACAGAAATATATAAAACGTGGCAACTGTACAAATGAGAATACTTCCTGTTTAATATATCAATTTCTTGCAATTTTGTTTCTATCAGATTAGTAGATAATAAATAAGAGATAAAAGAGAAAATCTAAGCCAAACACAGATGAGGTGCTTTTTATAACTTGTGATTATGAATAACCTCTACAAAACTGCTAATACTTACTTGACAGGGAGGACACCACGATCATGAAGGTGGCTTTCCCAGGGCGAGCCTTACCTTGCTGGTCCAGTTGTGCTAACCCCTGTGATTTCGCCAAATGTGGGAAACTCGACTGCATTATTGGTGGTACTGCAGGACTGCATTTGCTCTTTCCACTTTATAAAACAAAATAAAGGGCCGGAGAGATAGCTCAGTAGAATAAGTGGGTGCCTGGCAAGTGCAAGGGCCTGAGTTCAATCCCCAGTTCCACAAAAAAAAAAAAAAGAGAGAGAGAGAGGGAGAGAGAGAAAGAAAAAAGAAAAAATTAAAATATGCTGCCTTGTAATCTTTAAAATTTCAGGTATCATAGCTTTTAGAGATTGCCGTTGAGATTAGAATAGTGTCACAGGGAAATCAATCTAATGTACATCTCCCCAAGGGCCATAATTAAATATAATTTTATAATTAATTTATCCTTTGAATTTAATTATTTTTAATATTGAGAATAATTGTTGGGGTTGGGGATATTATTCAGTGGCAAAGCACCTACCTGGCAAGTGCAAGGTCATAAGTTCAATTCCAACTACCAAAAGAAAAAATTGCTCATCAGTAAAACAATAATTATTGTTATAAAAGCAATATATGAGTAGGCATGTTAAGACATTGGTCACTGAAATTTATTCTAGGTAATCATTTATTATTTAATAAACATGTTATTTCACATGTGAAATACATGAAATATAAAAGATGCATTATATTATTTTGTTTGAGTATGGTGAATTACTCTCAAAAGTCCTTAAATTACATTTTTTGTTTGTTTGTTTGTTTGTTGTTTAAAACCACAAAGCACCCATGTATGGTGATGTGTACCTGTAATCCCAGCCTTTGGCAAGCTGAGGCAGGAGAATGGCTGTAAATTTGAAGCCAGATTGAACTACGTAAGTGAACTCAAGGTCAGCCTGTAGTACAAAGTGAGATCCTATCTCAATAAAGAAAGAAAAGAGAAGGAAGGGAGGAAGGAAGGAAGGAAGAAAGGAAGGAAGG
>NW_004524817.1:2845409-2870378 GCF_000260255.1 Octodon degus | reverse complement strand
AGAAAGAAAGAAAGAAAGAAAGAAAGAAAGAAAGAAAGAAAGAAAGAAAGAAAGAAAAAGAAGAAAGAAAATCACATAGCATAAAAAATCAGATGCCTACTTGTTTCACAGGCCATCGGCCAACTTGAGCACAATCCTCTTCCTGTCCTAAATGTGTATATTGTTCATTTGTGTACTGTGAAGATTTTGATTGAAGCACTTGTTTCAGTCATAGGAAAGCTATAAAATTTTATGTATTTTCCATCCATAAATCACTTGCCACCACAAGCTTGCTTTCTGTTATGGCTTGTGTATATTTGTCCCCCCTCTCCCCAAAGCCTCATTCAGTCTTTGGGTGGCTTCTGGAGTTTGTGACTGATTATTGTGGGTGTGGATGCTGCACCTGCCCTTGGGCAGGTAATTTGCATTTCAGTGTAAGGAGGAAAGAGAAGCTAGCTGCCTGAGCTGCTGCTACTCCTCTTTTTTTGCTCTTGCTATTTGCTGCTGCTTTCTGTCATGTGCCTTGGAGCCAGCTGAACATGGACTGAAACCTCCAGTAACTGTGAGCTAAATAAACCTTTCCTTCCTTCATTTTGAGTGTCGGGCATTTATCCCAGCAATGAGAGAAGAATAAATAAAACATTTTCAAATATGCAGACTTAATGTATCTGGTATAGATGGTGATAGATAGACAGACAAATATAAAAAGAGATATAAAGCCTTTCTTCCCTCTAAACATTTATTAGTACGTGTGTAAAAGTTGATGTTAAACTCAAACTGAGAAGAGTTGAAATTTTCCAAAGTATATCACAAGAGTTAACTTTAAAATAGTTGCAATAAATAGATATTTAGTATATCAGCTTATTAATTAATTTTAGCTTTTCATTAAAAGATAAACTTGTTAAAAGTCTATCATAAATTTATGACACTCTCCAAAATAAGATGACAACTTATGTCTTTCTGTTGGACTTAATAAATGTTCAAAGTTGCATATAAGCAAATACTACTATGTACATAGAGAATTATGAAGATTAACATAGGCTGAAGAGTCACTAACTTTCATTAATTTGCAAGTGACCTTTTGGAATACCTCTTTTTAATTGTGTAGCATAGCCTTACATTGTTCATTATAGATCAAAAATTGTACATCTTTGAGCTTTCCAAAGTTGGCATAAGTGCCCAAACAAAAGTTTACAATTTGTACAAAGTACTGCAGTCAGCAGCACCAGTGAAAGCACATTGACAGGACAATGAGTTATTAAAATGATCATCTTAAAATTTAACCAACGATCACAGCAAACCTTGCCTGTGTGATGTACAGATGGAACTGCTCTGATAGAGCCATTTATGAACAACCTATTACCAGGATCATATTAAATGAGAAAAAGAAGAAAACCTTCCCGTCGAGATCGGGAATAAGACAAGGATGTCCATTATCACCACTTCAACTCAACATATTCATCAGAATATGAGTCAGAGCAATCAATCAAACGAAAGGATAAAAGGCTACCTACAGGAAAGAAAAAAGACAAAGTATCACTGTTTGCAGATGACATGATCTTGTACTTATAATTCCCAAAAGACTTCCATGAGACTCCTATAAACTAATAATGAATTTATTAAAAACTAAATTAAGAAAATACCATTCGTGATAGCATCAAAAAATTAAATGCATTGGAATTAACAAAGGATATGAAAGACTATCCAATGAAAATTACATTATACTGAAAAAATTAAGGATGACATCAGAAAATAGAAAGACATTGCCTGTTCCTAGACAGGAACTCATCATATACGAAATGGCTACATCCCAAAACTGATCCACAGGTTTAATATAAAACCAATTAAAACACCCATGTCATTTCTCACACGGGTAGAGAGAACAACCCTCAATTTACATGGACTCAGGAAAGACTCAGAATAGCTAAAACAATCCTGGGTAACAAAAGCACAACAGATGGTATCACAGTCCCAGACTGGCACTGGCCTAAAAGGTATATGGCGAAACAAACACAACCACACACAACTTGATATCTGAAAAAAGGGTCAAAATAATACACTAAGTGAAAGATAGGCCCTTTAATGCGTAGCATTAGGAAAATAGAACTCCACGTGCAGAAGATTTGAGTCTAGACCTATATATCTCACCATGTACTAAACTAAAACAAAATTGAGTCAGAGATCTCAATGTTAAAATGGAAATACTTCACCTGCTGGAAGATAAAGCAGGTGCAACATTGGAAGACACAGGCACAGGCTAGGGCTTCCCAAACAGATCCTGAGCAATGGCACACATACGCAAATATAATACACAGAATCAACAGCAGGAAAGTATCAAGTTAAAGACTGGCACAGTAAAGGAAACAACTGGTAGCATTAATGAAGATACAGCCCACAGATAGGAAAAAAAAAGTCTCATATATTCCTTAGGCAGGGCACTAAAATGTACAATATGTAAAGAATTTTTTTAAAAATTAGACTTGTCAAAATAAGAGACCCAAACAAAAAAGGGAGCAGCAGAAATGAACAGACACTTCTCAGAAGAAGTATAAATGGACAATAAATACTTAAAAATGTTCAACATCCCCGACTATTAAGGAAATGAAAATTAAAACTACGTGAAATACGATCCTACCCCAGCAAGCATGGCTATCATCAAACAATCTTTGATTAAAAAATGCTTGTTAGGATGTGGGAAAATGGAATTCTTCCAGGTTGTTGCTAGGAATATAAACTAGTACAACCACTATGAAAACCAGTGCTTATAACAGCACAAGTTATAATAACTAGGTCTTGGAAGTGGCTTATATGCCTATCAGCAAATGAATGGAAAATAGATGTGGTTCTTATCTGTGTTGGAATATTACTGTGCTATAAAGAAAGATAAATTTGAACTTGAAGATAAATAGATGCAATGTAGGAACAGAAGTTTAAGCGAAATACGATTAGCACACAAAATTAAATGTCACATGATTTCTCTTATATATAAGAGAGGCATATGAGATTATATATATATATATATATATATATATATATATATATAGAGAGAGAGAGAGAGAGAGAGATGGGAGAGAGCAAGAGGGATGGGGAGAGAGAACAAAATAGAAGATAAGTAAATATCAAGAAGAGAGGGGAAAGTTCAAATAATTCCCCAAATTTCTATTCCCTAATGGAAGAATAATATATATATACATATATATAATACATATTATATATATATATATGTATATATATATAAATGATTCATTTATACTATTTTTTCTTAGTTCATTTAAAAGAAAGTTTTGGTTTTTTGGGTTTTAGTTCTTTTTTTATGTAGTTAGTACAGGGTCTACAGGGTCTCACTGCACAGATCAGACTCATAGTGATTCTCATGTTTTCAGCCTCCCAAGCTCTTGGATTGCAGGTATAAAAGAAAATTTGAGAAGTCTCTTTTGCCTATGTTTTTATTTTTATTCTGAGTAACTACTTTTAAGTTTATGTTGTACAATGTGCTATTATTACCTTTATATTTTAATATAAATTTTCATTTTACTTCTTTCTTTAAAAATAGAATAGTTGTGGGCCAGCTAAATATCTCAGCAGACTAAAACATTTGCAAGCAGGCACAGGGCCAGGGGTTTGATTCCCAGGCCTTCCATGCTGGCCCTGCCCCAGGGTGAGCTGAGACAGCAATTGAGACTGGGCATGGTGGCATGTGCCTGTGATCCCAGCTCTTGAGAGGCTGTAAGCAGGCGGATCACTATGAGTCTGATCTAGTATCTGAACACCCTGTATCCCTTCCCTAAAATACAAAAACTAAAAATAAATGAAAAATAAAAACCTAACAAGTGTAGTGGCACTTGCCTATAATTTTTAGTACTCAAAGAATCTGAAGAAGGAGATCAGAATTTTCAGCCCATCCCAGCAACTTAGCAAGACTGCCTGCTAAGTTTTAAAAATGACTAGTGAGGGGCTAGGGAGATGGCTCAGTAAGATAAGCGCTTGACTGGCATATGCAAGGATCTGAGTTCAATCCCCTGTTCCACCAAAAAAATAAATAAGTAAAAATAAAAAATAAATAAAAATGGCTAGTGATATGGTTCAGTGGAAAGTTCCTGGGTAAAAAAAAAAAAAAAAAACTCTCTATCAAACGTGCTCATAAATCTAACTCTCTCCTTTGAACTTGTATTGTTTGCATTAAGTCCAGCAAGCCAGAGAGAGACAGACCTTAGTCCTTCCTGCTGCTCTTGTGCCTCAAATGTTTACTGTATGAATCACAACGGAAACCACAGGCTGACACGTCTCTGGCCCTCTTGCTTTCTCCTTTCCTTTCTGATATACTTATGTTGTTTATTTCTTCATAAGTACCAGACCATCTCCATTTCTTGCAAAAGAATTTAAATAACTATTTTGAAAGATGAAAAAACTAAAGGGCCAGCCATATAGCTCAACAGATTAAAGCACCTGTAAGCAGGCACAGGGGCCTGGGGTTTGATCCCCAAGCCTACCCCACCCCCGGGGCACACTGAAACAGCAATTGAGACTGGGCTTGGTGGTGCCCACCTATAATTCCAGCTCTTGGGAGGCTGTAAACAGGCAGATCACCATGAGTCTGATCTAGTAGTGAGACCCTAAACCCCCTGTAGACCCTTCCCTAAAATACAAAAAAAAAAGAAAGAAAGAAAAGAAAAGAGAAAAAAAATGTAGCTAAAATGTCATAGTGTGTATCTTGTACAAAATTGCATGTGCAATGTCTTGAATCTCTTTGGTGAGGGACAGAAGTTATTACTCAGGTGACTGAGACTAAATCCATGTCCAGCAACAATATTGTAGTTCCACATGGTCACTTTCATTTCAGAGCCCTTCTATCTGACCACAGGCTGCTGGTGGCCTTTTTTAATTACTCTGGGTGTGGTTACTTCAATACTATGTTGGTCCTTGTGAGATGCATTTCTCTTTTTTGGATAGTTGTGTGAGCAATTGAACAGCTAGCGTAGGGTTTTATAGAAGTGGAAAAGGTGCGGTGAAACATATTGTTTTGGATGAGATTTTTATTCTCTTTTTTCATTCTTTGTTCTTGCTGCCACTGTGCTGATTACTGCTTAATCAGTTGGGGAAAGTTTGTAACTGGTCTCATTTGAACCATTCCATAATATATTCTGTGTAATACCACTGAGTGTTCTCTCAGTTGCTGTTGAATTATTTAATTCCCTGTTGCCTATCAGCTACATTTGCAGAATGTATTTTAAAGATTTATGAAATCTGAACATCTTTAGGGTAGAAGAATACAAACTCTAGCATGAACTGATAGTTTGACTTCAAAGCTAACACTTCCCATGTGACCCAGAGAAATTTACTAGTTACTGATTTCTCTGTATTTTTATCTCTGTAGCTCCGTATCAGCCACTGCTTTTAATGAGGACTAACTTAAATATAATAAAGCTTCCAATAGAGTCAAGCATGAGGAAACACTAGGATACAGTGGTATTTATTAAGTGTAAATCTTATTATCAAACAGGGCCATGAGGAAAGCTCTGGCATAGCAATGGCTCTTAGAGGTTGACACAGGTATCCTGGAATGCAGCCCAGAGTGAGGAATGAGGCTTCTGGTCTCTGGGTCGAGAGTTCTTTCACCTTGATCAAGTGTTCCTTGCTATTGTTTCCTAGTTGCAGCCTTTATAATGAAATAGTTTCTGTACATTCACACTTTGCAATATCAGTGCACAGGCTGTGGCTCTAGGGCCCCAAACAGCATGGCGTCGAGCTTGCAGCAAGTCCTCAGCACGTGGCCACAGGTGGCTGTGACGCTGGGATGACAGCAAGCAAAAGCACTGTCTGGCTCCCAACCTACCATCCATTCGATGTGCTGTTAGCTAGTGTCTACACTGCTTTTGTAAAGGCATTCTTGCATGCAAGTACTGTCATATAATTTAATTTTCCTTTTGTACCCCGTCTCAAAACTCTTTTATTTTAATTAATTAGTTAATTAATTAATTTATATTTTAGGAAGGGTCTACAAGATGGTCAGGGTCTCATTACTAGATCAGACTCCTAGTGATCCACCTGTTTACAGCCTCCCAAGAGCTGGGATTACAGGCGTGCACCACCACACCCAGTCTCTATCACCATCTCCGCATGCCTGGGACACGGCTGGCACAGCAGACCCGGGGATTGAACCCCCAGCTGCTATGCCTGCTTGCATGCACTTTAATCCCCTGAGCTATTTGGCCAGCCTTGATTTTAACTACATAGTAAATATAAAAGTCACTTCTAAACTTCCTAAGCTCTTATTCATCTTCACCTATTTCTCATAGTTAAAATTCCTAAATGATGGGTCTTCATAGTGTGAAAGTAACTACCTAAGGAAGACATTTCATTCAGTTTTGTCAATCAGTTTCATGTGAGATTTCCAACCATCCTATTCAACTACTGTCTGTATCAAGATGCATGTCTTTGTGAGAATGCAAACTTTTATATTCAGTAGTATTTAAATTCTAACAGACAAAGATATATTATTAGGGAGCACACTTTAAATTATTACCTAAATGAGCTGGGGAGATAGCTTGGCAGTCTTAGTGCCTGGCTGGCAGTCTCAATCACCCAGGTTCGATCCCAGGTACCACATGCCATACCAGCCCCAGGACACTGGGTGCTGCGGCACACTCTTATATTCCCAGCACTGGAGAGGATGAGACTGGAGAATTGTCATATGTCCAAGATGCATAGGGAGACCCTGTACCAAATAAATAAATAAATAAATAAATAAACAAGAAAATAACAAAATAAAACTAAATTATGACTTAAATATTAACACATTAAATTTTTATTTATATATTATCCACTAAAATAAAGTCATCAAACACCTCTTATTGTGTATTTCCCTAAAAGATTTTTCCTTAAATTTAAAGACACTTTAAAGATTTTCAAGTAACAAAATGACAGAAACAAAGAAGTCAATTATTTATTTTTTTAATTATAAAATACACCATTGATCTAAATTTTCTGGACATCATAGCTGTCACATGCCTTTACATTATTTACTCTGTTTCACAAAAAATCTTTGTGTGGGATAATATGATAATATGAAAAATTGTTATAAGTCAGGTTTGACAGTTATGGATGGTAAACACCTTTCATATACTCAGGATTTATGAAAATTTATAATTGTAAGCCAACCCCACACTAAGTGCAACAGTAATACAGCAGAGGTGGAAAGACTATGGCTCACATCTAATGAAGACTTTCTTGAAACAGATAATTCTTAAGTTATATATTGCACTGTTACTTTGTTAGACCACTTTTCAAGAAAATTCCAAAAGCCAATCAATGTTATTAGTGTCAATTTCTGGCATTCACCTTTAAAAGGAGAATTATACTCTGAAGTCAAAGAACAGGAAACTGGACAATTTGAATGAAACTTGAATGAAGATGCTCAAAATCTACCTGAGAATATTGGAATTCCAGGGAGACTTCACAAAGGAATATTTATTTTTGCACATGCAGACAGTAATTTCATTTCTGGCAAAGATGTACAAATATTCTTTGTGTATGCGTTGTCCGTAACCAAAATTATTTCAATCACTACTTCCCGTACTTTTATCCATGACCCATGACCCTAATCACTGCCGACAGCATAACCTGTAAAACTAATTGTTAACAAAGAACAATTAAATGGAAGATAAAATGAATAACAAAATGAAAAATTTTCATTGTAAATAAAAATTATACATTACAGAAACTATAGAATGTCTGAGTAGAAAATTACAAGTGGCTATGTGTGAGAAAAAAGAAAGGGTGGGGAAGGAAGTAGAAGGAAAGGGAGATGAAGAGAAGGAAAGAAGAGATGAGAGGAGGGGAAGGGAGGACAGAGAGGAGAGGGGAGCAGAATGGAGGGAAATGGAGGGGTGGGGAAGGGAAAAGCTGGGAAGGGCTGAGAAGGGGAGAGAAGAGGGGAGGGGAGGGGAAGGGAGGCGAGGAGATATGAAGGGGTAAATGAAGTCCACTTCCAGCACTGGAGATACACAGCTTGTTCCTGGCACGTACAATGCCCTGGGTCCAATGCCCAACAAAGGGAAAAGCCAACCGAAGAAACAAAAGTCTCAGCTCTACTATTGCTTATCGGGAAGAGCTGGTAAATCTTTCACATCTGCACTTCATCCTTATAATACAGGGAAGGCAAATGTTTGATGGTCTCACAGAGATCTGTCTATGAATTAAGAAATACGGAAAACTTTTAATGAGCAATAAATCCAACCTTGTAAAAAGTATAAATATTAGCAAGAGTCCTAAACATTGAAGAGTCTAATAAAAATAAAGTAGAGAACTTTTTGAATAAATGAATAACTTAGATGAAAGGAAAACAAGCCAGATGCCAATTAACTTTTCTAATTTTAACAATGGCCATTTCTGGAAATCCAAAACTTATTAAAGTTCAGCACCTCATTTACAGAGACTAAGAGTGATTTTGATACATGTTTTAATAGGATAAAAATTTAACAAAGGTGTAAATCAATTGGGATAGCCTCCATTCACAAAACAAATATATCTATATACACGCACAACTTATTTCCCTAAATAATAAACTATGGATAGCAAAAAATTCTGAACGTTAAAAGTAAATTATGAACAGAAGAAACAAACTATAAATAGAAAAAAGAAGAAGAAGAAGAAGAAGAAGAAGAAGAAGAAGAAGAAGAAGAAGAAGAAGAAGAAGAAGAAGAAGAAAGAAAAAGAAAAACCTTTTTTACTGATTTCCTCCCTCACCAATTGGAGCATCGTTGTTTATTCTGGCTAACGATTTTTCTGCAGAGCTGACTTTAGTTGAAGATTTAATCAAAACATATTTTTTAACCAGTTGCATGCTTTCTAAGGATTCCCCATCTTGCACCCTCCTTAAACAAAGAAATATACACAAAAAGCAGATTCATCTACACAAGCTTGCATACACACACGTGTGTGTGCACGTGTGCACATGCACAAGCACATGTGCGTGCATGCACTTGGATGCACAAATAGTCACCCCAGGTGCCTGTGGTTGCTAAAGAGACTCAGGAGTGGGGGTGTGGTCCCGCCCCCTCATGAGCTCCACTCATGATCCACGTCTTCTCATTTACTTCGAGCCAGCCTCTGTGTTAGTGCTACAGTGTAAGGGTCCACACCCCAAGCGCTACACTTTAGCTATCAGTGCCTCTCCCCTGCACTGCCACTGTCTCTTGCTCTTGTTTTGATATTTAGTGCTGTAGCCTAGAGAATATTAACCCATCTTGCTTGAATTTCTCTTTAAAAGACTTAACAAATCATTTTGGAGAAATTCTTCTCATCTCAGTCTTCTTACAATCCAGAAAAAGAATAAATACAACATATAAAGATATGTTTACTAGAACATATACCACACTATAGTCCTTGTATTTGTAGCTTGAATTTGTACATCTTGTATTATAAATTAAACTAGCGGTGTTAGTTGCGCTACATACTATTATAACTTTGTACTGCAATATGTAATATGCATATCATATAATTATGTATTTATATGATGCATGCATACATATACACACATATATACGTGTGTATATATGTGTGTATATATACACATATATATATACATGTGTGTATATATGAATACATCAATATATGTACAAATGTACATGCCTTTCATATAGTAGCTCATAGTTTTCTTGTGAACTCTTTAAAGGAAAACATTAAGTTTTATCCATCAGTAGGTACATACTGGGAACTTATGAGAGTTATGGTCTAGGGGTACAGCTCAAGGACAGAGCATTTGCCTAACAGATGAGGCCTGTATTCAATCCAAAGCACCACAAAGAGATTTAAGATGTGTATAGAAGACGAGCATTAGGCTCTTTCTCTCTTTCCCTTGGATCAAGCTCTCACAGCGAGGCAGGTGTCATGTTCAAAATCTTTACATGACATGTGTGCTTAATTATTTCTTGCTCAGTAATTATTTCCTTCCAGTCAAAGATCTCTCTTTTCCTGTGTATCTTTTGTTATTTCTCTTCTTTATTTTTAGTTTTTCTGAATAATTGAAAAGCGAGGGGTGGATCACAGAAAACTCAGACATTACAGTAGAACAATATACAAATGCATCTTGTACAGTGATAAACAAAGTTTAGTATAAAAGGTTTTGCAAGATCAGCATATGGCATGTAGCCACTTGGAAGTAACTGTAGGAAAGGGCTATCAATAGAAAAAACAGTATGATTTTGATAAATTTTAACCACAGTACCCTTTCCCCTTTCCTGAAGGAAAGAAGAATCATTAAGAAATCAAAATATTTCTTAAGGAAATTATTCATCATGAATTAATTGCTTTCAATTATTTGGCTTCTTTGAGCTTACAAGTCTTTTTGTTGCCTTATTGTCTGAAGGCTGAGACTGAGGTAGTCAAGGCAACCCCACCAGGTCAACACTTTGCAAGAGAATTAATGGTGATGCCAATATAATAATTTTGCTAAGTGCTTAGTTCAGCAATAACAGCATAAACTTAAGCAACTACAAGCTGGTCTCCTCATGTGTGACCTTCCTGCTCCACACTCAATGATAGTAGCACCACACAGTGAAGAAACATGAAAAGATCAAACCACAGGCTTTTGTCCCAAAGTACTCCAACATTTTTAAATTTGTACCAGACAGGATCTGTGCGCTAATGTTCCTAAGGAAATAGGTCCTATGATCTATTTTTCATTAGTTTCCAAAAATTAGAAGATCCCACAGTCAGTATAGCTTATTTGTTGGTTGCATATTAATTATTCATTGGTGTTTCAAATATAGCAAAATAATTCATAATTTTCCTGCAAATTTTATCACATAAATGTCTGTGACACAGCACTAAACTTGTGTTCTGCCTTTTCCCATACGATTAGGGGAATCTGTAGCCAAAACAATTCAAGGAAAGCTATTGTTTGTGTGCTCTTAAAGTGGTGCTTTGATTCAGACAACAGAAGCCTTATGCTACAATAGCTGTAAGAAATGTCAATATCTGTCCCATTTAATAAAATAAAGATCTAAATTAAATGCCAGGAAGTTTGCAGTTCCTCTCTTACTCAATAGGAACATTTTTATTTTGAAAATAATGTATTATTATAGCATCCAATGTCTGAAAAACAGAAGATTCAGGTGTTCAGATTAAAATAATATATCTTTGATTGTGTAGGAAAACTAAGAGTTGCTGATGCAAGACCTACTGATGTCACTAGCAGATAAATTTCATGCAACTGTAATAGAATGTTTAAACAAGTTATTTTCAAATAAGATTTTTATGTCTAAGGCAATTCAATGTCTCAAGCTGCCAGTTTCTGTAACATGGCTTGAAAGATGTCTAGCTCCTGCAGAAACAAAAGTAAAAGATGAATTGTATCAAAAGAAACACCATTTATAGCCTTTTCTAAAAATACAGTGCTTGACAGTGAAAACAAGAGGCAGATTTAACTATTTGTCTGGTCAGTTCCAAACAAATAAATTAAAATAAAACAAAATGACAATGATAGAGATTCGCAAGCCCAGAGAAGCTTGATCCTTTGTCTGTATACCTCTTTAACATTTTTCAACTAAATTTAGTGTCTTTCCTTCATTAATTGTTTATTTAGAACCAAAGCTTTGCACAGATGTGCTGATTACACAAAATCAAGATTCCAAAATAATATCATATCCAGTGTACATGCACTGACTTATAAAGCACCTCTTTTCTATTCTGTTTCTACACTTTACCTCTTTAATGAGATCTTTGTGAACCTGACATATTCTTTTATCTTACACTTTTCCCTATATTCTATTGTTCCTTAAAGCATTATCCATAAGTTTAAAATCATTTATTTGAACTATTTCGACATGTAGATTCTGTTTGCCACTTTATCTGATTTACCTAACTCAAACTAATGTGGAATTTTTAAAATAAAAATGTAGCAGGTATCAGTATATATAGTTAGTCAGGGTGAGAATCTTTCCAATTAACTGCTAGATTAAAAAATTCTTCTGGAGATTCTCAGGATCATTGCCTTGCCCATCTTCTACATATAACGGTATGTCTTGATATTGTCATGTTTCCTAACTGAACTCTTTTAGATTATTTTGCTGAGTTAACACATCTATAATATTCAAATAACAGAACTTAACAAAAAGGTATACAGATGAATGTCCATTGTGTATCTGTGCATTCAAAGTGGTTAGGATAGATATATAGTTACATTCTCTTAATGAATAGTGTTATTTTTTCTAATGGTAGGATAGGATGTCATGTCCGCATCTTGTACAGCAATTAACCACTAAGAAAAACGTATGCAGTGTGTTAATTATTGAAACTGTCCTACCAATTTGATTTGAAACTCTCATTGCTATTTGTTTATTAACAAAATTATGGAAAAAATTTTTAAAAAATCTATTGTTAGTACCAGGGATTGAAAATGTCTTTTCCTTACCCATTGTTAGGTCCTTACCTGTGGCTGCTATAACAAAATACAGATTTAATAAAGATCATATGAAGTGTTTTTTAAAAAATGTAGCAAAGCCAAATGAGATATTCTAGACAGTTTCATGGATCTTTGAGGACAAAATCTAGAATGACCAGTGCGTTGCATACCCTCCCCCTCCCAATTTAACCCTGGAAGTGCCAAATCCAGTGCCAGGCAAACTGAAAGGTAGTCACGCTAGCTATTCCTGGGTGTATGGGCAGGTGCCCTGTTCTGGGAAAATGTCCTGTAAACCAAGCCGTTACATTGTTACATCTCCTCATCTTCTCTTCAAAATACTATGGTTTTGCACAGCTACTGTCATGTCTCTGAAAAAGCTAGCTGTAATGATGGTGAAGTGGACAGGAACAGTTAGTGGGAGCCAGATTTCAGTATCACTCCAGTTCCTTGGACACCAGAAATGTCTATGTTGACCAGGTGTCCAGGGTACTCTCTTGGGATAATTTGATAACATTATAATATATCACAAACCAAATATAATCAGCCTCTGAAAACCAAGACGGGCTTAAATGTTATTGTAGAGCTACTAAGCAAATAATGCTAGAAATGTATCCTAATCTACAAAATGCATCAAACCTATAAGTGGTATATCTTTCATGCAGAGGATAACGTGACAGTGCACATTTGAAGGTCAATCAAAGACGGTTGCTTTTCAGTTTGCATCACAGGTAAGTGAGCATCTGTATTCAGTTAGAAGCTATCAGTGGTGAAAAGCTTTCAGAGGCAAAGTTTCACTGAAGTGTTAGATGCAATTAAAGATTGAGAGAAAGAGTCTCTAACCTTGACATTCAACTACTAGATTGTATTTATTTTTTTTGTTTGTTTTTGCATATACCCAGAATTGTACCCTTGAGCTTGCCAGCCAGGCACTTATCCTGCTGAACTATATCCCCAGCCTGATCAATAGATGACTGAATTCTTTATTCATACAGTTCATTTGACCCAGTATATCATGCTTATATTTCAACCAAAAGACCACATATATTACAAAGTAAAAACCACCAGTTGAACGGACAAAGCAGAAACTGCAAAAGGGTAGAGAGGCTACCAGATTAGAAATAATATCACAGGTTAAAAAAATCATAACTCTATTGAAAGAATTACTGAGTGCTTCTTTACTAAAGAAAACACTGATAAAAAATAGAGAATATGAAAATGATGGAATCTTTGAATGAGCAATATAGGAAAGAAGTAGAATTCATGAAGCAAATTCAAAGAGATATATAAGAAATGAAAAACTCCACTAAAAGTTAGCAAAATTGTTTGAATGTAAGTGAAGATAGACTTTCAGACCTTGAAGACAACATTGGAGCTAGAGAAAAGGCAAGGAAAGATCTCTTACAAATAACAAAGATCCAGGAAATAACAATTCAACAGCTGCAAGACAATGTAAAGATAAACAACATAAGACTAATAGGCATCAGTGAGAAAGAAGGGGGCAACATAAATGAAATAAAAATAATATGGGTAGAAGTAATAGCAGAATATTTCCCAAATATGGGAAAACAATCTGACATTCTGGTAACCAAAGCATGTAGAACTCCATATAATATCAACCCAATTAAAACTATACCCAGACATATAATAATCAAAATCCCAGAAATTCAGCACAAGAACAACATACTAAAAGATGCTACAGAAAAGAAACAGATAATGTTTAAAGGAAAACCCATCAGAATAACAGCAGATTTCTCTTCACAAGCCATCAAGTCAAGAACAGCATGGTGTGAAGTATTTCGAGTCCTACAAGAAAAAAATTCCAACCCAGAGACATATAGCCTGAAAAACTCTCTTTCAAATTTAATAGAGAAGTGAAATACTTCCATTACAAAGAACAACTAGAAAAGTTCACGATGACCAAACCAACTCATCACAGAATATTTAACGATATTGTAGAAAGGAACCAAAATGCCCACAATTCCAAGAATGACAATAGAAAGAACCCACCAAACACAACAAACTATTAAACACAGGAGAAAAATAGTGAACCAGCAGCAGGAAAGTAACATGGCAAACATAAGTGAATACATATCAATTATAATGATAATTGATGTAAATGGACTCATTTTCCAATTAAAAGAAATAAACTGGAAAAAAATTAAAAAAGAAAAAAAGAAATAGACTGGCACAGTGGATTAAGAAACAAAATGCTGTATACAAGAAACATATTTAACCCACAAAGAAATTCATAGGCTGAAAGTTAAAGGATGGAAAAAATTACTACATGCTCCAGGACCTAAGAAAAAAGGAAGGGCAGCTATTCTATTCACAGACAATTTGAACTTCAAACCAAGAATGATCAAATGAGATAAAGAAGGTCACTTTATACAGGCTCGGGGGGAAAATTCAAGCAGAAGAGATAATAGTCACAAATACATACGCATCAAATATGGGAGCACCCAACTATATAAGACAAATTTTAAAGTACATGAAAAATCTCATAACCAGTAGCACAATTTTAGCAGGCACCTTAACACCCCTTTAACTTAAAAAGTAGGTCAAGCAGACAAAAGAAAATTAGCAAAGGGGCCAGCCAAATAGGTCAGAGGATTAAAGAGCCTGCAAGCAGGTGCAGGGGCCAGGGATTTGATCCCCAGGCCTGCCTTGCCGGCCCCACCCCCAGGGCATGTTGAGACAGAAATTGAGACTGGGCATTGTGGCATGTACCTGTAATCCCAGCTTTTGGGAGGCTGTGGAAAGGTGGATCACTATGAGTAGGATCTAATGGTGAGCTCCTGAACACCCTGTAGACCCTTCCCTAAACATACAAAAAAAAAGAAAGAAAGAAGAAAGAAAGAAAGAAAAAAATAGCAAAGAAGTAGCAGAATTGAAGGAAACCTCTGAATAAATAGAGGACAAATACAGAGTGCTCCACAGAACAACATCTAAGTAAACATTCTTTTCAGTTGCACATAGGACATTTTTTGAAATAGACCACATACTAGTCCATAGATCATGTTTACGTATAGACAAGAAACCAGATATTATCCCATGCTTATTATTTCACCATAATGCAATGAAATTGGAAATTAATGACAAAAGAAACAAAACAAGCAAACAAAAACCCCATGAAATATGGAAATTCAGCAACCAATGGGTTACAGATGAAATTAATAAGGAAACTCACCAATACCTATAATCCAACAAACATTAAAACACAACTTGCCAGAGTTTGTGAAACGCAATGAAAGTAGTTCTCAGAGGAAAATTTATAGCTGTCAATGCACATGTTGGAAAAAGAGCAAGAATAAATGCACGCCCTAGTGCTTCTAGAAAAAGAAGAGCAAACCAAGTCCAAGGCCCAAAGCCAGAGGAAATTGTAAAAATTAGAGCAGAAATTAACGCAACTGAGACAAAGGAGACAATACAAAGATTTAATGAATCCAATAGCCAGCTCTTTGAAAAATTAGATAAAATCGATAAACCCCTAGCCAACTTCTTCAGAAAAAGGAGGAAACACACAACTATATAAGACAAATTCAAGCAATAAAGAATGCAAAGGACAAAATTACTACAGATACTGTGGGAATTCAGATGATCAATAGCTATTTTGCAAATCTTTCTTCTCAAAAGATCAAAGACACAGAAGAAATAGATTTGGTGATGCAAATTGATGATGGATGCAAATTGCCAAAACTGAGACTAAATGAAGAAAGTATAAAAACTCTGAATACCCTAATATCAGCCAATGAAATTGAAAATATAATAAAAACACTTATCAACAAGTAAAAGCCCAGATCCTGATTGATTCACAGCTGAATTCCACAAAAACTTTAGAGAAGATTGAATCCTAATACTCCTCACACTCTTCAATAGCATTTAAAAGGAAGAAATACTCCCAAAATCATTTCTAGAGGCAAGCATTATACTGATACCAAAACTGGAGAAAAATCTAACCAAAAAACAGAATTGCAGACCAATCTGCCTGATGAACATGTATGCAAAAATCCTCAATAAAATACTAATAAATATAATGCAACAAAATCATCAAAAAGATTAAACACCATGGTCAGATAGAGTTCATCCCAGGGATGCAAAGATTTTTCAACATATGCAAATCTATAAATGTAATACACTATATCAAGAGAACTAAAACCAAAAACCACACAATCATTTCAATTGATGCAGAAAGGCTTTTGACAAAGTCCAACACTCATTCATGATTAAAGCACTATAGAAAATTGGAATAGATGGCCTAAACCTCAACCTAATAAAAGCCATCTATGGCAAAAAGCAGCCAAAGTAAGTCTACATAGAGAAAAACTGAAAGTTTTTACTCTCAAATCAGGTACAAGACAAGGATGTCTTCTATCACCACTCCTATGCAAAATATTTCTAGAATCATTATCCAGAGCCATTAGACAAGAGATAAAAATGAAAGAATAAGAATAGGTAAAGAAGTTAAATGATCATTATTTGCGGATGACATGATACTCTACTTGGAAGACCCATAAAACTCCACCTAAAAGCTCTTAGAATTAATAAACAAATTCAGTAGCATAGAAGGATATGAAATCAACACCCAAAAGTAATAGCATTCCTCGACACAGGTAACAAACACACTGAGAGAAAAATTAGAGAAGCAATACCCTTCACAATAGCATCAAAAAAATGAAATACTTAGGAATTAATCTAAAAGTGAAATAAAAAAATCTGTACAATGAAAATTACAACCATCTTAAATAAGGGTTCAAAGGGTATTTAAGGAAATGGAAATATATTCCCTGCTCCTCAATAGGAAGAACCAACATTGTGAAAATGTCCATACTCCCAAATTGTTTTATAGATTTAATGGAATCCCTATCAAAATACTAGCAATATACCTCAAATATCTAGAGAAAGCATTCTTAAAATTTATTTGGATTCAGCAAAGACCTACAATAACAAAAGCAATCTTGGGCAACAAAAGGCAAGGCTGGAGGTATTACAATCCCTTACTTGAAATTATACTACAAAACTTTTGTGATAAAATCATCACAACACTGGCAAAAAAACAGGTCCAAGGATCAGTGGAACAGATTAGATGATACATATACAACCACAAACACAATTAATGATCTTATACATTTATTTATTTACTTATTACTTTTTGGTACCAGGTCTCACTATGTAGCTCAGACTAATCATGATCCTTCTTTTTTCAGCACATGCTCCAGGGTGGGGCTGGTATAGTTTGTGGTGCTGGGGATCAAACCCTTCCCTATGCCTGCTTAAGCAGGATAGCTCCACTGATCTATTTTGCATGCCAACCATCTTATCTTGGATGAAGAGGAAAAACAGGTTCTCTGGAAGAAAGATAGCCTCTTTAACAAATGTTAGAGGAAAAACTGGCTCTCCACATGCCACAAACTAAAACTAGACCCAGGTCTGCTGCCATGAACAAAACTAAATTGCATGGATTAAATGGATTAAAGATCTAAACATTTAAATAGAAACACTAAGTCTCCTGGGAAAGAAAGTAGGTGGAAATCTTAAAGATGTAGGGATATGTAGACAGTTCATGAACAAAAGTCAAGCTGCATGGGAAATACTACAAAGAAACAACTGGGATCTCTCATCTTATTGAGAAGTTTCTGCATGTCAAAAAAACTACCAACAGATTGAAAAGACAACCCACAAATAGGGAAAAAATCATAACCAACAATCACTCAGACAGAGCATTCCTATCTAAATTATATAAAGAATGAAAAAAATTCAGTCCCAAAATTTAAAGACCCAATCCAAAATTGTGCATCTGAGATGAATACACACTTCTCAGAGAAAGAAATACAAGTAACAAATAACACATGAAAAAATGTCCCACTGCACTTGCCATTTGAGAAATGCAAATTAAAGCAACATTGAGATACCACCTCTTGGGCCAGACAAATAGCCCAGTGGATTAAAGAGCCTGCAAGCAGGTGCAGGGGCTGGGAGTTCAATCCTCCAGCATGCTGTGCCAGCCCCACCCCCACAGCACACTGAGAGGGCGATTGAGACTGGGCATGGTGGCACATGCCTGTAATCCCAGCACTTGGAAGGCTGTAAATAGGAGAATCACTATGAGCCTGATCTAGTAGTGAGACCCTGAACACCCTGTAGACCCTTCCTTAAAATACAGAAAAAAAAAAAAAAAGAAAAAGAGATACCATCTTACCCCAAAAAGAATAGCTATCATAATAAAGTCAACTAATAGCAAATTCTGGAGAGACTATGGGGAAAAAGGAACCCTTCTCCACTGTTGTGGGAATGTAGAGTGGTATAACCACAGTGGAAATCAGTGGGGAGACTCCTCAAAATCTAGGTCTGGAAATTTCACTCAATCCAGCCATTCTCCTTCTGTATATTTTCCCAAAAGAACTGAAGACATCATATCATAGTGATATATGTGCCCCCATGTTTCTAGAAGCATAATTTGTTATAGCCACAACTTGGAAACAACCAAAATGCCCATCACTTGAGGAATAGATGAAAAAGATGTGGCATTTTTATACAATAGAATACTACTCAGCTATAAAGAAAGACAAACTCAAAACCTTTAATAGGTAAGTGGATACAACCAGAGGCTATACACATAAGTGAAATAAATCATATGCACTTGTGTAAATATTGAACTGTCCCCCTAGTGTAAGAACCTGAAAAAGTAATTAAAACCTGAAAGGTAAAACAGATACAGTAAAACAGATAGAAACTGAATTTAAGGATTAACAACAAAGATGAGAGAAAGGAGAAAAGATAGGATAAAAAGGAAGGAGAGAAAAACATACCAGTAGATATACAGGATGGCTGAGATGACTGTACTCATAATTTCCATCAGTTTTTTGAAAACAACAGTTAAGGGTTAGAATTTTCACCTTTACTAACTTTGTATGTTGATATCTGCCATCTGAGCAACTATATCATGGACAGCAAAGTGTAATACAAAACCTACAGTTGAATGCTTGTCACTTTAGTCTTCTAAATGTGTACTGTTTCTAATGCTTTATCAATTATTGTACTCTCTTTAAAATAAATTCAAACAAAAACAAGGAAAGATTTAATATTTCTTGAAAGTAAGCATCAGTATTCAATTATTTCCTCAATCTTTCATAACTAAGTCTGTTAATCTGAGCAACAGATTTAGTGATAAAATAGATAATAGAACAACTATCATTAATTAGATATTCTTGTTTGGAAAATCTGTAACATATTTATTGTTGTATTTTACCCTGTTTATGTCTTTTTTTTTATTTAGTTTTGTTTCTGTTTTTCTTCTTCAGAGTACAATTGAATTGAAGTTTAAAAAATACTAGCAATACAAATCCAATAATATCTGAACAAAATTGTGTATCATGGCCTAGATGAATTTATCCCAGATATAGAAGGTTGATTCAGTATTTCAATATCATTTTTTGCTATTCTTAAAAACTGAAAATTGCAGTTCTGTTTTTATGTCAATAAACTTTTTGAATGTGTACCAGTGTATGTGACAATTATGACACATAATTGTATTAACTACCTAGTTAATTCGAGTTGATAACTTTTGGCCATTCATGTGAGTTTTGCTATTGCATTTATGTCCATTGCTATAAATTATGTGCATTTATTCTATATTTATGTTAACTAGTTTTTACTTGAATTGCTGAAATTAAAAAATAGAATAAGCTTATAAAAGTGGCAAAGAAATTTTATGTAATCATATCAATAAATATAGGAAAAAAGCATCTGAAAATTTTCAACACCCATTCAGGTAAGCACCACTAACAAACTACAGATAGGGGAAATCTTGTGAAGTTTGATGAAGAATGCCTACAAAAACATCTGCAGCTATCCTCATACTTTGTAATGAGAGATTAGATGGTTTACTGATATGACCAAGAACAAGGCAAAGACAGCCCTGCCACAGCTCTTTTTCAACACTGAACTGGAATTCTTAACACTAAAATATGACATGAAAATGAAATTAAAGGTATACAAATTGAGCAGATAGAAATAAAACTATTATCCACCACTAGAAAACAAATGAACTACCAAGCTACTAAAAGACAAAGGATCCTGAAATGCATATTATGAAGTAAAGTGAATCAATCTGAAATCCCTACCGGCCACATGATTCCTGCTGTATGACATCTGGGAAGGACAAAATTATGGAGGTAATGAAAAAACATTAGTGGTTACCTGGAATCAGTGGGAGGAAGGGATCAAAAGCAAACACGCGGTTTTTAGCATAGAGACATTATTCTGTATTCACTTTAGATTAGGAAAAACTCACAGAAACCTCAATACTAAGAACTATAGCATGAGTAATGAACAGGGTTGACAGTGAGGCAGCAGCCTGGGTTTGCTGTGCAGAACAGTGCATGCTCCAGTGCAGAATTTTGGCAGCAAGAGAAACTGCCTGTGTAGAGTTAGGAGATGCCAGGAGACTGAACTTCCTGCTTATTTGGGCCCCAAAACTAAAGCTCATCTTAAAAATGAAATTCATTAATTTGAAGACTAGGTCAGATTATGTAGCATATTGTAACTGCTGTTTCTTGAAATAGTTTTCAAGTATGTTCACACATGTATGTGTCCATATGTATGGGCCACATTGTAAAACGTATTTCTTTTTGCTGTTCATGACCATGGCCTCTTTCTAACTCCTTTTCATCGATTCTACCACAACTGCTATGGATTTAAGATAAAAATTCATCTCATCCCTGGGTTTCTTAACTTATAACCATTTGTTGGGCTTTCTTCTTTTTATCTTTGAGCTTCCTCCTATCCCTGCTCATAAATACTTCAAAAATTTGTTGTTAAAAATAATTATATTACACGTGCTTTATCTAACTTTACGTTAATTCTAGCAATATTTTGCATTTGAAAGTAGTTTCATGTAAAAAGCTGTATAGTATTTTAAAAATTAGCAAACTTCACCTTATCTTTACCATACCTAATTAATGACCAGCAATAGCTTTAAAATGTATAACATCAGTACTTTAAATGTTATTTTCAGTGAAATACTACTAGAAAAGCAGATGTAGAACTTGAAAAATAAAACTGCTCTACAAGTCTAGCCAGCCCTCACAACTCTGGATCAGCAAGAGAAATCCTCTCCCTCATAAACACACACCCACCCCACCCCCAACACACAAACACACACACACACATTCAAGAAGAACTAAACATGCACCTACTTCAATTACAAGCAAACTTTCTGGAGAGACAAGTGGCAGGAAGCACTGGAGCTGAAAGCAATGTGACAACACGGTGGCACACAATGGTGAGAAACAACTCAACCCTGTAATTAGTTTCTATCATTAAAGTCCCATCAATATCACTTAGCTGGGTGACTCTGACAGGATGGGAATATTACCAAGAGACAGATTTCCTGCTTCAAAGGTTATAGCACTGTTTGCATATGTACTTTAGAATAAATTATAAAAAGGTGAAAATATGGAAAGCATTACATATAGCTCATGATAAGTTGGTGAAGCATAAATGTATTTGCTTGATATTGTCTGTGGTGAATATAAAGTACTCATGTTTTTGCTCTTTGAATAAAAATGAAGAGGCTCAGTATTCAAAACTGAACTGATAAAAATGATGCAATTTTCATCAATTGTATCATAAATCTCATGATTTCAAGGTAAAAGAATCATCTCATCACCCAGATTTTAGTTATTTTCATACCTGGCTTATTAACTTCTATTTTTTAAAATTCCTTACTCCTCTTCATTTTTGACCTTGCTGCCAATATTAGGGCAACTTATACAAAAATCCTCACTTTTCATTTACTTTTTTATATTTAATGGTTGATTCCAATGAAGTAGATAAGGTTTTCTCAAACTGCGAAAAAAGTAAGAAAAAGATAAATAGGATTAGATGCACCCAGCTGATAAGATTCTGGATTGAGTTGTGATGTAAGGGCTGAATAAAAAAAAAAAAAAACCCTTGTAGTTATAGCAATATAGTTAAATGAAACAAAATTATCTGGAGGACAGTGGATGTCATGACAGAAGATATATGAAGGGATTTAAATTTTTCCCTTAGCTAATAATGAAGTTTCCCTCATGCAAGTTAAAAAAAATCTAGCAAGCAATTGCTTCAAAAGGAAAGTTACTGAGTTGAGGAGAAGGACAGGAGAGGGAGTGGGGAAAAGTGATTTATCTATGTAATCAGGTTGGTTTGGACAACCGTACTGTGCATTTCTGCTGGCCTATGGAAAGAAGAAGATAATAATTTGTTTTGTCTCCTTTTTTCAATTGTACTTTTTCTGTTCTTAATTTCATGTACATTTCTTTCTTTTTATCTTCCAATTTTATATGCAAAGATCTGGTAATATAATTAACTGTTCGGAAGACAACACTGTATTACAACAAATACTTTGAAATTCATACTACTTTGTTAAGTGAAACTCTGTAATACTTGTATTTTTTGTTTTAATTCTAATTTGTACTGGCTTTAAACAATAAAAAAGTACATTTTTAAAAGTCAAATGTGAAATTCCCCAACTGAGAACTACTATAGCATATAACTCTTTCTGTCTAAAATTCTATCAATACATGAGGGTTTTGTATCTTTAAAATATAGATACATCACTTAAAATGACTTCTAATTCTTAATTTAAATGTCCATTGTATTCTCTGTCTTGGTTTGAAAATTTGAGTCAGTGTCAACATTGAAATGAAAAGAATCACACACTAGTTTGTGTTCTATTGCCATGCTTTAGACTTAAAAATATTAGCTTTGTGCAGTGGCAGTATTGTAGCCATTGAGGCTTATCTGGGTGTGATCATTGCCAATAGACTTAAAAGTATTTTTAATTTGAACTGAATATATGAAATATATTCAAATTTAAATCCTTTCTCCATATCAAATCAATGTAAACAACAAAATGACTCTTTTTAGGATATTTCTTTCAAATTAAATTTATACCTTGACAATGTCTTAAACATGCTTGAGGCACATGTATAAATGGTGACTTATTCTGAAACATCTGAAAAAAATAGAAAGATGTCTAAAATTTAAAGAATGATTTATTAGTAATGAAGAGATTTGTATTTCCTAACTTTGCCTCAGGGTCATCATCTTAATTACAAATGAATTATTTCATGGTAAAACTAAAAGATCAGCTGAGGTGGGGATGGTAGGATCCAAAGCTGAGGTGGGGACATAAAGCTCAGAGCTTAGAACCTACAGCTGATATACCAGATGCAGTAGTATTGATTGCTTACTCAACAAATACCCTTACACCTCTAAAATACACACAGAGCTATGGTAGATGTGAGAATTATAATAAATATTGAGAAAAATCTAAACATGAAGAAGGTAATAGCATTCCTGTACAAAAATAGCAAACTCAGTGAGAGAAAATAGGGAAACCACACTCTTCATAATAGCATTCAAAAACTTAAGTACTTAGGAATCAATCTAACAAAGGAACTAAAAGTTCTGTTTATTGAAAATTACAGTACTCTGAAAAAGGAGATTGAAGAGGATATCAGAGAATAGAAAGATATCATTTGTTCATTGATAAGCAGAAAAAAATCAGTGTAAACAGCCATACTCACAAAACTATTACACAGATTCAATGCAATCCCAATGTTATTTTTATACAATGGAGTATTACTGAATCTATAAAAAATACATAAATTTGAGGCTTCTATAGGTAAATGGATGCAGCTAGAAACCATACTCGAAAGTGAAATAAATCAGACTGATGTGTAAATATTCTGTTTTCTCCCTAGTATAAGAACCTGAAAGAGTAAATAAAATCCAGATGGAACAATCCATACTGTGAAAGAGAAAGAAACTGTTCAAAGGGAAGAAAAAATTGGGGTGAGGGAAAGGAGAAAAGTAAGAAAGAAGAAAGGGGAACTGTATATACATATAGACACAGAATAGCCTGGATAATTGTACTGCTAATTTCTACTGAAAGGAACAATTAATCCTTATTTTTTCTCTTCTTTTTAATTTTTGACCAATTGTGTATGTTTATATCTAGTAATCTGAACAGCTAACTTAAGGACGACATTACACAATTAGAAACAATTGTTTAATTTCTATCATTTTGTTTAGTAAAATATTATATTGTTTCTAATGTTTCAATATATTTTATTCCCTTTAAAATTAAAAGATAAAAGTGATTTCTTAAAATAGAAATACCATTAGCATGCCTCACAGATCTAGAGCAAACATTTTGAAAATTCATTTGGAAACAGAAGAGATCTAGAAAGCCGAGTCAATCTTGGACAACAAAAACAAGGCAGGAGAATCACAATACCTGACTGAAATTATACTACAAATTTACTGTAATAAGATCAGCATGGTACTGACAAAAAAAGACCAAATTAGGGCCGACCAAATAGCTCAGTGGATTAAGGTGCCTGCAAGCAGGCACAGGGGCCTGGAGTTCAATCCTGAGGGCTGCCATGCCAGCCCCGCCCCCGGGGCACACTGAGATGGCAATTGAGACTGGGGTGGTGGCATGTGCCTGTAATCCCAGCTCTTGGGAGGCTGTAAACAGGTGGACCACTGAGTCCAATTTAGTAGTGAGACCCTGAATACCCTGTAGACCCTTCCCTAAA
>NW_004524817.1:2833481-2844807 GCF_000260255.1 Octodon degus | reverse complement strand
AATATATGAATAAACGTTCAACATCATTCATAATTTGAGAAATACAAATTAAAACAGCACTGAGATTTCATTTCACTCCATAAAGAATGACTATCATCAACAAAGAAAAAAACAATAACAAATGTTGGTGGAGCTGTAGGGAAAGTGAACCTTCTCCACTGTTGGTGAGAACGCAGGCCAGTGTAATCACTGGGGAAATCCATGTGAAGATCTCTCAAAAAATTAGGTTTAGAGGTCCCATTCAACCCAAATATTCCCCTTTTGGGTATTTACTGAGAATATTTGAAAACATCATACTGCAGCAATATAAGTACACCTGTTTACAGAAGCACAATTTGTAATAACTAAAACCTGGAAACAACCCAAATGTCCATGAACTGAGGAAGATATGGTATTTTTATACAGTGGAATACTACTCACATATGAAGAAGGATAAACTTGAGACATATAAGGAAATGGATTAGCTAGAGACCATGCTCGTAAGTGAAATAAATCAACCTCACACATGTAAACACTTAATTGCCCCCTCCTGAGAGAAACCAAGAGAGTAAACAAGATCTAAAGTGTACAATAGATACTTCAAAATAGGAAAAAATTATTCCAAATTCTCTATTCCTGTGCCATTCTAGAGCACAGGGCTCTGTGGCTTTCCCCTCAAGGCAAAGTCCCTCACCCTTGAAATTTTGTTTTGAATTTTTTTTACCTTTTTTCTATAAAACAGAAAAGAAGGGTGGAAGACATGCATACAAAAAGAACAACATGCAAAGAAAAAAGGAAGTAGGATGGGTGAAAGAGGAAAGAATCACAGAGAAAAGGGAAAAAATGGGCATCAGATACAATCAGCATCTCTTATTCATTAAAAAGGTTGGCTTGTGCTCATATCAACTGAAGAAATTGGTATGCCTACATTTTGTACTTTGAACACCTACTTTAAAGACAACATGTATTAACTACTGTTCTCCTATTGTCTCAGCTACTTTTCTCTTATTGCTGAGACAATACCTGACAGCCAAAATGAAGAAGAAAGATTTATGCAGCTCGCAGTTTGAGGAGGTTTCAGTTCATACTCAGCTGGCTCCAAGGCATAGGGCAGTAGTGGAAAACAGCAAAACAGCAAGAGCAAGTGGGAGGAGTAGTGCCAACCACAGCTATGGAAAGCAAGTCTCTCTCTCTTCCTCCCCCCAAGGCTGGGTGTCATGTGAACACTCATAATCCCAGCAGTACTCAGACCCAGGATCCCATGCGTGGGTCATGAATTAATCACAAACTCTAGAAGTATGCCCAGTGACTGATGAGCCTATAGGAGGGCTAATACACACAAACCATAGCATTCCACTCCTGAACCCACAAAGATTCATGTGCATCCCTTTACACAGAAGGCATTTTAGGTCATCTCTAAGAGTTGCCAAAGTCCTAACAGTTTCAGCATTCCTGAAAAGTCCAAGTTCCAAGTCTTCTCCAAGATTTAAGAAAACTCTTAACTGTGAGCCCCTGTACACATGAAAAGTCAAACATTTCCAACATTCACAGGCACAAGATAAATATTACCATTCCAAAATGTACAAACAAGGGGATACAGAGCATTGGGACCAAAGAAAATCCAAAACCCAGAAGGACAAACATTAAGTCCTGTTGTTCCATGTGGAACATCCGAAGCAATCTGTGATGAGTTCTGAGCTCCAAAGACCTTACATGGCTCCGCCCAAACAGTGCCTTGAGTGATAGCTCCGATGGCTTCTCTCTTAGGCCAGCTTTGCTCCCTCCTTGCAGTTTCCTTTAGATGATCCATGTTCCTGGCTTTTCCAAACTTCTGGGGTTTCCACTGAATAGGCTTCTCACAACTTTGCACACTCTGCTCTCAGGGGCACACTGCCTGGCCTCCCAGGCCTTCTGAAATCTATGGTAAAGTCTTCATAACCTCAAGGTTCCTGCATTCTGCAAGCACCTAAACCCAACGCCATATCAATGATCCCAAGACATGCTGCCAGCTGGAGCAGTAGGCAGGCTTACTTTGCTCTTGGATGTAGGGTCGTGTGCCTGGATCACTGAGCACTCTGACTCTGATTGCCTGGAACAAATTCTCTATGCCTGTGCCATTGTGGAACACAGGGCTCTGTGGCTTTCCCCTCAAAGCAAAGTCCCTCACCCTTGAAATTTTGTTTTGAATTTTTTTACCTTTTTTCTATACAACAGAAAAGAAGGGTGGAAGACATGCATACAAAAGGAACAGCTTGCAAACATAGACAGCAAACCACAAGCCAAGAAGAGGCTGGAACAGATCGTTCACTGATAGAGCTCACGAAGAGCCAACCTTGATGACACATGGTTTCAGACTTGTAATCATCAGAACACCAAGCCTATAAATTTTTGTAAATGTATAGACTTTTTTAATAAACAGTTATATAAATCTATTTGTAAAAAATAAGCTACCAATGAGGGCATTCTACTAGGTTCACTCCACCTTGTTTGTGATTTTTATGTGATGGTAGTGCTAGGACATCAACACCAACTAAATCAAGAAAAACAAAAGAGCAACACAAGTACACTAATTTAAATTACTCAACAAAAGAAAATCATAGAACCACAGCATAATTATGCTTTAATAAATTTGGTAACCAAACTGGCCAATATGTAAAAATATAGATAGTTCAATTTCTTTAGAAACACACAAAATTGAAAGATAAATAACTATAACAAATCCAAAAAGATCAAAATACTTCCAACATAAGAAACTCAAAGGCCAGATTTCTTTACACGTAAATAGCACTGACCTCTCAAGAAATAAGAGCCTATGTGTAAAAACAAAGACACCAGTGAAGGCATTCTACTATGACCATTGTTATGGATATACATGTAAAACAGTGTGAAAGTATATAGAAAATGACATATAAATTTTTTAGGGACATTAGAGAATACATGATTGAAAATTCCTGTGGAGGAGCAATGAGATTTCAATATTTCTTTCATTAATCTATAGGTGCACAGAAAATAAATATTTATTTAATTTTGAAATTTTTTTCTTAGGCTACCTTAATTATGCTAAAGCCTATCTATCTGTGAGAGTAAAATTGTACACTGTCAACAAAATATTTATTTTCTTGCCAAGCAATAATATTTTTAGCTATTCGTCAAGATAATCTTTTACAAATGTTATCTTGTTTGATGCTCACAAAAATTCTGTAAGGTGAGAATTTTTATTTCTCATTTGACCGCTGAGAGAAGTACAGGCATCGTGCTGTGTGCTTGCATGACATACTTAGTGGAAGGTCGATGAGAAGCTGGACCCCAGTCTGTCAACCCTTCCGTCTACTACCAACTCTATGCTGTACGTACAGCCCAGCATTTAAATGCTGTAACATTCAAGAACTTGTGCTACTGGCCCCAAAGTAAATGTTTGCAGAACTGATCAGCAATTTGAGAAATGAATTACACACAGAACAGTAAAGCAACAGAGAGGCAATTTATCATCAGACAAAAAAGAGCCTCTGAGTATAGACCCTTTAATAAAGGTTCATGCTTTGGGCCTATTCTGTTCCAACCGTAGATCAAGTTCCACCCAGAGCCTATCTCCTAACTCCTCCCTTTGCCTGAAACTGGCTTGTGGTTTCTATAGCTGATGACTTTTCATTTATGTCTTAATTGTCACTATCTCAGAGAGGTCTTTCTAAGTGTCTAGGGAAAATGAGACACAAAAACTAGAAGCTAAGTATGATGTATCTTTCCTCGCTGCTCCTCCAAGTTTCTCTTTAGCCCATTATTGTGTTTCCATTCTCACAGTACTGTTTTTTTTTTTTTTTTTCTGAAACCCAGCTTGCTTCTTCCTTTATTTAGCTGCTAGTGTCCCAGGCTCTAGGCCCCCGGGTGCCTGCGGAAGGCAGTTTATCAGGACATCTTCACTGTTTCCTTTAGCAGATGATACCTGTAGCAGCTCAAGAATCTTCCCTAACTTCCTCCTTCATTTACAATGAGCTTGTAAGGAATGACCATAGGCCTGTGACTGCAGTTAGCCGCGAGCATGGAAGCTAATGCAGCATATAGTTCAAGGGGGAATCGGACTGCTCACTTACTTAGAGGCATTTTATGCTATTTGAACTTTTTTTGAAACAACAGAAATGCTTTATACTCATTCTTATAAAAATCAAAAGAGTTGGTTATTTCATTTATTATTTTATTAATTGTATTGAGAAATAGCAATGAGAGTTTCAAAACAGGTTAGTAGGACAGTTACAATAATTAATGCATTGCATATTGTTGTCTTCATAGTAGTTATTGAGAGTACAAGATGCAGACATGATATCCTGTCCAAACACTATTAGTACAAATCTTTCTTCTCATTGAATTAAGAGAAAGTAGCTGTGTATCCATCCTAAATATTTTGTACATATATATATATATATATATATATATATATATATATTGCTATAAAATGGTCTTTCATTTCTATCCCCTTTTTTGTTTAGTTTTGTTAGAGATGGGTATTCCATTGCCATTTAGATATTGTAAGTGCATGAATTCAGAAAATAATCCAATATAGTCCAGTAGTCCATAATAGTAGTGGGTTATCCAGAGGACTGGCAATGTCAGAAGTTGTTGACTTGAGCCATTTACAGCTCAGCATATTAATATGGATTTAATTTTTATACCTTATTTTTATACTTTTCTGCTGGATGGTTAAGACCAAGATAAAGCAAGACCTACAAAACAAGAAATCTAAGTTTTGTATCTGCCAAGGTCAGTCAAATCCTCTCAGAATTTACCCTGAAGTCCTGTACCACTGTTTGTAGATCCTTTGTGAGTGTCAGCCATGTGGATGAGTCATGGTCATTGCTCAACCAATTTGCTCTCTGTGAAAGCCTGCGAGAATGTTTTCTCTCCATGTGACTCTCCTTAGGCACACTCTACATCATCGATCACTTTCTTCTGTGGCCCCATAATCTCCTTAATCAGTAAATGTGGGACATCACTAAGTTACAGAATGTTACAGTACAGGTTCTCTTATGTCCTGAGTCCTCACTGACCTTGAATGGCTAGGGCCAAAATGTTGGCTATCCTTGTAGCCCTTCTTTTTCTCTAACTTTTGGTCTGCAAACATAAGTTGTTAACCCTCCAGAAGAGAAGCTTAATGATATTATTACCCTATAACATATGCAGTTGAACTTATCACTATCTGTTTGAATATCAAACGTCTTAGACATATCAAGGAACAGGTATTTTTCCATCAAGTATTGACATGTTAAACTTTAAATCCCTACAGAATTAGAAGAAAAAGAAATAAAAAATTAAAAAATATTTCAAAAGATAGAAATAAACAATCACATATTTTACATAGAAATTTAGAAATCTAACCATATAAGACATTGTAGCAAGGCAGTCCTATGACATTTTTTCTTGCCTCTTGTTTTCATTTATTATGCTTTTTTTAAACAAACATTTACTAGAGAGACAGTATAGCAATAATTGATATGACATTAGAAGCAGTACGTATTTAGAAGGACATTGTTTTAATGAAATCGTATTTTCTTATTCCAACCACAAAACAAAGTCCAGAAAATTAAATTTGGAAGGAAGAAGGGGCAGTGATTGTAGGAACAATTTCAGAGTAAGAAACTGTGATCTTTGACTTAGAAAGAATTTCCTTGTCTTTAAAAATGAATTATCTTCTAAAGGAAACACCAACAAATGGAAGCTCATACTTATCTAAAAACTTCAAGACAGAAAACACCCAATAGGTAATAAATAAGAACAATATATACAACGAATATGACAGATGAATATTAACACTTATATACTTGCAGAGAACCCAAAATGGAGAAAGTGTACAAAAAAAATTTAGAGATGGAAATATGAAATAGCTAAGGTGTAAAACATTTGTTTTATGCTTAAACTGATTGGTAATCAAATAAATGTAATTTAAGACAAAAATATTTCATGTTTCTCCTATAGAATTTGCACCCAATAGTCAAGAAACAACCACCCCATTGGTCTTAAAGGAATAGCAAGTGAAGCACTGCTTTCCAGTGTCGCTCGGAATGTCAATTGGTCCATCTTCCTAGACAGCAGTTTACTAATGTTTAGAGACTCTGGAATATTCAGAAATTTCACCTCAGATATTCAACTTCTAAAATAAAATGGATAAACTAACAGTGACACTATAAAATATATTTTAATTCAGTCATGCTCATTTTTATGTTTATCTTAATGAAAGCTAGAGATAATAGAAATGCCACAAAGCATAGGAATGGAGGGGAACTACATTTTGGTCACATTATACAATAATTAAAATTATTAAAATCATATATATTTATTAAAACTATGTACAGAATTCTCAGTGATTTACAAAATGTCAATAATATGCAGTCTTGAGTAAAATGAAAAAGGCAGAATAAGCACCTCAAATTAGAATTCTGAAAAAAAAAACAGAAATAATATCCTGAAGAAAATATATAAAGATGTTCTCACTCTTTATATGTGACTATCAGTAAACTTATTAAATACTATTTATTCTCTAAGCTTTCCCATATACCACTTTTTAGTTCATTTTATACAAAGACAAATTATATTCTACATGATAAATAAAAGAATAACAAAGATAAACACCGTTTCTATGATCTTTAAATATGACGCATGCATATTCACTGTTTATAATTACTTACCAAAATATAATAAAAGTGCCATTTCTCTTTAATAATGAAGAAAATGAGCTGCATCATGTTTTATGTAACATGCAAACATTTAATTATCTTTCAAACTCCAGCTGGCTTATCGTAAATATTTTTATTGATATTTTATTATATTTTAAACAAATTAAATGAATTCAGTCATTGTATTTTTTAGCAGTTTGAAAAATTGTTCTTGTAAAATTCAAAGTGTTAAAATGTCATTTGTTTAAATTATGCTTCACCTTTCAACCTAAAATAAATACACTACATGAAGAACATATGATAAGGAAGACAAAAAGAAGTCTGCCTTCGTCAAGTACTCAACCTGAGAAGAATACGAAAAGGAAACGATGGCCTTAAAGAATGAAAATAAATTGGATTTCTGGAAGTCTTTTAGTTCAATAATCTGCACTGTTATTAGTATCAGGGAAAATTAAAACAAACTTTATTTTGTCAGAGCAACATTACTTTAATTGGGTTTCTTCTAGTATAATGGACGTTGAAATCACATTCTCAGTAATTTTCTTTTGAAGACAGGAAATCTGACCTCAAGCAGAGTTTTTTCATGAATTACGTTATTCTAAATTATTTGCTTCCTTTAAAAAGTTATAATTCATTAATAAGTAGAAACAATAAAATAATTCTTACACTCAGATTATAGAATTTACTAATTCATTTTTGGTTGCTTCTGCAGCTTCTGGATTAGTATTCTAATAAAAATGTATTACTTTCTTTATTATTCTGAATGACCATAACCTAACATCTTGCTATCTCCAAGGAAAAAATGTCTATATATTAAAACAATGATATGACAATTGAATTTTAAAATACAATTTTACAATTTTTGAGGTAGTTCAGTGGAACAAGCACCTGCCTGGCAAGTGCAACGTCCCAAGTTCAATCTCCAGTACCAAAACAAAACAAAAATTTAACATAACAGAAACGTTGAGACATGCTTAGGAAAAACTGTAATTCACAAGGTAAGAAGAATTCATGTAAAAAAATGTTCTCCTAAAATATAAATATAGTTTGTTTTGTTTTGTTTCGTTTTTGCAGAATCAGGGATTGAACTCAGGTCCCTGCGCTGGCCAGGCAAACGCTTATTCCACTGAGCCATCTCCCCGGCCCCAGAAAGATAGTCTTAAGTATTCTCCAAAAATGAATCTTTAGTCTCAGTGAGGAGATAGGAAATCATGGGCCTCCAGATGACACCTCGCCTCTGTGGTCACAGAGCCCATGTCACAGTACTTCCCTTCCCAGCTTCTTGCTGCTGTTGTTTCCACAAAATGAACTAGAAGTGGACCAACACCCATCACGCATTGCAACAGTGCCAAGCCAAGGTACACTGGAGTCAGAAACAACATGGCAAAACAAAAATAAAAATCTTTCTTTCAGATGCTTATATTTCACTCATCATTAATGTTTTTTATTTCTGATTTTAAATTGACAAATAAATTGATTATGTTTACTATGCATGATGTTTTGAAATATGTACACCTTTTAGGGCCAGCAAAATAGCTCGGTGGACTAAATGCCTGATTAGGCAAGGGCAGGGACCAGTATTCAATCTTTGGCACCACATGCCTCGCCAACCCAGCCCCCAGGCATGCTGAGCCAGCCGCCAAGGCCTGGTGTGGGAGTGCATACCTATAAGCCCAGTGATGGGGAGGCTGAAACAGGAAGTTCACTACTAGTCTAAGCTGCATAGTGAGACCCTGTAGCAAATACATAAAAAAAGAAGGTGCTAATTGACATATGTTTACCTCACAGACTTACTGTGATTTTTTGTGAGGAGACCACTTAAACTCTACTCCTTTAGCTATTGCCAAGTATTTCATTAAATATTTTGTATTAAATATTCATCCCAACTACTGAGTTATTTATGCATTCTCTGAAACTTTACACCTCACTCACATCACCCTGATCCCAACCTTCAATTTAATGTCTCTTACTCTGCAAGTTGATTTTATTTGCCAAATTAATCCCTAACATTATTTCATTGTCATTTGATTTTACAGACAGAAAACACCATGCCTATGTAAGCAGAATTAATTTCAAAAGATGAGGCCTGGACAAATAGCTCAGTGAATTAAAGTGCCTGCAGGCAGGCACAGGGGCCAGATGTTTGATCCCCAGACCTGTTGTGTGTGCCCTGCTCCTGGGATGTGCTGAGAGGGCAATTGAGACTGGGCAACGTGTACACCTGTAATCCCAACTCTTGGAAGGCTGTAAACAGGCAGATCACTACGAGTCCAATCTAGTAGTGAGACCCTGAACATCCTGTAGACTCTTCCTTAAACCCCCTCCCAAAAAAACCCACAAGATGTCCCCAAATAATGTCAAGCAATGTGATTTAGCGGATGCTGGTGGCTGACAGAGCTCTGTTCTTAAAGGACAGGGCTGATACCACACTGTTGTTTTTGTTTGTCCTCTGTTCTTTACTACAGGGGTAGCTGTTCAAGGCAACTTTTTCAGCCAAGTGAAGTTCCTGAAGACCTGAGTTCTGAGTCTCAAACAAGACTCAGAAGCTGAGCTTGGGTGAGCATAGGCTTGGCTGTATAGAGGGGTTTAGACCACACACCCAGATATCCACTGCCAGGCACCACTTCACCTGCCTGGTTCCCCTGTTCCATGTGATGGTCACCTTGCTATGGGCAGCTGAGTTAGTTAAAAATATTATAGGCAGTCAGACAGGGGTAGGCCCTCAGGGAGACAGTAAGGAAGACAAAATGACTTTACAACTTTGAGAAAGACAGACTCCTGCTATGGACTGGACCTCAGGACAAAACAGTTAACAAATGGGCCACATAGCTCCCTAAAGACAGGCATCCAGGATTGATACTCTAAATGATTCTCTCACCTTAAGGATGCCTGGAAGTCACTAACCCAGCCCCCTACAAGAAAAGCCATTATTCTGTGTGCATGCCTGCTGGCTACATGACTTGCTTCCCCATTTGGTCCTGGATTTAATCAATTTTACCTGAGCAATTGTGCTTATAATCTCATTGATTGACCATAGTTTTATCCCACCTCTTGCCCACCTGAGCAAGTTCCCATGCTCTCCACCTTAGACCTGCCTCACCACATGATTTTACTCTATAAAAATCCCTGGAAGACACAGCTTCGTGGGCCACCTGCTCAGATCCCCCTTCTATCCTTCTCTCAGACAGAAGATTTCTGTCCCTCAATAAATGTATTCTGACCTTAACCTCCATTCTTGCTGAAATTCATTCCTTGGTTTTAGAGAACACAAACTTGGCCCAAGTATCTTTCAGGTTGGGAGTTTCATTCCCTTATATCAACCTCATCAAAGACAAAGCAGCTCCAAGATTCCAACTGATCTTTTTGCAAGTGGAAACTGAGAAGTGGGCAATTAATTAGAATGAACGGTACAGGAACTGGTCCTGAGGTCACAAATGGACTCACTTTTGAGTTTGCACTTTGTTACTGCGCTCACACAGAAGTCACCCTCAGCTGGCCTCCCTGCTGCTCTGGGTGTCATGATGCATTGAGGTGAGATGATGTAGGAGCTCATTCCTGATCATTGTGCCCTATTCCTGCTGCAGCTGCTGCCCTTCTTCATTAGTCATTAGCACTGGGAAAGGAGTGACTAGAACATCTCCATGAGATCACCTGGACCCTCCCAATTATGTGATAGTGTCCCTATTGTGTCCTACAGAGTGAATGACTCCTTTCCCTTACCTGATTATCTCTAGGCAGGAGATAAAAGAGCAGGGAAGATCCATAGCTTAAAAAGTAATGGGATTTTACCACATCCCAAATTAGAAGCATTTTACTACAGAGAACTATAATTTTAGGCCAGAGAGATTATAGTTATGCAAAGAGAAACCAAAATTAACTTCCACTCCAGAGTGACAATAAGCAAGACCATTCCTGTTCTGCCCCTTGTTTTAGCTACCCATTTACTCCATTACTGGCCGCACAGAGCTACTGATTCAGAGGAGTTACAGAGGGCCCAGCAATGTTTTCCAAGATCTTATTTGTCCCAGGCAACAAATTGGTCAGGATAATTGGTGAACATGAAAGATTACTGTTTATTTTTGAGAAGAAATAAGGAAAAGAAGAAGCATGAAAAATGTGCTCAGGGAGAAAAGGGTGCTTTGAAGGAAAAAGAGAAGCAACGTCCTGCAAGCACTGTTCTCAAGAAGAGGACAGTGGCTCCAAGGCACTTGCGTCCAGCCTTTCATGTCTACCTTGGTAGTGGATCCACGTGGCTCCACTTTTTCTCATGATAGAAGGTTCATATCAGGTGCCAGGTTTTGTGCATTCTCTTTTCAGAATATTGGTAATCAGGTCTGGGGCTTGGCCTGAGCCCATGCCGGGCCGGTGTGCTGCTATCCGAGCATTGTTAAGTCTCCTCAATGGACAGGTTGTGCACAACTGTTCTGGCCATGTTGTCACCATCATGTCTGGCTGCTTCTTGCAGGTGTGCAGTCTACCTCATAAAAGTTGGAGCTCCATCTCTGCAGAGTCTGATGTTACTGCATCTTCAAAAGGATAATCAGTTTCATTATTATTGCAGAAGCTTCTGCGCAATAGAGTGCCACTTGACCACTTGACCCAGTGATTCCCAACATGTGGTACACACTGCCATAACCTTTCTGTGATTTGTGTCCCTTGATACAGTGATATATATATATATATAT
>NW_004524817.1:2819572-2833381 GCF_000260255.1 Octodon degus | reverse complement strand
ATCAATAAAATGTGAGAAAATTCAATGGCTATTTGAAAGAGTAAGTGAAATACTATTAAAAATAAGATAACTGTGTCTGGCACATAATTAGCATCCAATAAAATATTTTGATTACAGCTATTACCATGTCATAAAAACAACTAGATATTTAAAGATTTTTTTCCTCTCAGGAAAATAAGAAAAAGGTTTTTTTTAAGTAATATGAATTGATCACAAACCTATTTCAAAAATTGGCCAAAAATGAATATCCTTGCTTTTTTTAATTATAGAAGGAAAGAGATAAACTCTCTAAGGGGACATAAAATTCAGTGATGTTCTGGAATCCTTGGATGTACTACCTGCCCAGACCTTCACTGCAGACTGACAGCAAGAATCCCCGCCCTGTGAGCAGAGTACTTGCAACTCCACTGCCAAGCACTGTAAATTTCACGGATTTCCTTATTCACACTCTTTTGCACTGAGTCTCATAAAGGTGCCCACTTGTCTGTCTACTTAAATAGCTTCCCTTCAGCAGAACCAGCCACTGATGATTCCCTAATGGTCTCAGTAAGTCGCTGATCAGGTAAGTTTTCTTTTATATGTTTCAAAATAACAAACAAAAGCTTCTCTCCCAGTTTTCTCTTATGATTTCTTTCCTGTTGCCCTTAGATTATCCCAGCTTTTCTCACAACCTACTGCTGATATACAGCTGTTTCCTAACTTTCTGACTCTTCTGCTTAAAATAAATGGATTCCTTATCCTGATATTGGACTCATAAATGCCTGTATTATAGGAAAGGAAAGCTGTTTTGCTATAAAATATGTAGAAACTAGTGGAATACAGTGATTCCTATAGCTTTTTTGTTCTAAATTTTCTAGACTTGGGCTGGGGACGTAGCTCTGTGGTCTAAGTGCCTGCTTGGCAAGCTCAGTATCCCAAATTCAATCCCCCATACCTCATGTGGAGCAAGCCAAGGAACCCTAAGTGCCTTGTGCAGACCCCAAAACTGGGCATGTAGGCCATGCCTATAATCCCAGAGCTGGGGAGGCTGAGACAGGAGGATCATATGAGTCATAGCAAGACCCTGTATCAGAATAATGATAATAAATAAATAAATAAATTTTCTGGCCTTTCTAGGCCTGTTGGAATCTTTTAGAGTATTTTTGATTCTTTGAGCAGAATCAAGAATGAAAGTGTAGTCATTGAAGATGTTAAGTCCTCAGAAGATTATGAAGAATTTAGGACTTCCTACATGGCACCACAGTGTAAAATTAACTGCAGGGGCTCCACTTCCAGCACTCTGATGCTATCTTCATTGGATAATTCTGGAGCAATACTCATATGAAAAATCAGTCAAACCTACAAGATTGGGGCGGGGGGATGGCTCAGTGGAATAAGCGCTTCCCTGGCAAGTGCAAGGGCCTGAGTTCAATCCCCGGTTCCAAAAAAAAAAAAAAAAAAAACCTACAAGATTACCTGTCTTCATGATTAAACACAAAAGTCTTATATCCTGGGAGAATCCCTAAGCCCTGCCCAGCAAACCACATCAGATCAGTTGTCTACTTTGTAAGTAATCATTAAAAATATGGGTAAAGGATTCAAAGAACATAGAGCAAGTCCTGGCTGTGTCTCTTTCACTTTATAAAGTAATTAACCCATTTCCTCAAATGTAATAAGGGGAATAAATACCTTTTTAAAACATAGTTGTTGGTTTGCAAGGAAAATCATATATAGTTGGTTCTCCACAGTTACAGGTTCTGCACCTGTGAATTCAACCAGGATTGAATCAGGAACATTAAAAAAATATTGCATCTGTATAGAATTTGTCATATCATTATTTCCTGAGAGATAGTAACTATTTACATAATATTTGTACAGTATTAGATGTTATAAGTAATCTACAGACATAAGTGTATGGGAGGATTGTGTTGATTACTTTTTACTTGTTGCTGGGACAAAATACTCGACACCCAAAATTAAGGAAGAAAGGTTTATTTAGATCATAGTTCATGGAGGTTTCAGTCTATATTTGAATAGCTCTCAGGCAGAGTGGGCACATAGCAGAGGGCAGCAGTTCATGGCAGCTAAAAACAGCGAAGAGCAAAGAGAAAGGCAGCTGCTGGGTTTTTTAGCAAGCTTCTCTCTCTTGCTTATAATGAAAACAAGCTACACTAGGGCTAGGAGTGTAGAACTCACACAATGTCCATAGCACCCGTGGCGTAGGATGTGGATGTTTGCAATCTGAGAATCATAGCACTTGGAAGGCTGAAGCAGGAGGATCACGGAGAGTATGAGATCAGCTTGGGCTAAACAGTGGGACCAGAGCCCCGGTTACTGATCACTATGCATTTGTTAAATTGTCCAACTAGTAGAACACAGAGAAGCAGTAGGAGAACAATCTTTTAAATATCTACTTTGATAAGTAAGAGTTACAGGATGAAGAGTGAAGTTATTAGATGAAGTATACTGGATGTTCAAGGAGGAATGATGCTAAAAGCACCCTAGCTTTTTTAATCAAAGGACAAGTTTCCCACTCACCTAAAGATGTGTACTCCTGGAAATCACTGGGTATTTGTAGTTGGATTGATCAAATGAAATCCTGAGAGTCCTAGCCACTTGGAGTTGACTGTCATCCATTAAGTCTTCCTTATGAGCCTTTAGCAAGAACAGGACTTTGCAATGAATCAGTCCTAGAGAGCTGGAACAGTGTCCTCATTCCCCATAAGTAAAGCTAGAAATGGAGTGAGTGTCTCTGGCAAGCTCTAGAATGAGGTGGTAGGTAAGGTTTCAGGGAGAAATTTAAAAGGCACTTCAGGCTATCACAGAATAGGCAATAAAAGCATTTGGAAAGCTTTAGATGTCTCACTGGAATGGAAAAATATCTATTGTCTCAGAAGCCAGACATGAGAACAAGGACACTCTGGTGGCTGGAAAGCTGACTGTCTGACAGGTAGACAGAGAGAGAGGGAGGGAGAGGGAGGGGAGAAGACAAGAGAGCAGAGGGAAAATGTCTCCCACCGTTCAGAGCTGGCACCAAAAGCTGTAAAGCAGAAGGACTTGCTTGAGTCTTGGCATGCAGAGATTGCAATCCCTAGCTGGAGAAAGTCCTGGCTCCCAAAATTGCTGTAAACTAGAAATAACTAGAGCTACATCAAAACTCAAAGCTAAGTGAAATATCTTTTATATTAAAAGATAAGCACTCAATACAAATAGCTTTACCAAAGTGGATACATAAGCTTTTCTAAATATTTATTTAGAAAATAATTAATTTCAGGCTCTAGTTTACACACAATATCCGGCATATAATGAAAAATGGTAAAAATGTCTTTGGTATCAAAGGCCAGAAGCACTCAAATGGAGAATGGGGGTGGTCTTAGTGCCACACCTATCAACACAACTTTATGAAAAATAGATTATTCATATCTATCATCATGACTATCTTCTTGCATCATTATATCTATGAATTATACTCATGTTAGGTGAAAAATAATATTAGGAAAAACAGTAGCATGAGGAGATATCAAGTGTCTTGGAATAAACACAACAGAAGCTTTACAAAATCTCTGAATTGCAACATATCAGCAAATGTGATATTGGAAAGAATGGTGAAAACTTGTATCATGTGCGAAGAGAGGATAAGATTCAATGATGTTAATGTGACCATTTTCCACAAAGTAGCATTCATATTCAACACAATATCATAATAAAGTCCTACACTGCATCTGAAAATCAAAAGTATCTATAATAGTCAAAGCAATCTTGAAAAAAATTGGGAGGGCATTCTGTACCTGATGATAATCCTTGCTGTAAAGCTAGCTATTGAAAATGGTGTTATATGGGGCTGGGAAGATAACTCAGATCCATAAGCACCTACCTGGCAAATGCAAGGTCCTGAGGTCTGTCCTTGGCCCCACATGCTATGCTGGCCTTGAACTGGGCATGGTGGCACACACCTGTAATCCCAGTACTTGGGAGGTTAACTCAGGAGGATACCTACAAGTTTGAGATCAGCCTGGAGCCTATAGAAGTGAGCAAAGGGCCAGCCCAAACTGCATAGCAAGACCCTGTTTCAAAAACTAACCAACTAACTAATAAAATGAAATGGTGTTGTAACACCATAAGAAAAGCTAGAGATCAGTGAAATATAACAAAAGCAGAAATAATTATATATCTATATGGATAATTGATTTTGTAACCATCTGCAGGCATTCCAACAAAGAATGAAAAGCTTCATGAGGAGATTACACTTATGCTTTGGAGAAGGTATAGAACAAAAACCAGGATTATAGTTTAAATCTAAAATGCCCCCAAAAGTGTCATGTGCCTAAAGGTGACTGCATCAGCAGCATCCCGTAGTCCTCAGTGGGCACATCCACCCACGAGTTCAGGAGCTGAACGCGTTGGCAGGAGGCAGGGTTGGTTGGCTGTGGGTCACCAGGGGCTTAGAGAAGAACCCACCTCATTTCCCTCCCTCCAGCTGCTATGGGGTTAGCAGCTTTCTCCCACCAGGTTCTTTCTCCATGCAGATTGTGCTTTAGAGCAAACCAAATTTCGACTGAACTTACCAAAAGTTAAGCAAAATAAACCTCAACTCCTTTAGATTCTGTGTATTACATATTTTGCCCCATTGAGGGAGAGGTAACTAAGACAGATTTTGGTACTCCAGCAGACTTTGGAGAGGTTTACAGATATTGGCTAAAGGAGCCCTACAATGCTGTAGAATGGACTCTAGATTCTGGACAGAGCTCAAAAAAGGAGAAGGCTGGTAAGAATGTGTACACTGAAAGCAAGCATTAGGAGGTATATTTGGGAATAAGCACTCACTTGGCGTTTGGATTAGAGGCCAACCCTTGTGGAAAATTTTTCTTCATTTTGCCCATTCCCAGAGACTTTGTGGGAGATTAAAGGGGTAAAATCCTTAAAATGGCAGAAAAAATTTCAAAGCAGTCCAAAGATCAGGTTCTGGCATGCCTACTACTGGCTGTTTTTAATCTGGATCCAGGATGAAAGTCAGGGTCAAAAATCAGATGTGAAAAATTCAGTCTCTCGAGAAAGGAATGGCTTGCAGAGTTGGGTCAGAGAGAGCATGGTTGGTCACTGAGAAGACCAGCATTATTAAGCAGCCAAGTACATTTATGTGACCAGGACAATAGGAAAGAAAGACCCACTCTTCACAGGTTTAACAGTGAGGAACTAAACATATGTCATTCGGGAAGAGAATCTTTAGGCTTCCTGCTCAATAAAATGCATCACCTAGAAAATGGGTTTGTTATGGCTCAGCCCTTGAGGTATTCAACAGTTTCTGAAGCCACAATCCAAGGGAGCTTGGCTACTATTCAAGCTGGTGGCAGACCTTGGTGCCATTCCTGGGATGCTGGAGGTGGAGTTCATGGAGACTTCTACCCAAGTTTTGAAGGAGTCCTGAGACTTCAGTTACTGTGGCCTGAAAGGGCAGTACATGAAGCTGTGGGAGTGAAAATGAGAGTGGAGCAGAAGCAGGGGAGACTCCAGGATGTTGGTGACACCAAGAACTGAAATATCTGCTCAGGAAAGCTGCAGCTTATGGGAACCATCGGGCCAGGAGAGAGGCCATGGTTGCTGCAAGGGGCAATGCTGTGGGCGGGAGTACCACAGTCTTTAGAGATCACATCTTACCACAACATGGACTGAGTGCTGAGCGCAGCACTACAAGACTTAATGTTTGTCCTTCTGTGTTTTGATCTGATTTTGCTCTGCTTCCCTTCTATTTCTTTCTTGGAATAGGGATATTTAGCCTGTGCCATAGCATATCAAAAGTACATTGGAAGGCCAGCAAGATAGCTCAGCAGACTAAGCGCCTGCTTAAGCAAGTTCAGGGACCAGTGTTCAATCCTTGGTCTCTCCTACCACACCAGCCCCATCCCCAGAGCACACTAAGCCCGCAACTGAGTCCAGGCATTGTGGTGCACACCTGTAATTCCAGCACTTGGGAGGCTGAAAACAGGAAGATAGCTATGATTCCAGGCTGCCTAGAGAGACCTTGTACCAAATACATTAAAAAAGTGGGACCTTGGTTGACGAACTTAACTTTTTATATACTTTGAAGGTTGATGGCTGTATTTGTGTTATCGTGTGGGGAAGATGTCTGAGATCACGTTTGTCACCTCAAGTGGTATTTGCAAAGGAAAGCAAATTTTTGCCTAGTGCTTTTGTTTGCAAGTCAAATTGCTTGCAAATGGAAGTGTTTGTGAAACAGGGCATTATTGTGCTTAACTTTCTGTCTAATTTTTGTAGGCGCATACAATGGAGAGATTATCTCAAGGCTCAGAGGAGACTTTGGACACTGACTACTGATCAGTGTTGTAATGGCTAAAGTTTTGGCTTCAAGGGATGGACTAATGGCATCTGACATAATGAGAAGAGTGTGAGCACTTTAGGAACCAGGGTCAGAGCATGATAGTTTAGATCTAAAATGCCCCCCAAACTCTCATACGTTTGGAAGGTGATTAGAGCATGCAGGTGCTATGTTCAGGATTGGACTCCCCCCCGATGAGCGGGGTGACTGTGCACTTGGGGAAGACAAAGGGGGCTGCTGCTGGAGTGACCTGGAAGTACACATTCTCATCCCTGGTTTCTCTTTTCTCTCTGCTTCCTGACAGACAAACGTTAAACAGTTTTCCTTCACAGCGCCCTTCTGCCACACTGCTTCTGGCCTGGATCAAACTGGTTTTGGACTGAATCCACTGAAGCTGTGAGCCAGATGAGCATGTCCTGCTTTCATTGTAGAGTTAGGGTCTAGAGATAGGAAAGTGACTGAGACACTCAAGCTTTATTTTATTTCATTCTCAGTAATTTATTGAAGGTGAATTACAGTTCTAAACATAAGTCTGTAGCCTTAAATCTTATATTAGAAAATAAGAGAGCCTGTTCATGGCCATTAACTAGATGTCCTAGTCATGGTTCTTTAGAGAAACAGAATGAATATTGTGTGTGTGTGTGTGTGTTATAAAGAATTAGCATAGGGATTGGGGAGATAGCTCAGTAGAATAAGCACTTGGTTGACAAGAGCAAGGGCCTGAGTTCAATCCCCAGTTCTGCAAAAAAAGAATTAGCACATAAGATTGTGCAAGCTAGTAAGTCCCAGATCTATGGGGTAATTCTGTAAGCCAGAGATTCAGGAGAGATGGTGATCTGTTTTCAATCTGAAGACAGGAAAAAATCTCTCTTTGTGAGAATTGGAGTCTACCTTTTTGTTCTTTTAGAAATTTCAACAGATCAGATAAACTTCATCCACTTTGTAGAATATAGTCTGCTTCATGTAGAAATGGATTAAATTGTTCTTCTCATTCAATGCATAGAAGTATTCACAATAATGTTTGCCCAACAAACTAGGTTTCTTGTGGTCCAAGCAAGGTGACAGAGACAAGGAACTTACACTGATTCAAGAAAAGTTTTCTTTCCCAAGACATAAAAGGCATAAAAACAAATGAGACAAAATAGTAACTTAAAGTTTATCAAAATAAAAATTTCCACTTGCTATGGTTTATGCCTAGATGTCCCTTTGAAGCCTCATGGAGTCATGGGGTGGACTTCTAGAGTCTTTGATAGACTCAGTGTCCAATTCTGGGATTATGGGTGTGAGTGCTACACCTGCCCTGGGACTAGCAGCCTGCACACAACATAAGGGTAGGAAGGAGGGTAGCTCTCTGCCATTCCTCCTCCCTTCTTGCTTTTGCTGCTTTTACTGCTTTTGCTGTTTTCCTCCACTATGAGCTGTTGCGTCTGTTATGTGCTGCTCAGATATGCAGCCAGACACACATTGACTAAAAACTCCACAAACTCTACTAGAGAGAGCTTTCGGCACTTAGTTTTGGGTGTCAGATATTTTGTCCCAGCAACAATAGAAAAATAATTAACATTGAAATTGGTACCAGGCAAGTGGACCTACTGTGGTAATATCATCTGCCCTGCCTAGAGAGAAAACATTCTCTCAGGCTGTAACAGAGAGCAAATTGGTCAAGCAATGGCCATGACTCATCCACATGGCTGACACTCACAAAGGATCTACAAACTGCGGTACAGGGCTTCAGGGTAAATTCTGAGAGGATTTAACTGACTTTGGCAGATAGAAAAGTTACATTTCTTGTTATATAGGTCTTGCTTTATCTTGGTCTTGACCATCCAGCAGAGAAGTATAAATATGAGGTATAAAAAGTAAAGCCATATTAATATGCTGAGCTGTACAAGGCTCAAGTCAATTTCTGACACTGCCAGCCATGCAGATCACCCACTACTATTATGGACCTCTGGACTATATTGGATTATTTTACTGAATTCCTACACATACAATATTTAAGTGGCAATGGAATACCCATCTCTGATAAAACTAAACAAAAAAGGGAATTAAATGAAGGACCATTTTGTATCTGTCTGTATATACAAAATAGATAAGATAGATATATAGCTATTTTCTCTTAATTCAATGAGAAGAAAGATTTTTACTAATAGTGTTTGGACAGGATATCATATCTGCATCTTGTACTATGAACAAATACTACAAAGACAATAATATGCAATGTATTAATTATTGTAACTGTCCTACTAACCTGTTTTGAAATTGTCTCATTACCATTTGTTTCTCAATAAAAATTTTTTAAAAGTAATATTGCCCATGTGATTTGAGAGCCTTTGGAATTAATTTGGAATAATTTTAAGATATTGCCCAAAGAGGCAGCTTCTGCATGCTGTAGACTATATGGGAGAGTCTGTTTGGAACCTGGAAATTCAGAGTGCTGAGGGAAATGCTGCGTATAGATGAAGCTCAGGAAGCTTCTATTGAGAAGAACTGCATTGGCTGCTGGACCCAGGTAGTATATTGTACTTTGGCAGAAATTTGGTCTGTATTTTCCTTGTGTTTAGAAATATTGCTTGGGTGGAAAAAGAAAAATTTCAATGCAGTCTGCTGTTGGGAAGAGGCTGATAGGCAAGCTATTTAGGAGCTATTTGGAACCTGTTGTAGACTATAGGAGACCATAGGGTGCTGTTAATTTTCTTGCAGGAGATTTCCATGCTGGCTTTCCTGGTGAACTGAAATGTTCATTCTCATTGTTGAAGAAACTCAGGACCTTATTGTCACTGAGAATGGCTATGGTTCTCCTTGGGAGAGCTCTATTCCTTACTTTGAGCATCATTTCCTGGCTTTGGAGAGGAAGATGGTACACTGTTTAGTCTCCTGGTGAAGTTCGTAATGTTGGCTTTTCTGATGTGAACTCAACTGTCCTAATCATTGAAAGAGCTCTGGGTCCTTTTGTCATTGAGGATAGCTATGGCATTTTTTAGAGGAACTCTGGCTCTTCAAGCATTGTTTCCTTGCTCCAGTGCAAATCCCTCAAGCCTGCTAACACAGGCCCTTTCTCCTGCTGGCAAAGACTTTCTAGCTTCCATCACTGACCTTTGGGCTTCCCAGCACAGATTTGTGAAACAGGCTTGCATGAAGCACTGTCATGGACTCTTGGCCACCAGTTGGACTTATGAGGGGCATTGCCATGGGTTCTAGGTCCTAAGCTGAGTTCATGTAGGACTTTACTATGGAATCCAGGCTCTCTGCTGGATTCTTTCATCTTTAGTGTGTGGAAAGCTTTTCTGAATTCTTTTTTTGTATGTGACTCATTGGGTAATTTTTGTAAAATAATACAATGCTGCTCATTAGCATACATTCTTGGTATTTCCAAGAGAGGAAAATATTTGCAGCACAAAATTCTAATATAGTAGTCATTGCTGGACTGTGTTGGATTGTTTTGCTGAATTCATGCACCTATAGTATTTAGATGCCAATGGAATACCCATCTCTGACAGGATTAAACAAATAAAGGGTGTACAAAGGAAGGACCATTTTGTATCTGTATATACAGAATGGTTATGATAGATATACAGCTACTTTTGCTTAATTCAGTGAGAAGAAAGATTTGTACTAATAGTGTTTGGACAGGATACCCTGTCTGCATCTTGTACTATGGATAACCACTAAGAAGATAACAATGTACAATGTATTAATTATTGAAACTGTCCTACTAATCAGTTTTGATGCTGTCTCATTGCTATTTGTTTTTAAATAAAATAAAACAAAATAGAAAAAATGGAGTTCTTGACCAAGAAGCTAGATTCAGATCCTGTTAAAGTACCAACGTAACTTTACCTCTTCAGAAGAGGTGCTGACATGGATTTCTCATGAAATAAATACAGGTTTTACTCTATAACCAAAACAAAATGAAAAAAAAGGTACTTTTCTCCCTATATAAAATACTTTCTAACAGTGGAAACTTTAGGAAAAAGAAAGGCAAAAAATAACTATTATTTATAAGCTATTCTCCAGAAATAAAAGTTAAAATCTTGGTGAATATTCTTTTTTATTTTTATGGAGATTTATATTAATTTATCAACAAGGTGCACACTTCCCAATTAAATCTGCACTGAGCACTTGGTTTTCAATGTGATGCTGTTCAGTGTGATGCTGTTCAATGTGATGATTTATTTGATAATTACTGCTTTTGAAACAAATAGGCATAGCTGGCTTATTTGGTCTTGGGCAATGAATATCTTTAAACAATTAAATTATACAAAAAAGAATACAGCAGTCATAGTGAGTGTACTTCTAAAATTTCCCACAAATCACAACAAAAGATTCATATAAAAAGTGACCCCAAAAAGACAGTCCACAAAGGTAGATGTACAAATAACACATTTTATCATATAAATGACAATTAAAAGCATAATAATATACTATTTTAATTGCTTGAACCAAAAAGATTATGTAAGTGGTACTCATGAATACAAAACAACTGGTGTCCTCTATTACCTTACACCTGTAATATCTTATGAAATGGATAAGTCTTTGGAAACCTCTAATAAATATAAACATGTGCACCAAATGACTAAGTATTAGAGCATGTGTTAACCAAAAGTCAAATCGAAACTGAAACTTATGCAAGAAGTGTCATAATAGCCTCGTTTACACTAGGCAAAACTAAAATAGCACTAAAGTCCATTAAAATAGAAATGAGCAGCTCAACTTTCAGTATAGGCATCTATGTGATATTAGTCACAAACTACATGCCTGATCCTTAAGGCAATGGTTCATTGTAAATGTTAACTTGAGCACACTAAGGAATGCCTCAACCATTATTTCTACATGCCTCTTTGTGCACGCTTCCAAAATAGCCTAACATTGGGATCATTCGATCTATTAAGTGTGGGGACTCACTGTTTTCTCATTGTACCCCAGGGAGAAACCACTCTAGGAAGGAGGACAAAATAGACAAGAAGATAAGAGTTGGATCAGGTGGTGGTCCATGCCTGATTGACAAAGGACCCAAGAACAACAGTAGGTGCATTTATTTATACCTTTGCAAAGTTAGTATCAGGAGACACAAGTTTGCCTAGAAACTAATAGCCAAAAATGACCAGACAGGATGTTTTTCTCAAGACTTAGGTAGCTTGACTGCTTTAGGCACATGGGCTTGTCCTGCTCTCCCACCTATGGTCAACTTCCATCTTCAGGTATTCCCAACATCTCCCCTTTACTGTTTTGTTGTGTGAATGATGGGTGTTCTCTTATAGTTGGAGATGCTGTGCTTGGAGAACTGTATAGAAGACATTTTTCATTTTTCATGCCAGTTCAAAGAATTTGGGTGCCTGCATATAACAATTCAACCTGAAAAAAGTCTAATAACCTATAATAGCAGTAATTCACCATACAGTTTGAATTTTTTTTTTCTTGGTGGAACTGGGAATTGAACTCATCTCCTTGTGCTTGCCAGGCAAGCGTTTATCCCACTGAGTCATCTCCCCGGCCCCAGTTTGCAATTCTTAGTTGTTAGTAATTTGAACCTTTTCAGTTAGCATATTATTATGTCATTGTTTTTTGGCATCTCAGTTTATACTTTTTTGTTGGATTGTTAAGACCAAGCTAAAGCAAGATCTATATTTATCAATTTGAACTCCTTGATTTCTATCAAGGTTAATTAAATCTTCTCAGGATGTACCTTGGAACCAAGTATAGCATCTCTTCTGTGAGTGTCAGCCATCTGGATGAGTCACAGCTATTATTTGGCCCAGTTGCTTTCTGTGAAATCTTGAGAGAAATTTTTTCCCCAGGTGACTCTCCTTAGGCATAGTATACATAGTTTATCACTTTCCTCTGTGGTCCCATAATCTCCTTGATCAGAAAATCAGGGACTCAACTGAGTTACAGGATGTCACAGCAGACTTTTTTTTTATGTCATGAATTTTTATTGACCTCGGAGGGCTAAATACTGTCTAACCTCTTAGCTTACTCTATCTCTCTAATTCTTCACCTCCAAATATCAGTTATTAAACGTCTAGAAGCTTAATGACATTACCCTGTAATGGAGGCAGTAAGCTTAACACTATGATCTTATTATCTTTTCTGAATATCAAACACCTTAAAACATAAAATGAAACTTATTTTCAATAAAGATGGATATTTTAATTTTTAATTTTTTATAGAATGTTAACATATGAGTTACATATTTTTACCCAGAAATTTAGAAATCAAAACCATACATATCTTTAAAGCATGGCAATCATGATGACATTTTGTGACACACTTACATTTTTATTTTGCCATTACAAACATTTTAACCAATCATCTCTTTCTAATACACATGAAGATTTTACCAAATTAGTCATCCTTCAGTGGGCTATGCATCACTAGATTTTGTTAAAGGCAGAGATCTGAATCCCAAAGTCTTATCAGTCTTTGTTTTACATTTTGAGAGACTTACAGATTTGGAATCATAAACACATTTAATACATCATGAGATTAACAATAATGATTTACCATACTTACACATGTGAAAACCTTTGTTTCTTAATTTTGTATCTTTGTATCTTTTACAAGAAATTCTTATTTTTAGTTTTTCTGGAAAAACTATACATTCTCTAACAACCAATTATTGAGGGTGCCTCCCAGAGACTACGGAGATTATTGGGGGTTCCTTATTAATGAACAAATGTTTGCCACCCTTCTGTTTATCAATTAGAGTTCTGATGAATAATCTTTCTCCACTCTAAGAATTTTTGTTTAATTAGCTTAATTTTTTGATGACTTGTGAGTAATCCAATTTTGTTTTTACTTGAATTAGCTGGTAAATCAGGAGAAAGCATGTTTTTAAGTCTACACCCTAGGATGTATTATAAACAAATGATCAAAAAGGAGAAAAGCTTTGGAACTCAAATGAAACAGCTGTTCACAGAATGATACACAAACATGTAAGCAAGTACACAGAACACACAGACTCTGACTGTTGCGAAATCAGAGTGTACTCAAATATATACATATATTTGAGTATGTATTTGTATACATTTGTATACATATATATGTATGCATATACACACATATAAAAATATATACACACATGTATTTTTTTTTCTTTTGGTATTTTTAGGGAAGGGTCTACAGAGTGTTCAGTGTCCCACTACTAGATCTGACTCGTAGTGATCCGCCTGTTTACAGCCTCCCAAGAGCTGGGATTACAGGAATGTGCAACCACACCCATCTCAATCGCTATCTCAGCATGCCCCCAGAGGCTGGGCGGTGCAGCAGGCCCAGGGATCCAATCCTCAGCCCTTGTGCCTGCTTGCAGGCACTTTAATCTGCTGAGCTATTTGGTCAATCTCTCAAATATATTTTTGACCAAATTGAATTATAGTGACTCCTTTACAATTTTTGAAATTTTGAATTATAAATAGACTAATCAGATTTTTTATTTGTTAACTAATGGAGATAGCTTATCAGAAAAATTTGGAAGGAGTAGAATTTTTACCTAAATT
>NW_004524817.1:2798726-2819472 GCF_000260255.1 Octodon degus | reverse complement strand
TTAAATACTGGTAACTTTCAAATCAGTTATCTCTATATAGTCTATTACCAACTTAGACCTTACATTTTTATTTTGTCATTTTCTTTATTAGGCACCAGGTCCAATTTAGCCTCATTGTTGTTAACTTTTTTTTTTTTTTTTCATAAAAACTCAGGCCCTTGCGCTTGCCAGGGAAGCACTTATTCTACTGAGCCATCTCCCTGGCCCCTGTTAACTATTTTTCTAGATCTGGATTTTGTTATAGCCTGACAGCCCACTCTGTTACCTAAATAGGTCACTCAGCTTTTCCGGGAAAACAGAAACATACACTCTACCCCATATTAACTTCTTTGTTTTTTAATTTTTTAAATTTTATTCATGTATTTATTTATTTATTTGGTGCAAGGTGTTGCTATGCAGCTTGCACTCATAGTGGTCCTCCTATCTCAGCCTCCCCTGCTCTGAGATTACTGGTGTGCATGACCACATCTAGTTTCGGTGGCCAGCATGGTGTGCCTAGAGTTCCAGGGCTATCATAGCATGTGGTGCTGGGGATCAAAGCCAGGTCCTTGCGCTTGGCAGGTAGGCGCTTATGCCACCAAGATAACACCTCGGCCCTAAGATTAGTTGTTTTTTGCTTTATCTGTTTGAATTATCTTTTTCAAGTTGTATATTCATGTTTTATAAAATTTTTAAACTTTTAATAGTACACATTGGCAAGTGAATTTGAAGGAATTGATTCCCCCTTTTGTTTTGGTAAGTGAATTTTTATTATATAGTGAAAATCCTGTATTTTATATTTTGGAAGAGGAAGCCATCACATAGCCTCCCTTAAATGACTCTTCTGTAAAACCAATCAAATCAATTTAAGTTATTGAAGGATGATAATTAATAATACCAGAAAAATTAGCACAACATGTGGATGGAGCCAATTAATATTACCAAATAAATTCTGAAATCATTTTAGGTTAATTTAAACAGTTTAGGCACAATATGCCTTTGATGGATAAACTGACCCAAAATGAAGATGTTACCATAGCTTGTACCCCTTTGGAGGCTACCAGCAAGCCTGTTATTTAAACAAGATGTCAAAATCAAGTAACTATTTAAACCTCACTGCTATTAGATTGCACTCCAAAACTTTATATCTACTTGTAAAATATGGAAGCTATTTTAATACCAACTTAATTTAGGACTGTAAAATAGGCAATCAACCTTATTAGGAATCATGAGAACTTTAATCGTTTAACATATCCCATTATTGTAAATCTTAGGAACTATGATCTTTTTAAACTAAAGCCAAATATTTTATTTTGAGGATAGAAACATCCTTTTAAATTAATCACCTTAAGGACAAAATATAAAAGCTTTTCTTTTAGTGTCAATTGTAATGGAGAGAGAACCACTATAATTTTTTGGTACTAGGATTTGAACTCATGACCTTGCATTTGTCAGGCAGGTACTATGTCACTGAGCTATATCCCGAGCCCTACTTTTTGTTGATTTCTTTATATGAAGTTCTATTTCTAGCAGAATGTCCTTTTGTATCTCTTCAGGTTGGCAGTCCACCACCTTTGTTCCTGCAGACCTGTACCTGCCCTACCTGGAGGCCATCTACCCTTGTATCTGAAAGCCCTTTAAATTTTGTAATGATTAATTTTTATTTTTAACCCAATATATATTTTAAAAATTATTTATCATTTTAAAATTTTTGTCAAAGAATTAACAATTGATTGATACAAGAATCTGGAGTGATTTCCATGGTGTTTTGAGAAGACTGAACTATAATCCTGATCTTTTTCTGTATAATCAATATCGATTACACTGAGCAAACCAGAACATCTTTGCATTAGGGCTCTGTCTCTTGTTGCTGCTTTTGCTCCATTGCCTGGGGGCTGGATAAGTCGTTAATACTGGAAATGGCCCCCATCGCCCACATTTTTTCTCTTCAAGCAACTCTGGGGCTATGGCCCTCCAGCTATCACCACTGTGATGGCTACTACTCGTGCCGATTGTAGCTCTGGCTCTGGCCCTATGGATGTTTTGTTTTTGTCCAGATTTTAAAAACAGACACTATTTTGAGCCAAACAAATTTTTGGTGGCAACAATGCACATAGTGAACACCAAGGCCGTGGTGCTCCACAGTCTTGACCCTCCTACTTATTCCCACTCACACAGAGCCATAGTTGTTGGCACATGCCAACTACCATCTCTGGACTGGGCATGTAGACGCACAAGCAGCTGGGTAATCCCTGCTAGGTCTGCGTAGGGCTGGAGCACTGTGCTCTGCATGAACCAAGGCTGTGCCTCCTCCCAGTAGCACCACCAGGCCTCTTGGAAGAAGAAATTCGAAATTTATTTATTTATTTATTTATTTATTTATTTAATCTGACTAAGAAATGTGAGCACTGAAGCTCCGTCTTTTGTATCTTTATTTTACCTTCATTGTCTTGTTTAGGTGTGGCCCTTGATTTTAAAGGAGCACTCCAAGTCCTTGGTGGTTGTAAAACCCTTTCTAAACAGAAGTCAGAGGGTTGAGAGAGCCTTTCCAACAAGATGGCACCAAAGATGAAGAAGGAAGTCCCTCCCAAAGCTGAAGCCAAAGCAAAAGCTTTGAAGGCCGAGGCCAATCTGAAAGGTATCCACAGCCACATAAAAAAGAAGATATAAATGTCACCCACTTTCTGCCATCCCAAAACACTGCGGCTCTGAAGGCAGCCCAAATACCCTTGGAAGAGCACCCCCAGGAGAAACAAGCTTGATCACTAGGCCATCATCCAGTTCCCTCACCCACAGAGTCAGCCATGGAAAAGATCGAAAGGACAACAACACACGTGTGTTCACGATGAACATCGAAACCAATAAGCACCAAATCAAACAAGCTGTGAAGAAGTTCTATGACATCGATGTTGCCAAGGTCAATACCCTAATCAGGCCTGATGGAGAGAAGGCATATGTTCAACTGACTCCCGATTATGATGCATTGGATGTTGCCAACAAAACTGGGATCATCTAAACTGAGTCCAGTGGCTAATTCTAAATATATATTTTTCCCAGTTAAAAATAAAAAACAATTCAGAAAAGAAAAGTAAATATGAAAATCAAGCAGGGCCAAACCACTTCTACATACATAAACCTCTGAGATTCTTGAGACTCTTTGTCCCATTTTTAACCACCAGTAATTCTATCTAACTTTCTCTTTTGGCTTCTCTTCAAACTCAATGATCTCTCTTGCCCTCCTAAACCCTTTTCTGGCCTTAGTGAACACATGTCTAGCCCCTGTGAACCCCTTCCTGGCCCCTGAGAGCCTCCACTCCTCTGCTTTACGTCTGAAGTGCCAGTAGCAATGCACGCCTGTGCTGAATGCTGACTCTAACCAATCCACTTCCTTCCCCTCATGCATGCACTTGGGAAGTATTCTTGCTGCACACCTCTTTTACTGGGTGTCCTTGTTCAGAGGCCGAACGCGAGGACTCATTGTTTTCTCAGTTCACCCCAGGGAGAAACAGTTGCAGGAATAAGGAAAAGGTAGACAAGAAGAGGAGAGTTGGATCAGGTGACAGCCCATGCCTGATTGACAAAGGACCCAAGAACAAGAGTAGGTGCATTTATTTATACCTCTGCAAAGTTAGTATCAGGAGACACAAGGTTGCCTAGCAACTAATAGCCAAAATTGACCAGACAGGACGTTTTTTTCAAGACTACGGTAGCTTGACTGCTTTAGGCACATGGGCCTTGTCCTGCCCTCCCACATATGGTCAATTTCCAGCATCAGCAGCTCCCATCAACTAAGAAGATTCACCTTCACCAATGTGGGTGGACATCATCCATTGTATTGTGGCCTTAAACAGAGAAAACAGGAAGAGGGTAAATTTTCTCCCTCTCTTCTTGACTTGGGACAATTATCTTGTCTCAGGTTTCAAAGTTTTTTGGTCCTTAGAGTTTCAGACTCTCAGACTTGGCTTTGCTACCTTATGGGCTGAAACTTGATTACACAACTGACTCTTCTGAGTCTCTAGCTTGCAAACAACAGATAGTAGGATTACTCAGTCTCCATAATTATATGAGCCAATGCCCATAAAAAGTGTCCCTCTATCTCTGTCCCATACATTCTGCTTCCCTCCATCTCTGTTTTGCTCTCTTTAAAGAATATTGTCTCCTACAGTTATATAAAGTGAGACACAAAAGAAAACACCCTATATGATTTTCTTTGCTTGTAGTCCAAAAACATAAGAAGAAAGCAGACACAAGAAATCTATATAATAAAAGTCAGAGCACATTTGCATCTAATGCAAGGGAATTAGCAAAAAGAGAAAAGAGCAGGATTGGAAGGCAATGGCAATGTTCTATTTTGGTAGATATGTACAAATACGGTTTTCAAAATGCACAAGCATAAACCCTTAAGACATGTCTTTATCATATGTGAGTTATATTTCAGTTGAATAAAAGAAACATAATAATCTTACCTAACTGTGGAGAAACTGTCTATAAACCAAGATATAGTTACATTATGACTGCTTACTTTTGAAAACCTACATTTTAAAATACTAAGGAAAAACACTGTAATTCTCATTTTTTTTCTATAAAAACCTTTTTCATGAGGGGATTAATGAAGGTACTATTATGCTTATTTCATCAGTTTCTGAAGACTCACATACTAAATTTTATGATGGTTTTCATTGGACAGGTTGATTTTTCAGAGGGCGAGACCAAGACATATTTATGAATATATACTATTACTTTTGAAGGCTCTTGGTTTTATTTCACTGTGATGATATGGATGATTGTCAAAGATTATGTACTCACATATGTTAGAAAAGTAGAGAAAAGGTACTTTTTCCCATTGCAAATTATTTTGGCTGCTGATTCAGGGAGAACTAAAAGGAGTGTGTGCATAGGTGCAGAGCATCAACTGAATGGACAGGAGCTGTTGGTTTCTAAATGAAATAAAAACATTTCCCATGGTGAGTCAAAATTGTATAAGTTATTTTAGAATTAAATAACAATATACAGAGAACTATTTAGGTTTTAGAAATATACAAGTCACAGGATATGTTTGAGGAGATTTTGCACAAACTACACACCTAGAAACATATAAAAATGAAGGCCACTTATGAAACCAGGGGAAGGAATACAAGACGAAATATTGAAGGGTGTCAAGGTTAATATATTCTAAGGTCAAATGGGAGTTGGACAATTAAGAAAACCATAGACAATGGTTGTTTTACTTTGCTTCTCAACAAATTATCACAAACTTGCCTAACAAATGACGTCAAAATGCCACAAATTTATTTACTGTTACTTCTGTAGGTCAAATGTTCACTATATACCTCTGTGTGCTAAAATCAAAGTATAACTAAGACTACATTCCTTCCAAGAAGCTATAGAGAAAATCTGTTAATTTTTTTCTCAATCAATTGAGAAAATTGCTCTGGATTTCTTTGTTCCTGGTGTCCTTTCTTCAATCTTGAAAAGTAGCAGTGTTGGATCTGTCTGACCATTCTTCCTCCTGTACTTACATCTCCCTCCAATGGTAGCCCTAAGTGGGTAAGGAGTTCTGAGATTTTCAGTTTTATAAGAGCTTTTGCGATCAGTATGTCTTACCAAAATCTTAACTGAGTCACGATTGCAAAGTGTAGTTTGCCACGTAAGGGAACATATTTCAAATTCCCAATATTGGGACATGGGCATCTATAAGGAAGCCACTGTTCTGCGTTTCTCAGCACTGGGGTTGGGGCAGATGAAGAACACGATGAACTAGAAGGGAAAAATGATCACTTTGTTTTAGTATTTCTCTTTAACATTCTGGTAAAGATACTTGCATTGTTGGGGACAAAATACTTAAGATGTCCATTTCTCTCTCTCTTTTTTATGGTGCTAAGGGAAAGACTTTATTGATAGCTACTAAATTACTTCAACAAGTCAATAATGAAAACATCTGTTTTCAGTAAGTACATCATCTAGAAGTTTAGTAGTATCCCATTACAGTTTACTAGTAAAAATAATCACAGTAACAAGCAAGTATCTCCAAAAGAAATTCAGATGAATTTGTTTTGATATCCGAATTAATTACCTTAAAATGTATGTTAAAATACCTGTGTCATAATGAGAATTATTTTTAGTTACCCATCTGACTTTGTTATCCCTTGTGGTTGCTACCAGTAGGAAGGTTCACTGTAATAGAAGTTCTCATAACTGGTTAGTACAACGAGGGTTGACTTTGTTGTATTCTAATTGGAAAGTCTGAATGGAGCGTGAAGGCTGGAAGAGGGGACATTGTCACTTGAGTTGTAGCTGCTATAGAGATCTCTTCTATCGTGACTTGCCCAAGTCTGTAAGAATTTATGAACTTCTGAAATAGTGAAAAGTAATGTATTTTCATCTTTAAAAAAAAGAGTTGCTTAAAATAATTTGGATTTGGGGGATTTTTTAAAAAAAGAATATGTCAAAGTTCTGGGAAAGAACTTAAGATTTATATAAACATAATAATATATAGATGGTTAAAAAAGCCAAAGTATTTTGTCTAATTTTATAGAACTATATTTTATAATGTAAGAAGCACTCATTTACAAAATTTAGGTTTTAACTACAATCAAATTTTATTTTTTGTCATCAGCATAGATAAAATTTGGAGAATATCATCACTAAATGAAATGTGTCTTGAGGTTGAAGTTACATGATCTGGTCCTATTGTTATCTTCATGGTTTATAAAATAATATGAAAAGTTTCAAATTCTATCTACCACTACTAATTATGACTTCTTCATTGAGCACATATTGAATTTTCAAAATTTTCATATTGAGTTTATAAAATTAAAAATCCAGATGATATTTTAATGCATTAACTGGATTTCTGATGAAAAATGTTAAGAACTGTGAGAGCACCAATAATAAACAACTTCATTACACCCTTTTAGTTTGATTAATTTTTAAAATCTAAAATGATTGGGGCCAGGGAGATGACTCAGTGGAATAAGCACTTCCCCGGCAAGCACAAGGGTATAAGTTCAATCCCTGGTTCCACCAAAATAAATAAATAAATAAATAAATAAATAAATAAATAAATAAATTAAAATAAAATAAAGTTATTGCTCTTATTAGTTCAGTTCTAAAATCTGGAATTGGAAATTTTCAAGAGCCTTTGAACCTCAACACTTTGATTCCATTTTTCAATCATTTTAAATTATTTTGTTTGCATGAAAACAGGAAAAAAAAATATCTCACAACACAATATTTCATCATGCCAGCCTTTTCATAGACAACAGTTTTAAAAAAGAAGGAATTGCCTGGGCACAAGTCATTTTCTTCCCAGGAGCTAGATGTGCTCTCAAAGGTCTCTCTCTGGCCACTTGAATGTATTAATCTCAGGAAAGTTCAGCAGTAAATGCAGGGCCTGGCCAGTGACTCAGCGTAAGCAGAAGGGAGTCCTGGTCTTTAGGGAAAAAGACTATGTTCCACAAAAACAAAAATGTTCTGAGGTTTAGTATTTTCACTGAAGTCTGTGTATCACGCATGGATAAGCTACTTGGTGTATATCATCTGGAAGTATCAGTACTCTTCACTATGAATCAGGTAATTAAGCAGAGTATCTCTTAAGAAGTTGATCCTCAGGTGCTTATGTTGTCGCTCTAATGTGATCAGCATAATGCAAGGCCCTGCAGGTGAGTTCAAGGCAGAGGAGTCAGATCTGACTGAGCCACAGTGGAGCATCAGTGTGACTTTACCTTATCCTCTGCTCACTTTGGGAAGGTTTGCCTGGTAATATTCCACTTTCACTCTGCTCAGAACATAATTCATGAAAGGGATACACACTAGAAAGGAAATGAACATATTAAATTCTAAATGATATTTCTATACGAGGATCTGCTTTCTCCCTACTGTGGTATCTCCAGGAGTCCTCCTAAGCTGACTATCAACCTTCTGTGGTCACCCTAGACTGTCCACTGCATTGACTCTATTGTTCACTACCCACCTTCTGAGATGATCCTTAATCTCTCTGACTTAAGCACAGAACATCATTTACTCCAAATCAGGAGATGGCTAACTATAACACTCCAGCTCCATCTATTCTCATAAAACGTTGTCAGGAGGAGATACATGCTTATTTTCATATCACCTATGATTATTTTCATACTATAATGGCAAATTTGAATAGCTGAGGCAGAAACATTATGTCCCACAAATATTAAAATATTTACTATCTTTCATAGAAATGTCTTATCAATCACTACCTTGAATTAATAAAGCCACAACATAGTCTGCAGCAATTTCGAGTGCTTCACAAGGGCATGGGAACTGTAGCATGACAAAGAAACTTACTGATAGCTGCAATTTTACAAGACCACTCTCCATGTAGTGAGGTCAGATTAGTTGACAGTTTCCCTTTCCTATAAATTCTGTTCATTGCCTGATTTATCCTTCACCTCAGAGTCCAGATCCAAATGTCATGCTTCCCAAATGAGAGTTTTCTTCATCTCATGAAAATCTTATGATGCTTGTCTTCATTTCTGTACAAGATCTATCGCTTTCCAGACTGATAGTTGTGAATACGGTAGTGGGAATATCCACATACTAAAGAGAAAATTGTGCCACCTATTCAAAGATAGGAGTAAAGTCTTAACTTCTAGATCCAAAAATCATTCCACTGAACACAGGATAGACTATGGTTCCCAATTATTTATTGTCTTGACTTTTCAGTGTCTTCCCTAAGGGAATAAATTTCCCCATGCAGTTGACTTGTCCTGATAATATGACTTCCTTGCCATAGTGGATTTCAAGGATTCCATATTAGTGTAGAAAGACTAAGAACCTTCCCATGAATCCTGTCTGTGGTGGATTGCCAACTGGTGGTCAAATTATAATACCCAGCTGAACTGAACCAGCATGGTGCTGGGTGTTGAAGGCTCCCTTGAAGATTCTTGCCAGCAGCATAAGAGGCAGAACTGGAGAAGAAGAGAGGATATTAGTGAAGCTGTTTTGGAAGTGTTTGAAAGGGGTTGGAAGCTGTTAGGGAGACTGTAGGAAGCTTTTGTTTCTTGCGGAGGACCTTGTCATGCTGGCTGTCCTGATGAACTCAAATATTCTCATCCTCAAAGGAGCTTGGGACCTTAGTGTCGCTGAGAATGGCTGTGGTTCACTTTGAGGGGAGCTCTAGTCCTACTTTAAGCATTGCTTCCTGGCTCTGGAGGAGAAGATGCATTACTCAGTCTCCTGGAGAAGCTTGTTGTGTTGGCTTTTCTGATGGGACCTCAGCTCTTATCCTTGGTGGAGCTCAGGACCTCACTGTTGCTGAGGATGGCTGTGATACTTATCAGAAAGCTCTGGGTTTTATTTGAGCATCGCTTCCTGGCTCCAGTGCAAATCCCTTAGCCTGCTAGCACAGGTCCTGCATCCCACTGGCACAGATATTTCAGCTTCTACCACTGACCTGTGGGCCTTCCCAGTGCAGGTCCATGAAACGTTCTGCATGAGACATCGTCATTGGCTCTAGGTCTTCAGTTGGATTCATGCAGAACATTGTTGTAGGATCCAGGCCTTCAGCTGGACTCTTTGGCCTTTTTTGTCTGGACAGAGTTCTTGCACTCTTTGTATATGATTCTTTGGGTGGTTCATATAAAATAAGGTTATAATTAAATGTCCTGTATTATATTGTTCCCCTTGCAAAACCACACTACAGTATTCTTTACACATTTCCTATTCAAACAAGAAGAATGTTGTCCAAATAATGACTATTGCCACAGTCTGCTTCTGGGAAGGAAGAAGACACGTTGCACCCAGTAAACTCACAGCTACCCTTCTGGCATACAACAAGTGTAGAAATAAGGTGTCATTAGAGACAATTACTCTGCTACTATATGTGCTATTTGTTACTTAGCTCAATGCAGAAAGGAGATATAAAGAAATTGCTATCAAAAGTACAATGGTCACGTGATTAACACCTACACTATGTATCATTAGATTCAATGCTAGTAAGACAACCTTCACCTGTCATTATTTAGCATGCATTGAAGGATCGCGGTGCATACTTTAGACCAGTGGCTTTCTCTGAGACAGTATGTCTGGCAAGCAACATTTGGCAGTGTCTGGAGATGCATATGTGGCTATCACAGCTAGGAGGAAGTGTGGCACTCGTGTCACATGGACAGAGGCCAGAGGTGCTGCTCAGGGTCTCACAATGCACAGGATAGCTTCCCCTGACAAAAAGTAAGCAATACCAAGACTGAGAAAACAGGCACTGGAAAAAAGGTTAAAATTAAATCATAACCATATGTGGTTCACCATTTGTTTATTAATATGTTGATATATATGACATGCTGAAAAAGAAATGAATTGGAATGTCTTCATTTATTTGCAGATATGATACCCAATAGCAGTGATCCAAAATCAATACTTTTGCATTTTTTTACTCTTCATATCATAGCTATGACATCAGCAAAACCATCTAATCAGAACTACACAAAGAGCTCCATTTCTTTACAAATTCCCTGTTCCTAATGACAAGGTAAAACAAATTCTTCCTGTGGTTTATTTCATTCTATTCATCTCCCATAAGCTACTGTTCAAAGAGGACACATCTCTCCAAATATAAACAGTTTAACTCACAAGTAAAGAATAATCCAAATCTGTCCAGAGGAGGAAAATGATCTCTAGAACACAGGAAGAAAGATAGCTTATGTTCAGAAATAGCAGCTTGAAGTATTAAACACAACTCAGATACCCTTTCTAGAAAAGCACCCATTGGGAGTTTTAGCTGTCCCTAAGACCAGTGAGGACTGTGCACATGTGTGAAATTAAAGGAACCATGTAAGACTTTTTTTTCAAATGAAGCAAGTAGACAAAAACAAACCACTTCAATCAGAATTTTTGTTTCTATTGGATGAGAATTGCTTTCCTTTTCTAGCTTCTACCTATCATGTTTTCATCAACTAAAATATCAGGGTTGAGAGTGGGAATTGGAAGCGATAGACGGGGGTGTCTCTAGGAACTGTAGACACACTGGCTTGTGTTAAAGGCTTACAGAAGTAAGCTCTAGTATAAGAAGTGACCTGCCAAGGCTGGCTTTTACCTGGAGATGTGAGGGAAACTTACTCCAACAGTTCCAGTACTGAGACACACAGGTAAACAAAATCTTACTAATGAGTCTCTGAACTTTGAATCTTCATGATCATGGTATCTCCCCTGCCAGGTAAGTATTGAACTTTGAATCTTAAACTTTCTTCTCATTGAATTAGTTTAAAAAATATTCAGAACATTAACATGGATATTTGATCCCATGCTTGCCTTTCCTAGTACTTTTGTGAGATGCAAGTGGAACCTATCCTGTTGTCCAATTTGAAAACACCAGCCTTGCAAAACATGTAAGGACTGTACCAGTGAGCCTGAACTAATGTGGTTTCTGTATTCACATGAAGAAAAGCAGCACATTTTCAAACAGCATACTTAAAGAATATACCATTTTGGGGGGCCAAGAACATTTAATGCTATTCAATGGAACTTTTCTTTCATCCTTTCTACCTGTGAGAATGAGAAATTTCCACTGATATCACATGACCCCAGTGTTGCCAAAGGTTCATACACAGATCAAACAAGACAGGGCAAATTTCAATGTTATTTACAAGCTTTCGTTACCATAAGTTTATGAGAATATTAAAAATAAACAAGAACATTGTTTCTAGAATTCGAGAGGAGTGTGTATCTATATGTAGAACTACATCATCATCTATATATCTACGTCTGTATCTATCGAAATCAGCTACACTTATGGCTTAAGATACCCCTTTACTGAGGCAGGTGTCCAAGAATGTGAAAAGGGCATCTGAGTGCTGGAGAGCTGCAGGATGTGCTCTAAGGTCAAGGGCTGCGGAGCCTGGCTTGAGTACGTGTCAGGAATCAAAACATTCTGCAGGAAGTTGCTGAGGTCCGCACTAACATTCCTACCATCTCCTAAAAGCACCAAGTTAGGGATCAAGACATTAGCACGTGGGCTTTTAGGGGCCATTCCAGATCCAATCTATGGCAGTGGTGGCAGCGCAGACCTGCAACCGCAGCACTTAGGACACAGGCATGACAATCAGCATGAATTTGAGGCTAGCCTAGGCTACACAGTTAGTTCGAGGCCAGCCTAGAATTCACAGAGACTGTCAGAATTTGGGGGAAAAAAAGAAAAAACAAAGAACCTGAATTTTAATACCCTGTGCATGTAGAGTTCCCAGTAGACTTCCTGCTCCTCTGAGACTCTAAATCTGCTGCTGATGCAACAGGAGGTGGAGGGAGGGGCAACTTGTGTGGCAGGAAGCTCATTTTGAGTGATGAGCTCTGGCTCCCTTCTTACTACACAATCTGTTCACAATAGGTCATGCTACTGTTCTGTGGCTCCTTGGTTAAAGCACATTCTTGTAATTTAAAATCTTACATTCTACCCCAATGCAAGAAGTGTTCTGTGCCTTTACTTATAAACTAATCATCCCTCTTTCTTTTCCTGTGCTCCCAGATCTGAGTGGATTCCTCACCTCCCACCTCACACATACCTCTCTCTGGAATACCACCGTCAAGGAGTTTCCACCTTACACTGTACCATACATGGGAAGACAATCCAAATCTTTAAAGTCACTTTTGTCTTCCATAAGAGGTTGGCTTACCTGCATGAGAAAAGTTTAATTGCCGCCATTGTATAGAAACAATGGAATGGATTATTTATCCTTGTAAAGTTGAATTGTTCAAAACTGCTTATTGGCTTTGAGATTTCACCAAGATTTCAAATTTCAGGCAGGCCTTGTCTGTGACCAGAACTCTGGGGTCTCTCCTAGTGTGCCGGGCTAAGTGAGTTGTCCACAGGACTTTCACAATGTCATTAGAAGCTTAAAACACAAGTGATGCAGGTTGGAAGAGGGAAGCAATGTTGCATTTCTGTTTTCACTGTGGAAATACACAGCATTTTCAAATAATGCTTTAAGAATATTAATTACTTTTTTGTCAATCCCTGCTCTCATTTTTGCCTTCACTACTCATATAAAACACAAATAGGATTCAAATACCCCAAAGGAGGAATAGAAAACAAAAGGAAAATTGAATGCTTCTTTTACTTTTTAAAATACAAACTCCCAGGAATAAAGTAAGACGACACAGTAGCATAGAGCAGCAAATTGAGACAAGCATGCATTCCCAAACCCCAACTCTCCATTTAGCTGATGGCAGCAAAGAAGAAAGCCACCATATGACTGACACAGACAGGGGCTAACTGGCCGCAAATACAAGCGCTTACAAAAATCCAACTCTTCCTTTTAAGCCCTGATCCCTGCTAGCAAATAGCGATTCTCAGGTGCCTTTCAGCCCATGAGGACAGAAGTGACATACACTACTTCTGGCATGAGTTTCTAAAACCCATGCTTTCTCATTTTTCTAAAAGAAATCCTGAAAGTGGTAGAGTCATAGGATGGATCATGCTTGGATGGTGAGCCACGGTGTGACTGAAAAGAAGCCCACCAACTGTTTAACTGGAACAGAAGATACCCAGAATAAAAGCCAATGCATTAGAGGCTTCTTTCTTTTTCATTTTTTTTTTACCTGCTTTATTAATGCTTTGATGAACCTAAAGTAGATGTACAGACTCTGAGAACAAAAGAGGTCTTCCTTAGAAACGCTCAGGGAAGTCAGCAAGACCCTAGCATGTGAAAGGGTTTGTGGAGACACAAGCAACCTCACAGAGATTTCCCGAGCCTAGCAGAGTCACAAAGTAGGAAACGTGGAATACATCTAGTGTGTTCAATGCCGTTGGCTTTTGCACTCCCTGCGGATTGTTGCAGCCGTGTCATCTTTGCAGTGCTGCCACAGAACGACACCTGGAAACACTCTCACTGTACGCATTGTGCACTGTGACCCTAGCATGGCAAAAGCGTTGGAGAGGGTTGCCGTGCCAGAAGAGCCCTGTCGGAAAGACACACACATCTCAGCCGCATATGGGGTGGGCCCTAGGTCAGCGTGCTTTACGTCTATCGTTCGGCACAGTCATTTGCAGTACTTTCTTTCATTCCAGGAACAACCTGGTTTAGATGATAAGTAGCATGGCCTAGAAAGAGCAAAGTGTGTTTAAATGAATAGATTCATGGTTATGTGACGTGAAGAATGAGGTGTCTGTTCTTCACTAATTCTCAAGCGTCCTCTATCATTAGCTGCAACCTCAAGAAAAATGAGACAAAATCAAATAAGATTATATTTCTGTCACTGAATACAATGCAGACTTGAAATGGAAGATAAATTTCTATACACAAAAAGTTATATTTCTTACACCCCTGAGCTGTAGTAAGCTTGCAGGTGCTAGTCATGAATATCTCTCTCTCTCTCTCTCTCTCTCACACACACACACACACACACACACACACACACACACACACACACACTGTAATATAGACTAGAAATCTAAGATCTGTTTTTACTAGTAGTTAAACTAGTAGTTTTGGAGATGAGCCTGTATTCCCTGAACTTATATTTGTTCATCTTCATCTATAAATTTAGATCATGATCTCTGCTTTGCTAATTTATGAGAATTAATCAATTTAGCTTGTTTAATGTGTTTGCATGAAATGAGTCTACTAAAATTTATGCTTATCAGAATATTCTTATTTATAGTCAAAAATTTCATAGATAGGAGAGGCTACCCTGTTTTATCCACCTGAGCATGCTGGCAGTATTAAGTATGTAGATTATATGCAGATATTCTTCTCTTCACTCCTTCCCCATTTTTAACCCATTATATTCAGTCTTTAAGGCATACCTGAAACAGAGCTAAACATATCCTGCAGCTATGATTTCCAAACATTCTTAGATAAACTGATGGCAAAATCAGCTGGAAACTTAGTCATTCATGCTGACCACAGGTTCACAGTATGATTTACACACTAATACTGTTTGTGAGCTCTAGACTTTAAATCTTAACTACTCATTCTACCCAACATGCACATTCTTGTAGCAATGTGACAACCCACATCGCAGACCTGCTATCACTGGGACTTTGGCATTGTCCCAGCCACTGGACCTCCTTCCTTCTGTCTTTAGGCCTCCTGGTATTCATTCCTTGTTAAAGCAGTAAAATCATGTGATAATAGCTGTCCTATTGCAAACCAACAGGTACAAATAGACAAGAGGGTAATCCTGCTTACAAGAACAAAGGAGAAACAAAGGAGGCTGATATCTGTGGTAACAGAATCCCTAATCACTGATTTTTGCTAGGAAACATACCACACATTCTCTATTAATTATTTCTATAAACTCAGTCACAACTGTAAGAGGCAGGAGCTGCTGCTATCATTATGTCATGGTTGAAGAACTTAAAACAAACAGGGCAAGCACCTTAAGCAATCTACTAGAATATATTATATTTATAGAATGTCCATAAAAATCTATGGACTACTTAAAATTTGTGTGATATATGTAACCTGATTTAATCACTGTAACTATTTAGGTAATGCTATTTTACAGATGAGAAAAGTGTATCTGTAAATAAGAATCAAATTCTCCCAAGATCATCAGCACTACAGGGATGCTGGACTCTGAATGCACACAACCTGGTATCAGTGTATGTACTCCTAGCCATCCCATTAGAACTCAAGATTGTTTTCAGGGTTAAATCTTATGCATTTCAAAGTCTAAGCCCTTAAGGTCACAATTGTTACAGATATCAAAAAACTATTTCCTGTCATGCATCCCAAATGAATTTCTTTTTTGTCAGGGCCTTCTATTCATAAAAGGTAGTTGGTTTCAGGATTTTTAACCAGGTCTTAGTGGAACTTGCTGCCACACTGTGTGTTATAAAGGAAACTTCCAGTGGGTGACAACTGCTTGCACAATGTAGGGCCTACATAATTCCTTTGAGGGAATGCAGTACTGTGGGATCAACCGAAACAGCCCTTCCAGGATGTTCTGGCTTTCAAGCTGTGTGGATTGATAGAAATGCACCAAATTCAGTCTATTGCTTCCTAATCTTCCTGCTTGGCTACAAAGCCAGAGAAAAAAATAAGTAGTTGAAAGAAGAGTCCACCAATTCTCCAAACCCATGACATACAGCATTGGGATATTCCTTGTGGTATAGAATTCCATAATGTTAAACCACTGAGATTAGAGCCCATTTCACTTCCCAAGGTTTAAAGCTCAGCTCTCTCATTTACTTGCTAGATTATTTGTGCAAACATGCATATGTTCCAAGTTCACATGAGGCATATAAGCATTATGGACTGAAAACAAGTACTGTCTGCAATGAACTATTTAAAAAAAAAATATTGCCTCTATTCTTTCAGCTTCTGTAATAAAGTGGTAAAAAAATCCACTTCCAAGATTGTTTTGAGGATTAGACAAACCAGCAAAAGTGTAACATAGAATGAATTTTATTTTTATTGTCTGGCATTGTAATTTCTAGGATATTTATATGTTAGCTAAAAAGCTACTGTTCAATTTGCTAATCCTTTATCTCATTTATCAAAGTGATTGCCAAGGCTTGGAGAACAATAGTGCTCAACCTTTGTGGCATCAGGGACCAGTTTCCTGGAAGACAAGTTTTCTATAAACCAGTGTGTATGTGAAGTGGGGAATCAGGATGATTTAAGTGCAGTAAGCACAGTACATGCATATGTGTGTGTGTGCATATATATATATATATATATGTGTGTGTGTGTGTGTGTGTGTACATGTATGTGTATATAACTTCATAAAGTTATACATTTATATCATATAATGAAATCATCAAATAATATCCCATCTGGGGGTGACAAGAGATAATTGAGATCTAAAGTATGTTGTTTATGTCCAGTGTACTCTGTAATCTCATCTTGGTTGCTGTCACTGCAAAAAGCTTTGCTTCATAAAGATAGGATCTTAGAAGCACGAGCAGTCCTTTCAGGAATTTTGTGGCAATCTCGAGATTTTTGCCTTGACTTTCATCTGAAATGTATGAAGATTTGGAGTTGTCTCACAAATGTACTTTTAACTCCACCATCCTTTACTACTTTTAGAAAACCATCTCACTTCTGTGTAGAAGAGAATGTACGTGTACTCTGTTGATCTCATCCCAGAGCTGCAAGGACCAATGTGAGTTAAGAACATGCTGTTTAACATGGTTCTTTCATCAAATCCAGCAACACATTATTACACTAAGATGCCTTACTTGGCTAGCCAGCATTTCTCTACGAATAATGCAGCATGCTTACTCAAAGTAAAAGAGAAATATCTGGCTCAAATAGTTAATCAAGAAAGCTGCAGTTCTGGCAGCTCCTCTATCCACTCCTACGTGGTACCACCACAAAGTTGCCAGTTCAGTTTTTCTGATACGTGATTCATCAGAGACTTAAATAGATGATTGGCAACCAAGGGGCGCATAACATACTTGCATGCACAGCCTCCTGAAAAGTGTAGTCCATTAAAACAAGCACTGCTGCCTTGTGTTCAGTACCAGTACACTCATCAACCTGAACTCTGTACCACAGCACCTCATGATCCTGACTACACGTGTGCTTCGGTACCCTCTGCTGTCCCACCCAGACAGCATGCTAATGGGCACAGGTGGCTAACACCAGCACTGGAACTGCAGCTGCTCCTGAAAGTTCACAACAAATATTCTGAGTACTAAGCGAGAGTTACACTTCACCAACACTAAAAGGCTTTCTAGTTTTGGCAGTGTGGTTCACCACGAAGAAGGATCATGTTCTCAGCAAGAACACATTTGATAATATAGAACCTTCAATAATAGCTTCTGTTCTGGTGTGTGTGTGTGTGTGTGTGTGTGTGTGTGTGTGTGTGTGTGAAAAATATATGAATATATATATATATATGTATAGATATAGATATAGCTTGCTTTTAATGCAGAGTGGTTAGTTTTCTGCTGTTTTTGAGCAGGCCACAGGCAGGCTTAAAGCCTGCTCCCACATGGAACTGTACAACTGTAGCAGTCAGCTTCTTGCCACTGTGAAATCTGTCACCAGATGAAGCTTGTCACTTGCCACTCATGGATAGGATTTTGATGAGCATGCAACGATTGATTTATTATTGCCTCCATGCAGTCAAAGCTCACTGCTTAGTAAAGGAGTAAGATAGAAAACACAGAGGGAGGAATAAGGGAGGGGACAGAAGGGGATAAGAGAAAAATTCAGATATGTCTATATACCAAGTTTGCACAAGGAAAATACTCTCTGCTGATGAAGTCTGGAAGTGCAGCCACTCCCATGAACTAATAAGTGTTGCCTCAGCTTCATCTCAGATCACCAGCCTTTAAATTCTTATAAGGAACAAGCAATCCAGAACCCTCACATTCTTGGTTCACAGTAGAGCTCATGCCCCGAGGAGAATCTAATGCTGTTGCTGATCCTACGGGAGGTTGAGTACTGTGGCTGCACAAGGTATGGGGAGACACTGTAAATAAAAACAAACCTTTAGCTGTTCAACAGCCACACACCTACTGTCTCATGGCCTGATTCCCACAGACAGGCTGCTGAGAAGTACCATTGTTTGGTCCAAGGGTTGGGGACCCTGCTGCAGAGTATCCATTTATAGCATTCATCCAAGGCAGGCCAGCCTTTGCCTGTGTTTCCATACCTCTCTACCTACCAACTCTTTGAAAACTATATTTTCGAAGTAAAAAAGATGTAGGCTATAAGCTATAGTGACACATCAAGTTCATTAGGATGGTAAGAGTTATATTGTCACATCTGGGTAACTTCATTTTAATGATTTAAGGAAATGAGCAATTTAAAGAAAATGCTGAGAAACAATGGAACAGTTTGAAAGTTGTGAAGATGATTTTTTGGGTAGATTTTTTTTTAGATTAGTGAATGGCAAAAGCTAGAAAGATATAAATTTGGAAATTAGGCAACATTGTACTCATATAAGACATTTTAGAATCTTTTGATTAATGCTTACTTCTAATTTCCAGTCTAAAAACCTGTTCCTACTGTACAGTTTTCTATACCATAAATCCTAGGGACTGGTGCTAGCAACATAATCAATATGGATTTTTAATTTGGTAAACACAACTAGTCATAATTGTGAATTAGAAAATGTAGATTAAAATCATTAATATTTATTTCATCCTAACAAACAATATGTCCAAACTTGTAGGAAAATAATAATTTTTTACTCAAATGTGTAGTTGCATAGTTCACACAAATAATATTCTCATATATAATTTGTATTAAAAGAACACGACTGTTCTACTTAGAAAACTTTTTGTTTCTTCTATCCTAACCTCAGTACTCAGCAAGTGGCTATTTAAAGACAAAGGTATGTATTTTCAATAAAAATCTATGTTTCAAAAATATATTCATAAAATTCTTTGCTAAACAAATTTTATAATAAAAGGGTGTGTAAGCACTAAGTTTTTGTAATTAATGATGATACTTTAAATTTAACTTTTCTACTAGAAAATATCCTATTTTTAAGTTCAGAATCTCATTTATTTATTAATATGATAACTGTTGTAGAATTTTTTGTAACATATTTCAATGACTCAATTCAAAAGCTCTTTAGTAGCAGTCTTGTATAACAAGCCATGAAATTATGCTTATTATAGAAATAATGAAATTGTATCTAAAATCTTTCCATATTGCTTCAGATTTTCAGCTCTTAAGGGAATTATAAATGATTAGATTCTATTTCTAGCAGAGTTCCAATTGGGAATAAGAATGATTTAAAAGAAAAGGAATAAACCTGGTTATTAAAAAAAAAGTAACTCAACTAGATTTTGAATACTACGCTTTCATGTTTTTTAATGCTAGTAAAATTTTACCATAAATATATGACTTATTAGCTAGTTAAAATCTAGTAAAATATGAATATAAAATATGAGTATACTTAATATAAACTCAATATTGCAGAAATATGTAGAGAATAAAATCAAACATGAATAAAATCCAGGTGGTAAGGATCATAGTCTCTTGGCTTGATTATCTTTTCATCAATTTTTTTTCATTAGCTTTTGAGAAAAAAAAATCATGAAGAATCTGATACAGGTGTTCTCCTAATTTCAGTCTTCTAACTACCACTGAAGCAACAGACAATATGATTTCTATTATCTGAGAACCTGGGCCCTGTTACACTGTTTCAGGAACAGTCATACCCACATTTTTTCTTATACAGGCAAGAATCCAGGGATGCAAAGGGCGGGGCAGCATGGTGGGTGAATGTGGGCTGTCTTGAACTGCTTGCATGCACCTGTTACTAGAAAGGGAGGTCCCTCCGCCAGGAATCTTTGGTCAGTTGGCCACTGCCTACCACACTAGAATTCTGGGAGACAACAGGCCACCCAGCAAATCAGTGGTTCAGAGAGTACAGGAATTCTTCCCAACTCCATATTCAGTCAAGCTCATTACCTTAAAATATATTATCAAATGCACAAAATATGATTAACAAGTTTTAAACTGAGACTTCAGGGTGATCAGCATAAACAAAAATGTGTTTATGTTCCCAAAGTGTCAAGTTTAGTTGTAATTTTTTGTCTAGATTAAAATTAAATTATGATCATTTACAATCTCTATATAATGAAGTGCAACAAAAAAATTCTTTGAAGAAGTGTGTTCTAAAGTCCTTTGTCTATTTTTGAATAGGGCAGTTCATTCTTTTGTTGTTGAATGTTTGCTGTCTATTTCTGTAAAGTTTTACTGGAATGCAAAGTGGATAAATAGAATAGACCAGGAGAGGACAAAATGGAGAAAGGAAAGAGAAAATAATGAGTTAAATTTTAATTTATTAGATTACTTGTCCTTCCAACAAACTAAAATTTCATATATAA
>NW_004524817.1:2791592-2798332 GCF_000260255.1 Octodon degus | reverse complement strand
AGAGACAGAGAAAAGATTTTTAAATGTTTTTAAAACATGTAGGATATATATAGAACTATTCTATCTATACCAAAGGAAGAATAAGAATATTATATTTCCATTCTCTGTTAGTACAGTACTAGCTATTTAGGATACAAATGTCTTTGTGTATCTCTAGCCTCCTTTAATTTGACTTTCTTTAACCAGATTTTTATTTTTGTGTCTTTATTGCAAGAACAAGACTTGTCAGTAAAATAACACTTCAAATTTAAACAGAAAAGTGGCCATTGTTTACATACGCCTGTCTTATAATTTAACTCTAATACAAACATGGGCAGATACTTAGATGCAGCATGGATCCATTAACTAATTTGTACTTTATGAGTGCTGATGGAATCTTAGCAACATTATTGGACTTCTTTGTACAAACATTGCTGCCAAGCAAATACATCTTCCAATTATCTGTGTAATTACCTTGTTAACTGGCACACGTCATTATTATTGTTGCTGCTACTACAAAGATTTTTCCAAGCCCTCTAACATTTTATTTCAGTTTTCTGTTCCTCCTAACAAGTCTTTATTATATAACTTTCGTGTTCACTATAGATGAAAAACACAGTAGGCTAATTGTTTTTCTGCGGTTTTATTTTTTACATGACATCAGAAATCTTTTGCTGAACTATCAATTGATTTCTGATTAATAATAGTTTGAGGATAAACATGTCATTCCTGTTCATGACAATTTGCGATGGTCACATCAAGTCAACAGACTCATGGACAGTAGAACGCCGCAGCTGGTCCTCCTTAGCGCCAACGCAGAGCACAGTTAACCGAGCAGGGCAGGACTAAAACGACAGATTCCCTCCTTACCGCCCTTGATTCTTCTTCCAAAACGGGATCAAAGCTCAGTGGTGGCAGCAGCCTGAAATCTTGGGACAGCGACCGAGAAGCCAATCTCTCCTCAGCCAATCCAGACTTTTAGCCGATATTACATCCACTAACAATGACAAAGTCATAACTGCTTTAGATATGCGAAAGTGCAAAGAACATGTACTATGAATGCAATACATGTTTAAATATCACGTGCTCAATTTTCTGGTATGAGTCACCTGTGTTAGCAACAATATGCCTGGATAAAACACTAAAGTTCCATGTGAAAAGAAGTGGTGAAACAAGATCTCCACGTGCGACATTATCTGAGTATAATATCGATACCACAGCACAAAACTAGAGCTCCCACAGATCACCAGGCCACTGATTCCTTTAGAAGATGGCAAAGAATATGTTAAATATGCCCTGAATACAATGGCAAAGGCAGCAATACAGGTATTGCTGTGAAGCATAATTCAACCAGGGCTCAAATGTAGTCAAGTCATCTCACAAAAATATTTTTTTATGTCCTGTAAGGGTTTTAGCATCCAGAATCAGGCTGAATACAATTTCAATGCTTTTTATTTCTTGTTTTAGTTTGTTTTTTGTTTTTTTTTAAGTGAGGGAACATCAAATTTCCAATTAGATAAATGGTCATTATTTTCTCTCTCTCATAGAATCCTTGGAAAGGGATCCACTGTCAAAGCTACAAAATTTACAAGAAATGAAGACAAAGTGTTTGAAATAAACATCCAACATGTGCAGCCCATTAGAATACAATGTGAGAAAGATTCAACTCAGTCTTCCTGGATTGAGCTGTCAAATCCAAGTTACTAAAAACAATACAGAATAATAATAAAACCTTAACCAGGTGATGTTTCTTTCCAGTTGTGTATATTTCTCAGTTCATGTGCTGATCAGAATCTTTAAAATTCTTCATTGAACCCATACTTCATATAGTTCCGGCATAGATTCACTCTCCAAGATTATTCATTACTTTTGTTTATGTTTTATTCCTTGATTTTTCACCTACCATTCAATAATGATTACAGGTTTTTTTCCATTTAAAGAGCCTAAATTTAAAAAAAAAATATTAAATAAATAATGGTATGGCATGTTCTAACCAAATCTTATTAAAGTGGACTGACCATAAATTATAAATTGTGTGGTCTATAAATTCTATTTCCATCTGTACAGTTTCCTTCACTACCCTACTCTTCAAAAAAGATTTTATCAAATGAATAATGGAGCCATATAACTATCATAAAAGTAAACATAATTAAAAACAATGAATTTTAATCAGTGTTTATAATAGATGTCTGAAAGCATGATACATGTGTTTGCTGGTATTTGGCCGTGTCTTGCTTTGCATCTTTCTATTAATGCTTTTGTCTTAAAGCATCTTACAGTATCCCCATCAATCTGAAAGACTCCAACAAGCATACAGCGGACTGCTTTGGCAGAAGGACAAAGGACACTTTCTCCTCGGTTGTAACAAATTACTTTCATTAGGAGCAAATGGTGTTGAAGCATTATTCTACTTGAGTCTCAGCCTGGTGACAAGCCTGAAGGGTAGACCCAGTATGGAGTGCAAACAATTAGAATGAGTCTCAGAAAGTGTGCCACCACCTAAAAACTATAAAATTATAACTGCAACTGGGATCTGGGGAGGGGCCATCTGCAGCCATAAACACCAATTTGTCGAGACTTTTAATAGCTGTCACTGCTTTAGACTTTGTTTACAATAAAGATCATTCTGTCTATGATGGACTTAACAAAGGAACAACAATTTATCTATATTCTTATATTAATTGCCAGATTATTACTTTACTGATGTGGTGTTAAGGGGTGAATACTGGGTAAACATCCTAAAAGAAGCACCTACTTGACTAATGCCAAGACTCTTCTACACTGCATGAAACTAGGTATTAAAGGAAATTTTCATGTCATAATACTTCTATATTTTTAAGGAAATTCTTGAAAATTAAAATATGAGTCAAAAACATGGAAATAAAACAGATTTTAGCATAACTAAATAATATAACAACTAAAATACATTATAAAAATAATATTCTGCAGAAATTTCATTAATATTTTGGAATCACTTTTTTTCTTATGTACTTCTTGTTAAGATAGTTTATAGCAAGACTGTAATTTTTAGGCATCTCTTAATGAGACCTTTAGGTCTTTTCTATTTTTAAACCATGTTTGATTTTGAAATAATTTAGTGTCAGCTTTTAATACTAGAAAATCAGTTGCAAGCCTGCACACCATGCACTCTTCATAACGCTATTTTATTGCTATGATTACTGCATTATGTCTTTACCATCATTTATAAATATGTTTTCAGCATACTGTAACTCAGCAGTTTACACTGAATCAGATTTTCAGCTGCAAATGATTTTTTTTTAAGTGAGATTAAAAACCAGCTCAACAAGAGCACTTCAAAAGCTCATTGGCCTTGCCCTAAGGAAGAAATCGAGGACAGAGAAAGGAGCCATAGAAGTACATTTTGTGTTTGAATAAGAGATTGATTTAGGAAAGAACTCCAGGCTAGCTGAGATAGAAGATAATAATTTCCTTTTCTTTCATACTCTGTCAATAAAGGAGCATTAAAGACTTTCTCCTTGAAGAAAGCCTTCTACCTTTTGGGGTTGTCATCACATCAAAGCCTTTTTGCGGTGCTCATGGTGGTTTCTCCACAGGAAGCAGTGTGGATTGTCTGCAGCCCGGGAGGGCACCATGGGGGAGTCACTGTTATTTAATTAACCCTTGCAGCATTACAAGGTAAGGAGCCCACAAAATTTTTGTTTGACCATTTTGAAACTTTATGTACTTGATGTAACCGAAAACAAACAAACTTTTTAAATCAACCCAAAGAGAAACAAAACCGGCATGTGAAGGGCTTAATTAAAACATAATATATAATTTAAAATCTTCATTCATAGTTACTCTTTTATTCCATGAGTTATTTACTTCATTCCTACAACTTTAGAAAACTGCCTAACTATGTGTAATCCCATAGATCTAAGAAGGTTTTGTTGAAAAAAAGAAACATAATTTGGCTTCGGTCACCAAATGTTTCCAAGTTTAGGCCAAGTGTAGAACTCAGTGTCCAGAAAGCAAGACATAATACTTCTGGGGCTTGAATTACTGATCTGTATTTTGAGAACACACCAGCCAAGCTGGCTTTGTTTTGGGAAGCAGCCTCCTTCACCTGGAAGGGAAAACTTTGCTTCTGAAGTCTGTTGCATGATGTATTCGAGTTTTCATGTGGACTGATTCTTCCTATATCATGAGCTCTAAAATATCTACATATTTTCTGACTTCTATCAATATTACATCGAGCCTTGATACAGTACTCCATTTTATTCTTGTATCTTGATACTTTAGAAAAGGTCAAAAAACATTCATCCACTGACGGGCATCTAGGCTGTTTCCAATTTAGCTGTTAAAAACTGTGTTGCTATGCTTTCACTGTGATATGTTTTCAGGTCTTTTTTGAAGACACCAAGAAGAGGAATAGCTGGGTCAAATGGAACCTCTAGTTTCAGCTTTTTGAGGATTCTCCTTACTGACTTCCATAGTGGCTCTACCAATTTACACTCTCATCAACAGTAAAGAAGCGGAGCCTGCAAGACGGCTCAGTAGAATAGGTGCTTGACTGGCAAGCACGAGGGCCTGAGTTCAATGCCTGGTTCCACCAAAAAAAAAAAAAAAGAAACAGTGAAGAAGGGTTCATGTTTCCTCCACACTATCACCAGTGTTTCTTATTGATTGATTCCTTGATGATAGTCATTTGTTTTGGAGTAAGATAGAACCTCAATGTTGTACTAATTTGCATTTCTCAAATGACCAGTGATGTTGAACATTTTTCATATATTCACTTGATGTTTGTGCCTTATCATCTGAGAAGTTTCTTCATTTGAATGGATAAAGATGTAGTTTTTATATCCAATTGAGTATTACTCTGTCACAAAGATGGATAAACTTGAGACATTTTCAGGTAAATAGATGGCTCTGAGATCATACTTTTAAGTGAAATAAGTCAGATACACATGTTTAAATATCACAATCTCATGTTAAACACTGGAAATATAAATCACCAAAATTGTTGATAACAATTAGAAAGCAGAAAGAAAATGTTCAAATTGAAGAGAGAACAAGAAAAGGGTAAGAAAGAAAGGAAGAAAATTAAAAGAAAAAAGAACAGAAGGAAAAAGTGAAACAAAGTACTTACAAATGCGGAGGGGGTGAGAACTTGAAGCATGGGAAGGGGAAAGGAAGAAAAACATTTCGATAAATTATATACAGATACAAATTACTTATGATAAATGTAATCAACATGTATGACAAATATGTACTAATAAAAAAGGTAAAAACTTTTACCTTTAGCTGGGGAGATGGCTCAGTGGAATAAGCGCTTCCCTGGCAAGCGCAAGGGCCTGAGTTCAATCCCCAGTTCTGCCAGAAAAAAAAAAAAAAAGAAAAAAAGAAAAAAGAAAAACTTTTACCTTTGAAAGGTCAAGGTGCTGGCAGGAGGTATGCTTGAGATGGTTATACAAAGGTGAGGGGTTGTCAGAGTTTGTGTGGACGGTGTGGTGTGTAACAGGCCAAGAAGGCTGCTTGGGAAAATTAAAAGAGGAAGTTCAAGGTTACCCGGGGAAGAAGACAAAGACAGAAATCAGTCTGGGAGTAGCTGGTCCTTGGTTCTGCGATGGCAGTGCCCTGCCTGCTGCTACCCAGGACCGCTGCAAGGGTGCAGACCCATCACTCACACTGAGAGTTCGTGGTTAAGAACAGTTCCTCAGAGACTTCTTGGAATTTGAACTGGATGTTGACTTTGTGTAATTTTTCATTTTTAATGCCATACCACAGTCATGAATTGCAACAAAGAACAACAGAAAGAAATGTTCAAATTGAAACAAACATTTTATACCATACTTTCTGACTTACAAACATTTGAGCCACAGTCTTTCACAAACAGAATGAACTTCACATTACAAATATTCACAGATGTGAACCAATCACAGAGGTAGCACCTATGTCCCAGACAATACTGTAATTGTGCTGCTGTGTGCTTACGGGACAGTGCAGTAGTATGCGGCAGTGCAGCACTCAATCTGAGCCCAGGGTGTCTGCGAGGAAGTAGACAAGAGTTGAAGTCGAGGGGCCTGCTAGAAAGCACAAAGAATCACCTTAGAAACAAAAGGAAAATGCAGAGATCGGACCAAGACAAAAAGATAATGGAGGTCACTCGTTGCTGTAAGATGAGTCATTCAACCATAGGCACAATTCTAAGACAAGGATAAGATCAAGAAGCATGTGAAGTCTGCTGTGTATCCACAAAAAAAATTACTGACAATATTTGTGTGTGTTTTTGGTTCCTTTTAATAAGTGTATGTTTGTCAAAGGTTTAAAAGACTCCCTCTGTGGGACTTACAAATGAATCTGAACAGAATTCATTCCTAAGTCAGAAGCTTACTGTATTGTTCTTTTCCCCACCTATCAGAGTATTGACAATGGCTAACAAAATTGTCTCTGGCATCATGTGACACCAAGTACCAACCAGTGTCACCCAATGTGCTAACTAAGGCCACTGTGCCCTTCAAACTACTAAAGACAGGCATGTTTCTCCAGGTTTCACAGAAGTTTTAGAAGTTGAAGGTGAAAAAATAATTAAAGTAATCTTAGAGCTGCTTAATTTGCTAATAACTATTGACATTTCTAAGAAGTTGTAGTTTTTAAGGTCTTATTTTATGGAAAATATCCAAAATTTTGTAACAAATTTGTTGGAGAATAACAATAGTTAATATATTGCATATTGCTATTTTCAAGGTAGTTACTCAGTATGGACATAAAATATTCTCCAAATGATATGAGCACAAATC
>NW_004524817.1:2785240-2791492 GCF_000260255.1 Octodon degus | reverse complement strand
CCTTTCTTCCTTTCCCCTTCTGCACCTAGTTCCAATCTTTACTTTTGAAGAATTTCTTCCCATTTCATAATATCTATTGTGCATTTCGGTCCTTACACCAGAGAGACAATACAATGTTTACATGTACGAGTCTGATTTACTTTAATTATGAATATGGCCTCAAGTTGCCCTTTAAACATCATACCACAGTGATATATGTCTGAACCCATATTTATAGCAGCACAATTTGTAATAGCTAAAGCTGGGAAACAACCCAAGTGCCCATCAATTTAGGAATGGATAAAAAAGATGTGTTCTTGGAGCACTACTCAGCCATAAGGAAGGATAAACTTGAGACATCTGTGGGCAAATGATGTAACTTACAACCAGACTGCTTTGATGTTTAAATCTTTTTAACCGAATGTCCTTGTCCTTATTTGTGGAAGATTTTCCAGGTCTTATGGAGAATCCACTTTAAAGAATACTGTTGCTGAAACAAAATAATGCATGATATAAATTGTTCCAGTATAAAATTTTAAGATACTAGCATGAAATAATTTTCAAGATCTAATTTTTGTTGAATGACTTTTAAAATAAAATACTTTAAATGTCCACAATTGATAAAATATACCTATCTACCTATTCTTATTTGAAGTTTTTAATAAGGAGCAAAACCATACTTCCTTACTTCTGGTCAAATAAAAGATAATCAAAATATTGCCATGTCTAATTCTTATCAAATCCAGAATGATAGGAACATAAAATAATTATGTGATACACATCTTATAAATCAATGGAGTAATTAGGCATAGCCATAACTAATAAATAAATCAATTTGAGAATAGGTAGATGGATAGATAGTCTGCCCAAATAAACTAAATATCAGGAAAAAAACAACTGGTATAAATATGATAAAACTAAATTTGTTGAGATATTATTAAATTAATACAAGTTAACCTCGGTCTCTATAATGACAATAGGTTCCCAAAGTGGTGGCCATGAGCCTCCAAAAATGTATAAGTAAGGCAAACTGTTGAAGTTTATACACATTTTTTGCAGACTTTATATAAATATAAATAACAAAATATGTTTTATAGTATTATTGTGTGTATTCTTATCATAGCCAAAGTTACAATCACAGAAATACTTAACACTAGTTACAAATTCACTAGTCTAAAAAAATATGTCTTTCTTTTTCATTTTGTTTACTCCATAGCACTTGCACAATGGCTTGAATTGAGTAAGTACATCTGGATTGTATTTTATATAAAGTACATGAATGAGTCTTGTATGAAAGAAGAGAAAACAGGAAGTGGCTGGAAAATGAAGGTCACACTGAGTGCACCTTAGTTCTGCTCCAAGCACTTTCAGGTATCAGTATTCTACAGCATCTTTTGGATGGTGCTGAAATCAAGTCCAGAGCCTTTTGCGTGTGAGGCAAACATTTTGCACAGCAGTATAGCCCCAATCATGCATTCTATATTTTTTTTTTTTTTTTTTTTTTGGTGGAACCGGGGTTTTGAACTCAGGCGCTTGTGCTTGCCAGGCAAGTGCTTATTCTACAGAGCCATTTCCCTGGCCCCTTGCATTCTAGATTCTATACTAAGCCCAAGAAGAAATATAAAGTTGCCCTGGGCTTAGGAACACTTAGCCTAGTAGAAAGCTACATGCTTTAATAAATAATAAAATGATGAATTGACAGAGCTATAATAAAAATATGAGAATGAGCAAAGTAGAATCACCCCACATAATAAATTGAGTACTCAGGAGCAAGCACTGCTCTGGATGGAGTTTCAGTGCAGACAAGAGGAAGACGAGTCTGGACAGAAGTACTAAAAACACATTGAGAATTAAAAACATATTCAAGAAATAGTAAGTACAAAGAGATCCACCAGAGAGATGAAAGAGGATTGAGACATACTAGTAGGAATTTCTAGGTTCTATGTTGAGAATTTGGATGGAAGGCCGATCGATTGATTGATCTTCAGAGACAGGGTCTCACTATGCATTTGAGGCTGGCCTTGCAGCCATTACACAACCCAAGCTGGCCACGAATTCACAGAAATCCTCCTCCTTCAGACTACAGGCATGTACCACCACACCTGGCTTGGACACTAGCTTTATAAATTCACTTTTCCTGTATTTATTTAGGCAAGAGATTTTTCTTCAGAGTATCGATAAAAAATCAGTAATGATTCATGACCAAAATGAAATAATACGCAATAAAACACCATTAGAGACTAGTAAATTGCAGAACGAACTTATCAATAAAGACCAACACGATATCACATATATATGATGAATTTGTTGAACAAATACATAAATAATTCATACCATTTTAGTCAAAAACTATTGCCCTATTTAAAGGAAAATGGATAAATGAGGTCTGTTTGTTAATTGCAATTCATTAAAGCTAATAATGTGATCACATCTGTGACTTACTGGAATTCCTAACTGTGGCACATCACTGAAAAATAATCATTTAAACTATTTATGCATATGTAAGTCAAAATCCACTAGTCAAGGAAAACAGTTACAATCATGCATTTGGTGGTGGTGGTGGTGCTGCTGCCGCCGCTGCTGCTGTTATTGTTATACTTTAGTTTCTTGGAATTTATGTCTTTTGTTTCATTTTTCAGAATCACCACAGCAGACAGTGGGAAATAAATAAAATAATAAGCAAAGAATTACATTCTTAATATGAAACACAACTGAGCAGCAACAGTATCAAGAAGACCTCTTAAAAAATGAAGTTAGTAATAAAAATTTCAAGTATATTACAAGAAGACAAAATGTGGTCATTAATCGTAGAAAAATCCTATGATGCCAAAAAATATGGCTGCCTGCCCATTCGTGGAAGTGATGATACTTAAAAATTTGAGAAAGAAACTAATTAAACTTTGATCAGTGTAAATTTGAGATGTTCTATAAAAGTAAAAAATTCTACAAGATTGAAGTATATTTGAAAGCCAGTTCAAATTAATTGGCCAGTTGAAATTAATTTTATAGTTTTTAACTTACCCCTGTCTTTTCTGTTATTACTGGTAGTTATTTGTGTTTACAATGGAACAAAAAAGTAAATGTTGGAATAATATATACCTAGAATAAAACCCCAGATAAGTTGCAAACTATTGGATAGTCCTTGAATAATTTTCTTGATTAATCTGAGACTTAAATTTGGTTTTTTAACTTTGAAACTGAAAAAGTCATCTCATTGTGCTATTGTAATTACAAGACAGAATAATATGAAGTTGCTAACATGTCTGAAACATGTTTCCTGAATTTTAACTCCCTAGAAAGCAGCACCTTAGACAAGGATCAGTATTCAAGTACTTTGTGGGGATGCAATGCCAAGAAACACTGTATATAAGAATGAGAAAGAGAAGTTGGAATAAATAAAACAAAAATTGTGTCTTACTCAGCTTTCTGGCCCTGTGAATGTTGCACAAGCTGGTTGGGCACTCTGTAAAACAGTATGAAATGAACCCCAAAGCTCTGTCAACCAAGGAGTAAGGGAAGTGGGAGTGTGAATCTCCATTTATTTTGAAATAATTTTCCTACAGCCTAGAGGTGAAGTAAAGGAGGAATAGAATATTCCCTGAGAGAATCACAGGCATTAAATGTTGAAATCCTTGCCCATTGATCTCAATTAGCCATTTCCCATCTACTTTCCTTCTACAAGTGGAGAATAAGGTGGGATACCAATAGCATCTTTGAGATGCGTAGAACTGCCAAATCCATGGGTCAGTTTAGGGAATTTTCAGGTATACTTTACTTGCTTAACTTTGTCACAGGTTATGTTTACATGCTTGATTGTTACTGATACTTACTGTGCATATGTGTATGCATGTGTGTGTATGTGTGTAAGCATGCACATACATGTGTGAGGAGTATGTCCCATAATTTTCATTACATTTTCTAATAGTCTTTGCCTCCCAAAATTTTCAGAAGCCACTGACATTCACCATTGTTCTTCTTTGATCTCGCATTGGTTGAAAGTCTCTGCAGCCTGCCTGGTATATATTGTCTTGGTTTTTTCTGATACTACTCTACTATCAGTATTAGTACTGGGTAATTTATAATGAACAGAAATGTAGTGTATCATCAGAGTACAAGCCCAAAAGTCCAAGATCCAGGAGCTGAGCATCTAACTATGGCTTCCTGTCTTACTATGTAGTAGAAAGTACAAAATGGAGCAAGAATTCATGCCAGTGGCCTAAAGTAGTTTTATGGTCAGCAAGAATCTATGCATGAAGTGAGAGCCCCCTGACAGAAACACTCTTCATCAGACCCCACCTCTCCCAACTGTTGCATTGCTGACTTAAGTTTCCAGTGAATATTTTTGGGGGCCACAATCGCATTAGGAAATAAAACATGCGGGGACCCGTGGTTCGGCCTGAGCTGCTGCACTAGGCTCGGCAGGCCAAGCCAAGCTCCGGTTAGTCATCCAAAGTCCACACCAACTAACAAAACTGAGTTTTTAACCTTACTTTGGAAAAAATCAAAAGACAGAAAAAATAAAAGGCAAATACTCAGATATGGCAGTTTCAGTGAACATGATAAGGAAATTCCCTTTGTTTTATTTTTTTTATAAGGAAAGAAACTTAGAAATGGTGATCAATTGCTTTTTGTTATGTGCATTTTTTTTAACATTTCTCTGTTTCTAAGGATTAACTAACTCTTCTACTAGGCTCACCAGAACATTGAATGCTCAATTCTAAATCATAAATAGAAGTCAATAGTTTTCTTTCTTTTTTTTTTTTCACTCAAACTGTCTACTTGGGACCAAACCCAGGGTGTTCTACTACTAAATTATAGCCTTTTTTTTTTTTTTTTTTTTTTTTTTTTTTAAGAAAACAAGGTTCCACAATGTGGCACAGGTAAGATTCAAATTTGTGGTTCTCTCTCCTCAGGCTCTTCAGTGCAGGATCACAGTACAGCTTGCTCTCACCCAGATGAAACCAACCTGCCACTTTATAAGCAAATGCGTTCAGTACCACACACCTCATTTCTAAGCAAGGGACTGACCAGCTCTCAGGGACAGCCCATGAGTGCAAGTGGAGGCAGAGATTTTACCACCCCGTCTTATACTTCCGTTCCTTACATTCAGTGTTCTGTCTATCAATCAGGGTGTCGAGATACTTAGTCTCCAATATTGAGTGCCTTAGGGTTTCCGCATTCTGCCCTGAGCAATACAACTTACTTTAAAGGAAAACTGTTCTCATGAACAGACAAGGGCATGCTTTAAAAGCCAAGATTCATTCAATAAAAACATTTGTCCACTACAACTGAGAATAACAAAGGAGTTTTATCTCCAAAACTGGCAAAAAAAAGTCTGCTTGTATTATTATTTTAATACTAATTAGCTCTTAAATTCTATTGTATTTTACTTGATGAATATGGAGGAATATCTATAACATATGTATTTATAAAGACTAATAACACAATGTGTTCAGTTTTTTTTTTAAAAAAAAGCCTTTTAATTCCATTTCTCTAACAATGAGTTGTCAATGCACATGGCAGAGATGGTTCATTTGACCTTGACATGTTCCAAGAATTAACACTAAAATGACTATTCAAGGAGAATTGAATTTTTTTAATTTTACATATATATTTTTCATCAATCTCTTAGAACCAGAAATACCAAAGGCAATCCTGGGCAACAAAGACAAGCAGGAGGCATTACAATTCTTGACTTGAAATTATACTAAAAAACTATGGTGATAAAATCAGCATATTACTGGAAAAAACTCAGATCTGAGGATCAATGGAATAGATTAAAAAGATGAAGATGCAACTACAAACACACTCAGCCACCTTATCTTCGATAACGGGGCCAAACATGCTTACTGGAAGAAAGATAGCTTTTTTAACAAATGATGCTAGAAAGACTGGCTCTCTACATGCCAACAACTAAACTTTGACCCAGGTCTATCACCATGCACTAAGTTAAAGTCAAAATGGATTAAAGATCTAAACATTGAAACAGAAATACTAAATCTCTTGGAAGAGAAAATAGGAGGAGCTCTTGAAGGCGTAGGGGTAGGCAAATTAAGAATTCTTAATTCTTTCAAGTATTGCACGGGTAATACTTGAAAGAATTAACAACTGGGACCTCCTCTTATTGAGAAGATTTTGCATGTCAAACGAAACTACCAACATGGGGCTGGTGAGATGGTTCAGTGGTCTAAAGCACCTACTTAAAACAAGCTAAGCTAAGCAAAGCACAGGGACCAAGGTTCAATCCCCCAGCACCACATGCCAGTCAGCCCC
>NW_004524817.1:2774596-2778185 GCF_000260255.1 Octodon degus | reverse complement strand
AGCTGCGTCTGGCTTAGGTCTGGCTGCTGTGCTCAGCTCCTTCCTGCTGCGGACCTGGGCTAGGTCCGCGGACCTGCTGCGGACCTGGTCTGGGGGCTCCCGGAACTCGGCAGAAAATCCTACTCGGCGGGCAGGGTGGGGGAGGCACTCTCTAGAATTTCTAAGGAACTAAAAAACATTAGGGCCCCAAAATTTAAAATATTTTTCATCATTCTTTCCTAAAATAAGGTGTTTGTCCATTCATTTCCAGCCTAGCTGCCACACAAACTATGGGAAGCTTTCCTTATCACCGCTCTCATTCCAGATTGGGAGTGCATATTACCTATTGCTATTACTTACATCTAAATATCCTCCAAACTTGTCATGTATGCAGAAGGTGATTGCATTGCTAGGTGCCATATTCATCAGTGGATTTATCCATGAATGAGATGAGCATTGCAACATGACATGAGGAGTTAGGGATTCATTGTAGAAAGCCACCAGAGGTGTGATGTGGGAGACTGTGTTCTCTACTCCTCCTCATTCTCTGTTTCCTAGGTGTCCTTGGTTGGTCACCTCTTCTCTCACAATGTCCTTCTGCTATCCTGTGTCTTCCTTGGAGCTTGCCAAAGATAAACTCAAATTCTAAGCCTAAAGAAACCTCTCCTCCTTTAAGTTCTGGTCATCAATTATTGTTGCTAGGTGAAAAAAAATATACACAGGTTTTCCTACCAGGAGTAAGGTTACTGTGTGAGTCTACCTGAAGTGGGGTTTAGACACATTTGGAAACTGCATGGGAGAAGAGTTCCAAAGGTTTGGAGATACAGGCTACAAAAGTGCTGGCGTGCTGTGAGCAGAGCTTGATGGTAGATTCTAGATGCAACTTTGAAGACCAGAATACTAATAGAATGCAAGCAGCACAGGCTAGTTCCAGGAGGTGTCAGTTGGGAACAAGGACTCCACCAACAATTTAACCATAGCCTATATTTATTATGTTCTGGCAAAAAAAAAGAGTGTTTATTCTACTTGTGTTCTGAGACTTCACAAGAAATTAATATTAAGGGTAGTGGACTAACCTACAGAAGAAATCTCAAAGCCACCCATGTTCAGGCTGTGACATGGTATTACTGGCTGTTTGTTTCTTTGTTTTACCAGGTCTATAATGAAAACAAGGAACAGAAACAAATGTTAAATTTTCAGTTGCATCAGAGAGAAGGACCAGGGGACTGGGGAGATGGCTCAATAGAATAAGCACTTGCCTCCCAAGTGCAAGGGCCGAAGTTCAATCCCTGGTTCCGCCAAAAAAAAAAAAAAAAAAAGAAAGAAAGAAAGACCTACAAATCCAGGGCCATGGAGAGCACAGATGTTAATCAACTACCATTAAAGTGAAACCAACTACTTTGAGTCATGGCAACAGGGTGGACAGCTGCACGGTGTCTCAGGAATTGCAAGGCTGCAACTTTCTCAAGTTCACCTAGGTTCCCTGTCCAAAAACATTTATTTAAGAAATTGGCTTCCCAGGGCTGGCTGGATAGCTCAGCAGACTAAAGCACCTGCTTAGGCAGAGCTCAGCAGCTGGGGTTCAATCCCTGGATTGCCTTGCTGATTCCACCTGTGCGGTGCACTGAAACAGCAATTGAGACTGGGTGTGTTGATGCACGCCTGTAATCCCAGCTCTTGGGAAGCTGAAAACAGGAGAATCACTATGAGTCTGATCTACATAGTGAGACCCTGTGGACCCTATCCTAAATACAGAAAAGAAAAAACAATGGTTTCCTGGACTTTATTACACAGTTTTCACCATTCAGGCACTCAGAGACCTCTCCGGACATGGCAAAATGTGGCCTTTCTATGACCCCAGTTGGGGGCAGACCTTGGCAACATTCGTGTGGCGGTGGCCTGATAGGAATGAGTAATGCAAGGGTTCTGCTATCAAGGAGGCTCCCACAAACGTTGCAGAGAAAGCCTTCAGAGGGCAGGCAATTGTGCTCCTGAGAGCGCTGGGCGCGATGCCATGGCAGTAAATCCAAAAGTGCACTGAGATCTCAGGAATTTTGAGATGCCAAGAAGGTAGAAGGACATCTTTAAAAAGCCACAGATGGTGAGCAAAGTCACCCCACGAGGGAAGGCATGAGGGTCACAGTCCTTAAGACCATAGGTGTGGGGCAGCCTCAACCCTCTGAAGCTCATGTCTCACTGCAGTTCCCCCGATGTGCTAGACATGGAGACACAGGAGGTAATGTCTGCCCTGCTGGGCTTGATCCCATTCCTATCTTTTACCTTATTTCCCCCTTTTGGATTGGAAATCTTTACCTTGGCCCATTGTATGTTGGATAAGATTAACCTCTCTTTTGATATTTAGAGAGACTTACAGCTGGATGTCAGAGAAAACTTTGGATTTGGTCCTGTTAGCAGTATTGAAACTGTTAAAATGTTGTGACTTTTAAAAGATTGATTAGGGGAAGGACAAGAATACGGCAGAGGCCAGGGTGGAATAGTACAGTTTCCATTTAAAATAGTCCTCAGTGGGTGGCGAGAGAGCTCAGCAGACTAAGTGCCTGCTTAGATAAGCACAGGGACTGAGGTTCAATCCCCAGTACTGAATGCTGTTCCTGCCCCACCCCTGGGTGCACTTAGCCTCAGACTGAGTCCAGGCATGGTGGCGCATGCCTGTAATTCCAGCACTGGGGACACTGAAAACAGGAGGATCACTGAGTCTGACCTGCATAGTGAGACCCTGTAACAACCAAATACAGTAAGATAAATAAATAGTCCTCAAAAGTCTCGATGTGTAGAAGGTAACTGGACCATGACAGTGTTACCTCATCAGTAGATTCACCCCATAATAGGTGCAAGAGTTGAAGGTGCTGTTAGGACAGGGGCAGGTTGCAGGTAGGACACTGGAGGCCTTGCCTCAAAGGGTGTATCCCCTCCTGTGGCACCACCCTTCTCTCCACTTCTGGCTGCCCTGGGTTGGGCACTTCTTCCTCCACCATGACCATGTGCCATCCTTTTTCTACCTCAGGGCCTGCCAACCTTGTACTAAAACTTCCAGCCAAAATGAAGCTCTTCTCATTTAAGTTGAGGGTATCAGGTTTGGTGTCTCAGCCATGGAACAGCAAGGGAGACACGCTCCAACCACCACTGCGGGTTACTTGTTTGGTCCTGAACACTTCATTATCACTTCACTATCTCCACACCAAATCGGAATATATGCCTGGAAACAAAGAAACATCTTATTGTCTCTTCTTCTTTGACCTAGCTCTACATTTCTAGATTCACAGACAGGAGCATAAGCCTATGAAAATTGCTTCCAAAAAGCTACTTTTTTGTTAGACATTACAGATGGTGCACAGCTAACCATACTTTAATGTCAAAACTGTTTCACTTTATGTGATGCAAGTACAATAAATACTGAGTATGAGTAAAATTTGAGTTGCAATCTTGTCCTCATAGAACCATTCATAAGACAATGTTTTGTTGAAGCACAGGACAGTGACAGGAAGCTGCAGGTCCTAGTCAGCCACACATTTAGGGTTAACACCTGGTATCCCGCAGTGGACCATGTTGCTAAGCTATGATGCTCTGCAGGTCAAGGTGCCTCATAGTG
>NW_004524817.1:2763307-2774496 GCF_000260255.1 Octodon degus | reverse complement strand
GGCTTTTCTTTTTCTTTCTTTTTTTCTTTCTTCTTTCCTTCCCTTATTACTTTATTTTAAAGAGTAAAAAACAAACAAGAGCAAAATCAAAGACAAAAAAAGAGTAACATACAATAATACATATGGCAGAGAATTTCAAAACAAGAACACAAAATTAACAATGGTTGCTATTTTATGTATTTTTATCATCAAATTTGTTACTCGCTTTCTTTCTTCTTCCCTTAGATAGATTATAAATGATATAGATGATATATGATATATCAGTTAACAGGAAAAAGAACCTTTAAAGAAATGCCTGGCTAAACTCTATTTTGATGTTCACACAAAGTGCTATGGGCCTGTTGTTGTTTCGTATGTTTACACTGAAAACTATGTAAGAAATATTTGTGGCAGTAGATATGCGATTAGGCTATGCAAGGTTTTTTTTTTCCTTTATCTTTTAAAGGGTTGGTTTTAGCATTAAGTAGAGGAGAAAACCTGATATATGGCAAAATAGATACAAAACATAATTCGTTCTTTAGGTTTTCAATTTGTCATGTAAAGTTATGTATCAGATTAAAGTTGTAAGAAAACTTGAAAGCATGAAGCTGCCTGGTTTTCTTATCCTAATAGGATATTTTCCCTGGAGTGTGATCAGAAATCTAATTGGATTCCTTGCTGTTCATGTGAAAAACAGAAAGCCCTGCACTTCCTGTCAAGGTGCAGGGTGTGTCACTATCTCTGTGTACTGCTCAGGAACCTGCATGTCATTGAACAGTGAAGATAGTTTTTATGCAACATAAAATGACTACTGCCTCTTCAGCTTGATATTCAGATTACATTTTTTTTCTTATGGCTCCTAAAGAACAGACCAAAAGGTATTTTCAATCCTCCCCTGAGCTCACTCTCACTCTGAAGTTTGTCAGTGTCCTGATATTTTTCATGAGAACCACTTCATTATCAGCTTTTACCACTGATTTACTTGAGAACGTACGTAAACTTCAATATTATGTTTTATATCTGGAATTGTCCTCCTAAAGCCTCAGGTCTTGAGAGGTGGGGCTCTTGGAATGACTGAGCATGGGGGAGTTATTTTCACCAGCAGATTAACTCACTGATGCCTCATAGTTAACTATGCTGCTAACAAGGGGGGCCTGGCACAAAGTGATAGGTGAGGGAGTGTGAGCTGGAGGGGTGTGTGGAGTTCCTGGATTCATCCTCCCCTTTCCCCTCTCTGTCCTTCCCTCTCCCTCCCTCCCTCTCCCTCTCTCTCCATCTAGCACTCTCCCTCATCTCTCCTTCTCCCTCTCCCTCCTCTTCAGCCTCCCTCTCCTTCTGTCTATGCCTTTCTCTCCCTGCCTACCCCTTCTCTCTTGCCTGGCCTGAGAGTTGCCTGACATGAGCAACTTTCCTCCATGTAAGACCCTTTCACCATAAGATTTCTGAATTTGAGATTTCCAAACACATACTGAAACTTTGAAAGCCATGAGCAAATATCCTCCTTCGAGTTATGGGTACCAGGTATTTTGTGTCAGCAATGAAAAGTGACCATGACAGTGAGCAGTGGCTAACTTGGCTTCTTTCTATTTGATGTTGCAGAGTAGCCTCAAGTTACTCAGGGCTGGCCTGAATGTGGCCTGCTGCCCTAGTCTTGCCTTGCAGTCCTGCCCAGTCACTGAAAAACTGGGTGGCTTTGGACACATTCTATGACGTCTTTGTTTCTTTTCTATAGAATGGAAACAAGAGTAGGATTAGCTTCCCAGAAATTTTATGAGAATTTGATTTTTTGTTTGTTTGTTTGTTTGTTTGTTTGTTTGTTTTGCGGAACTGGGGATTGAACTCAGACCTTTATGCTTGTCAGTGAAGCACTTATTCTACTGAGCCATCTCCTCTGCCCTGAGAATTTGATTATTTAGTACATTTATTACAGGCCTGGCACATACAGAACACTCAGAAACTGTGAACTCTCATCACGTCCTGAGGCAGAGCCTCCTAAAGACCATAACCCAACCCAAAGGGAATGGATTTTTCATGGAGAATAGGTAGAGAACACTATTTCCCTGACTATGAGCCTGCTCTGTGATTCAAATTATGTCCTATAGGCAGAGGCTTACCTGCTTATGGAAGGAGTACCTGCTCGAGTTTCTTTCTTCCAAAGGAATTCGCAGTGGCACAACAAAATAAACTGACAGTGAACCAGAATTTTAGTATCTGAAAAACAATTCATGTAAATGAAACAAGATGTTTGAAGATAGCGGACAACATTGAACAACTGGCTAAAGGGAAAATCAGGTGAAATTATCACTCTCACGAAGACCTGCATGTGTGTAGGTGTGTGAATGTTCTTTTCTTTTATTCTGTCTGTCCTCACTGAGACTACAGTTATTCAGAGCACATAATTCCTGCCTTGCTCAGATTGTCCCGTACTTGGTAGTCACAGCCTGTTCACTGAGATGCCAAAGTGAATGTGCAAGTCCTTTGTCGTGTTTCAGAATTTCTGGGTGCTGTTATCACATTCTAGTTCTACAATACAGGTATTATTTGGAGTCATGGTATCAGCGACTCCACTGGCAATGTGCATTTGGCTATCATGAAACACTGCACCTTCTAAGCCATGCTCTGTTTTATCAATTCAGTGAAACATCAAATTAGGCTTATTATGTCACATGCCTGGTGATCAGATTAGAGAAACATGTGAATTTAATTAATTGATTTGTTCATTTTACCCTGTTTTTAAATCACAGTGAATAATTAGTATGGGTGAAAAATACCTCTTAACAGGGAGAAATACTTAAATGCAAGGTAACTGGAGTTCTAAAGTCACTGGCACATTATTTTCCAATTAGGTATAAAAGCACTTATTGGAGGGCCGGCCAAATAGCTCAGCAGATTAAAACACTTGCAAGCAGGCGCAAGGGCCAGGGGTTTGATACCTGGGCCTGCCTTGCCAGCCCTACCCCCGGGGCACACTGAGATGGCAATTGAGGCTGGGCGTGGTGGTGCGTGCCTGTAATCCCAGCACTTAGGAGGCTGTAAACAGGCAGATCACTATGAGTCCTATCTATGCAGTTGAGACCCTGTATACTCTGTATATCCTGTCCTAAATACAATAAATAAATGAAGAAAAAGTTAATAGAGCCTGAAACAGTTGAAATGTGACTAGACTATATGAAACCACACAGTCAGACAACACACACACACACACACACACACACACACACACAGCAGAATCAAGCACACAAATACTATAAATGCCAGACAGTACATGAAGACATTAAAATGACTACAATACATTCAAGAAACCATAGCAACAGCTTAAAAAGGAATTAGTGTGGCGAATTTCAATAAACAATTAGAATATATATATAATGTATTAAATGTACCTTAGAATATCATGATGAAAAATTAGTATGAGAAATACCCACTTAAGCATAACAGAAAGTTAATAAAGTCTGAGATATAACAATAGAAAATATATTAATTAGAGCTAAGAAAAGAAAACAGGGCAGAACCACAGGTATCACTGAGATTAGAGTCAGGAGGACAACTATACACATTATTGGAGTTCTAGAAGTAGAACAGAAACAATGAACAACACAGACAATGCTTGAAAATACTATAATTGATGAGGTTTTTCCAAAATAAAGAAGTCAGTCAATACTCAAAAAGTTCCACATCCCCACTAGAAATATAAGTATAAAGAATATTCATGCAACTACAGTTTAACTATAATATTTTCAAAACAGACAAGAGTATAAAATAGTAGCAGGAAAACAGGCCACTTTGCTTCAAAGGCAAGACTACAAAAAGACAGCTGAATTCTCAGCAGAGACAAACAAAAAAGCAATGACATGACATCTTGAAAGTGTGAGTAATATTAATCTGCTAGCACAGAATACTATCCTTACAAGAAACACTATTTAAAAGTAAAATCAAGGAAAAACATGTTTTCAGCAAACAAAAGGTATGTTAATAGAAATACTAGTGTAAAATTTTAAGTGGAGGAATTGCTTTTACTAGTACAAGTGCAATATTCAGAAATAAGGAGTAGATAAGTAGTTAATTATTTTACAAATAAATTGTATAAACAAATATGTTCAATTTTTTAAATATTAAAGACTAAACAAAAAACAGTAAAGACTACAATAAGAAAAAAAGCCTGCAAATAACAAAATGGTATCTATAGTTCAGTTCAATAGATATAAACCAACTCAAGACTCCATGTAAAAGACAGAGAGTTTCAAATTCTATTAATAAATCCAAGTAGGTGCCACTTGCAGGAATGAGATCTAAATCCTAAAAACACAGAAAATGTAGAAGAATGAAAAAGAAAGGTATTTTATTAGATAAGACCATGGACTTTAAAGGCAAGAAGTACTATTAATGACAGAGTGGCATTTCATAGTAAAAACAAAAGAAGTATTCTCTAAAAATACAATAATCCGAGAAATTGATCAGTAGCACATTATGGTAGTTGGGAAGGACTTGTTGGTCTAATAAAGGGAGATAGTGGCTGCCAAAGCTTGGCTGCTGATGATTTATGGTGAAGGAAAGAAGGAAGTTCACCTATGCTCCTGAGTTTAGATGAGAAGGGAGAGAAAGGGGTAAGGTGCTCAATGTAAAAGGTCTTATAAGATAGAGGAGACTTGAAAGTCATTGATTAAAGGAAATATTGCTCCAACATAGCACATTTTCATGTGCATTATGCTGCATACAAAGTCATCTTCATGATAAAAGTCTCGCATTCTCCAGCTACTTTCTATGTGACCTTGATTTCTCAACCTTTTACTTCTCCTGTTTCAAACTGAAAATATCAATATTGACCTTCTAGGGCTAGCCCATCAAAAAATGCTTACAAATCTAAAGAGATACAGTGAAGTAGAATGAAGAACATATTCTGAGTTCTATTCTCCTTAAATTTTAAGGAAACTCTACTCTTTGCATACATACTTGAGATAATGTCTTATTTGTTTGTAGTCCAGGATCTTTATCTGTGAAATTTAAACATCACTTAGTGTTAGAATATTTCAGAGTTCTTCATGCACCTCATCTCTGAACTCTGTGATTTGCTTGCCAGTCAAGATAGTCTGCCATGAAAATCCTGTGTGCTCAGCTAAGGTAATCCTTGGGCTTTTGCAGAAAGATTACAGAATGAAACAATGCAGAAAGGATTTCTGTATAGTAATATGACCTCATAGAAGATAGCAGTGAATGTCACAAGTATACTTCAACTGGTGACAGCAGCTAAGAAAACACTGCCGTAGAGAAGTCACTTGGCAGATACAAGACTCAAGACATAAAATACTAACATTTCTGCTACATTAAAAATTAAACTCTGGATGTCATCTGCCTGACATTTTCAGCAAATGGGGAGACATTTGATGAGAAAGGAATAGAACATTAAGTTGTAAATTAAAAAGCATGGGTCAATCCTCCCAGTTGGGGAATTCATTTCTTCTCTATATTGTTGTCTTATAGAGCTAAGGAAATGCTTGATGTGGTTAATGATACCAGCAGTGGCCATCATCATTTCTTCAAGGAATGATCATTTTCCATTTAAGGTGGCTGTCCCCATTCCTTAGCACCTCTTGCTAAATAATTTCTAAAAGAAACATAGACAGTTACACTAGACAAACATATTTCTCTATCCAGATGTGTTCCTAAATATGAAGGAAAAAATACAAAGAGGAATAGGCCCATCAGCAGTCTGGAAGCTCAGAATATCAATTTCAGAAGAAGAAGGTAGAAAAGTTCTATAAACTATGCAGTTTATACAGGAACACTTTTAGTGTTCGGGGCAAAATCATATCAACATTGTCCACATCACTATTTTCATCTCTCATTTTTGAAAGTATCACATATGGTCATAGATCATAAATTTCTCTATGCGTCATTTTAGCTATGCAAGGACCAAATAGCTCACAATTTCTTCCCTTAAATAATTTCAGTTAGACTAACATGAATAAATGATGTATGATATGGGAAGCTTTTGTGCTCTGAGGAATAGCACTGAGGTCCGCTTGTGTGGCCATCACAATTTGTTTCCACTTTGACATCCACGTGCCTCTCTCCTTGACTGTTGACCTGAGAATCAGTGACCTCAGGCTGATGAATGTCCTTTGCTGAAACTCAAAGTAGTCACAAAGAGGCAATGGCTGTCATAGGCCTTATTGCCCTTCCTAATTTCTTCAGTGCCTACATCAAACAGGTGTCCCTGTAAACACCAACTCACTTTTTAGATTGAGTTACTCATGTTTTGTGATGTCCCCAGCCCTTTAATTCTGACCTCTTTTAACAAGGGTGTGGAGGATCATTTTGTATAACATTCCCATTGCATAATACTCATAGTGATCTAGTTCTTATTATTGAACCTCAATTCACACAACAGCATAAAATGAAATGACAGTAGACAAAGACAAAAAGATTTTGTCTTGTTTTGATTGTGAAATGTAATCCTACATGTCTATGTTTAATAGAAAACTGTTTTCAAAATATTTCTAATACTAATTTAGTAACTAGTTCAGGGGCTGGAGAGATGGCTCAGTGGTCTAAAGCACCTACTTAGAACAAGCTTGGCAAAGCATCAGGGACCGCGGTTCAATCCCCCAGCACCACATGCCAGCCAGTCCCGCCCCCTGGTGGGCTGAGCTGGCCACACACCACTTTCTCTCTCTCTCTCTCTCTCTCTCTCTCTCTCTCTCTCTCTCTCAAATAAATAAAAAAAATAAAAAAAAATTAAAAAAAAAAGAAAATAAAGTACATTGTATTTAAAAAAAAAATTTTAGTAACTAGTTCAGAACCCATTAGTTGTATGGCCTCAAGTAAAAAGTCATATTGAGGTCAACAAAGCATATTGTATTAAACTTATGGATCATGAAATGAACCACAAATACTACCCACCACCTTCAAACATCACAGTGGGGCACTCAGTACACTATCCTTAAAATGTTTTTAATTTTTTCATATAAGTCACTGTTACTAATATTGTTTTCACAGTCTCTAATATTCTGGGTCAGTTTCTACTATGAACAGTAACAAAGTTTGTAGAGGCCTAATGACCACTTTAAGAGGCATGTGTACATATCCATTTTGACTGCAATGTAAAATTTTTGATAATGTGAAATGTCCCTTAGCTTTCATAAAGAACTCTCCCAAATACTTGGCTAATTCTCTTAGGTTTCTGAATAAGCTGATAAAGTTCATGTCTGCCTACAGTTCTGATTAAGGAAAAAGACAAAAGTCAGATATTATTGAAAGATTTAGAGACTATGGAAGCAAGAAAGCTAGAGATGTCAAAATTTTAGAAAAGGTGAAAGCCTAGGCAGGTGACAACTCATCGGCCACTTTTCCCATGAGTCCTTGAGAATTTGATGAAAGCAAAGCAGGCAGAAGTTTGGTTGGACAGTGGATCTCAATAGAGAACAGAAAATGTGGTTACATATTTTGACTGTTTCATGGTTCTTCAGAGAGAAAACAGGAGAGGGAGGGAGGAAAGGAGAGAGAGAGACGGAGACACACACACAGAGAGAGAGATGAAGACAGAGAGAGAGACAGAGACAGACAGAGAGAGAGAGAAGAGAGAGAGAGAGAGAGAGAGAGAGAGACAGACAGACAGACAGACAGACAGACAGACAGACAGACAACAGACAGACAGAGAGAGACAGAGAGACTCTTGTGGAGCTTCAGGAATGATTTTTCCAAGCTTAAAAGGTAACTTGAAGCTTCATACCTAAAGGAGATCTACTATAAACTATCCTTCCTGAAATGAGACAAAGGTCAAGATTTTGGTTCAATATTATAACAAATGTTTAGGCAATTATAATAAGATGATGAAAAGAAAAAATATAAGCATGGAAAAGAAGTAAAGTTGTTGTTATGCATGTATGACACTTTGTGATTATAGCAAATCAAAGGACTGCGATGGTTCAGCCCTAAAATATCTCCAAAAGTTCTCATGTATCCAGAAGTGGGACTTTCACAAGATGACTAGATCATAAGAATGCTATAGTCATCGGTGGATGAGTTCCTAGCTCAATGTCCTATAGGGAGGTGGGACACCGCTGGGGCTTGGCCCCTAGAGGTGTATGCTCCTCTCTAGACCTGTCTTCTCTCTGTCCTTCTGGCCACCATGCTGTAAGTAGCTATCCACCTCAGCCCTTCCACCATGACACTTCTAGCTGGAAACTAGCTACCTATGGACTGGAACCACTAGAACCACCAGCCAAGATAAACTCCCCTCCTATAGCTGTGAGGGTTAGGTGTTTTGTCTCATTGGTGAAAAAGTGACTTCAAGGTGTGACAATAAAATATAGCGAATGTCTAAATTTAATAAGTTACATTACTGTAAGCTACACATTGCCACAAATAGCCCTTAAAATACATCCTGTCACAGAGAACACATGTATGCCATTATTCTAGGCATTTTATAAGCCAGTTATGGAAATTTTTGTGGCTATATTTAGTTCCACTGTCCTGATGTATAACTTGGTGTCCTGAGTTGATTCAATCCATTTACCATTCATGGTCATTTTAACGTTGAAGATGAGGCAGAATTGCACAGAGGCAGGGCCAGTGATTAAGGTCAGCGAGTAAGGCACACCACGATATTTTTATGAGCATGCCTTTCCACCGTATTTTCTACTTCACCTTGTAAGGATATTCATGAAAATGAGCTTCCACAACCATTCACAAAGTATAGTAATGATGAGATAAGTGTATTTAAGGTGAAGTGGAATATTTTGGGAAATTAATGGCAATGCACCTTTTACTGTAACAGCAGACAACCTGTGTGCTTCATAACCATTTCTGTGTTTTCCATATCTATTTCTCCTTAAACACAAAGCCCAGGATGGTGACTTCTTTTGTGCTGCTCTGCAATGACTCTATTTCCAGTAAAAATTAACTGCTACACTTGAACTTTTGAACACAATTGTTTAGTATTTGTTGTATTACCACTACTAATTTTACCCTTTGTGTCTAAATAATTTTCTGTGTTTGAAGGAGATTTTTTCATAACATTTTGTTTCTTTTGCTATTTACCTTCAGATTGAAGTGTAGAGTGTTTAAATCACATTACAAGAAAAAACAAATGTAAAGAGAGAGAATTCTGATCACAAATAACTCTGGACCTGGTTTAAACCTACTGATTTACAAATATCCATTTTAATTAGCTGTATGTTCACTTCTGTATTCTCTGTGATGTTTTAGCAAAGACCTAACTCAATGTCTTTTAAGAGCCTACACTGATTTTTTTAAAGTGTCATTTTCAGGTCTCAAACAGAACCAATGCCATTTGTGCTCAATTCACTGTTAATTCAATGTGTGTATAAGTAGAAAATTTCATGTGAAGAGAATGAATTCACCAGAAGCTTGGACCCTGGAGAAACAACCACTTAAGAAGGAGCTTAACTCAGAGCCACTAGGTACCACTTCCTCTGGTTGTCACTGGATGGTGCCTCCTGTCATACTGGCAGCCAGCGGAGGCACCTCCAGTAGCTCTGTGTGCTTCAATTCAGCACCTCCTGAGGGGTCTCCTGGTGTCTTGGTTACTCTTCTCTCACTGGGACAAATGCCCAAAACCCAAAATTAAGGAAGAAAAGGTTTTCTTAGCTCATAGTTACTGGAGGTTTCAGTCTCTACTCAGCTGGCTCCGAGGCAGAGCAGCACATGGCAAAGGGCAGCCTTTCCTGGTGGCTGTCAGAGAGCTGAGAACAAAGGGGGTGGAAGCAGCTCAGGCAGCTAGCTGGTCCCTCAGTCCCCCTCACACTGTAATGTCAATTACCTGTCCTGCCCCAGAGCAGGTGCAGCACCCACAATGATTGCTCAGGAACACCAGAAGCCCCCCATGACTGCCTGAGGCTTTGGGGGACAACAAGACACAAACTCTAATGCCTGGATAGACACCAGCCTGGAGGAAAACATGCCACAGGGTGTGGTGGGAGGAGAAGTGGGAAACAAAGGACTGAACTGGAAATTTCAATTATTAGCATGAGATGCTCCTTGGGAGGATGTATAATTATTTCCAAGAGAAAGTGGAGAACAGCTGTATGTATGATATAATTTTGTGTAGTCTACCTTAAACATCTTTTAAAAATCAATAGGCAGATATCTAAAGATGACTGAAATTAAGAAAAGGCCTAAAAATTGAACTGTGTGCCTAATTTAATTTCTTTCTACAACAGAATAACAGAATCAGAAAAACAGTAGCTATAATCAGCCTTATTATCCAAAGGGGACTGAGCATAGAAAAACTGAAAAATATATTTGTTGAGTTTTTCACCCAGTGCCACTTACCAATGCGACTGAACTGACGAGGTTAGAAAGAAGGTGAGTTTGGGTTTTCACTGGCATTCAGGTGGATTGTCCCGAACAATGCCAGGACCCTGCCGAGGAGACAGGAGTCCATGGGTTGACGTGGAGCAGAACTGCTCAAGAACGTCCCACATTCCTCCTTGGCATAATAATTACTTAGAGAGAAGTCAGCTGTCAGACTCTTGTACATGGATGGGGGAGTTTATCCATCAGCTAACTCTCTTACTCCTGTTGGTGAAAGTAAATCTCTTTTTGTACCTTTTGTGTCTCTGAACATCTTACATGGAATTGATCAAGCTTTCAGCCAAGTGTTATATTTTAGTAAAATCCTTAAAATTAAGTGAGGAAAACTGGAAAGATCGATGGGAAGGGAATGAAGCTGTCAAAACTAAAATTTTAGCTTAGGCTCTGTCTGTATCTTCTCCATCACGTTTTATGTCTGGCCCTTCGTTATTTCTTGCCTGAATGACTATAAAGCCTCATATTACCAAGACAGTCCGCTAACATTCTCCTGGATTCACTTAAATGTGGCTGCTGCTGTGCCGTTCAGAACCAGCTTTGCTTCCTATCTTTGTAGCAAATTGGGTAGACCTTTCACAACCTAGATCCATTCTTCCTCTTTTCTTTCACTTTCAAAGAAATCAGTATATTTTCTCATGAGATCCTGATCAGTCACATATTGCAGCTATCCTAAAACTTTAAGGTACACAGGATTTCCTTCTCTGCTCTCGTACGACAGTTCTCAGAAAACAAATGAGATTGTTCTGTCCTGACAGCTTGCCACCAGGTAAGCATCCTCTTCTTTGTTTTCACTGAAATTTGTCCTCAGAGAACTATAATGAATTATACAGAAACAGGTTATTACAAGGAATTTGAACATCCATTATCTTCAGTTGGAA
>NW_004524817.1:2756628-2763207 GCF_000260255.1 Octodon degus | reverse complement strand
ATTCTGACATAACTAATAAAACTGACTTAAAAACAGCACCACAGACATCATAGCAATTTTACTCTTTTTTTTCCCTGATGGAGCTGTAATGCAGGGCCTTACTATATGCTGAACATGAGTTAAGCCACTGAATTACATCTCTAAAGCCCCATTACTGCCTGTAAATCCAATTGTTTTTTCAACTTTACATCCCTTTGGTTTGCTCCCCACCATCGACTACCCTTGATTTCACTGATATATCAATCTTTCAATTTCCTCAACTTTGTCTCAATGTTAAGTAGATTATTGTTGTGTAACTCTACAAAGGAAATTACAGAAACATCTCAGGCAATAAAAATATTTGTTTCACTCTGCATCACACTTATTATTTTGAAAAGTATTAGAAAGGTTCAAATCAGTGGTTCCTGAAAGATATAATTTACTAATTATGAGTTTATTTATTTATTTATTTATTTATTTATTTATTTATTTTAGCAGAACCAGGGAATTGAACTCAGGCCCTTGTGCTTGCCAGGGAAGCACTTATTCCACTGAGCCATCTCCCTGGCCCCATAAGGAATTTTTTTTTTTCCTCGAATGGCTAATTATGAGTTTAACTGCACCATTCTGACAGCTAAGCAAATACAAAATGTAGCACAACACCAAAATATTTTCTAAAAAAAATTGACATCATACTAATAATCAGTGATCTTTGTTTATATGAACAAGCAAAGATAATAGTTGGAGGAGAATTCTGAAAGACAATTGTATAACAATAATCTTTTCACAGATGCTTGCATGGACTAACATTTCTCATAAACTTGCACTGAAAATTTATAGCCAAAACATTCTGGTATTGGTTTTAGCATTTTAGTAGTAAACTTTCAGAGAAATGAAGAAATATAAATTTCTTTTGAATAATTAGGACAAAATAATTTAATATGCGACCACATATTTCCTGATGCATCATGGGTGCTCACAGTAGTCTGATGGAGATTTACATTTCTCCATTACCTCTTTATTAGAAAGGTGTTTTTTCATAGAATTTGTTCACAGCACACAGAAAGAACGAAATAAGAAAAAAATACTGAAAAGGAAGTAACTGGTTCTATGTATGCTCTTCCTTTATCCCCACATTGTTCCAAATTCCACTTTGGCTACTTTTCTGGACAAAAAGCCATCAGGTAATGTTAAAATACCTACTCATTTCTCTGAAATATTTGCCCGGTTACTAGAAAAGCAATGAACCAGTCCTGACTGTAGAGATGAGTGAAGCAGAGCATGATTTGTATTTTTACATGATCTGAACCTTCTTGTGAAAGCAACTGCAAATTAGAGGTGAAGCTTACATTGCTAATCTCTGTGGATAACAGGATTTTAAAGAGGAAGGTGATTGTGTGTTTTTCTACCTTTGGTTCAGTGAGAGATGATTTTTTTTAAGAAAAAATTCTTCTACAAGTTCTAAGCAGCTGGGCTCAACAGAAACTCAGTTACTGGTAATAATAGAGGGCATAAAAAATGACATTGACATAGATCAAGGAGTGTTTGACCTTTGGCTTTTCCCAACTCACAGTTTGTAGCCTTGATGGTCTTGTAGTGGCCAGGGAGCCTGTGGTCCCTCAGAATCGAGCCTGCTACCAGGCAAGGATGGGCCTCAAAAGAGCTGAGTGCCAGCCCCCTGGCCTCCTTCTGCTGGCTTCTTGGCCTTATTTTTAGAAGTAAGCCTACTTTAGAAGGAAGGAGGGAATCTTCACTACTTGCAAATCAAAGTTGAGATCTTGAATTTGAATCTGCTATTCAAAACAAATACTAATTTAGGTTGAAGTATAAACTCTTATTAAGCTATAATTTTACCTTCAGATTTTTTATTACTAGATTGCTTTAATCATATTTGAAAGTAGATTTAAACACCTAACATGTGTCTAATCAGGTATCCTCTCCTTATCACCTAACATCTTATACTGTGCAATTTGTTAATTTGTCAGTGTTTGTATAAACTTTTAATTTTATGTTAAAATGAACACATTTGTAGCATGTCAGACAACAGTGTGAACACTCCAATTAATATTGACTCAGTGAATATTCACAGCAATTCATGGCTATGCTCAATATGCTATTATTAATGCAGTTTACCCTATTGAGTAATGAAATTGAGGCCCACATACGTTAAATCATCATTTTTGTACACTGTACAAAGGCCAGGCATAGCACAAGCCTAGGCAATCTTGTTGCAGGGCCTATACTTTCACCCTAAGCTATTCTTTCTCTGAAAGCTGGATCCTTCAGTGCTACAAAATATACTTATGAAAGCTTCAGTAAATCTTCTCCATAATTATAAACACAGTTTCCTTTCTTCTTTATGATAGTCACTATTCTGAAATCACCTCATGGCAAACTGCTTTTTAATTGGAAAGTCATTTTACCTTCTGAAGAAAATACCAGTTGCACAAGAAATAATATCAAGAATCAAAAATTAGAATCACTTCAAACTTAAAAACTGCACACTGAAGGAAATCACCAAAAGAGAGAGAAAAAGAGAATCTAAAGAATGAGAACAAAATTTCCAGCTACTCCGCAGGCAGTACAATTCATAATAGCTAAGTTCTGAAAAGATTATGTATTTATAAACAGATAAGTGAATAAAATTTGATTTAGTACAATGTTATAGTATGACTTGTATAATTTAACATAATAAACTTGTCCTAAATATTGTGCATGCTCTTTGGCCTATTGATGTGTTTTATAATCTGTATATATGGCTATCAACTTCACAAGATTTTATAAATAAATGAATCTGAACTAGAAAAATAAAATGGAGTGGAGGGAAGGGAAAACTGAGTTGAAATGTGTTAAGTACACGTATACATTCCCTATAGTGAATGTACTCATTATGCACTACAAACATGTACTAATAAAAGTCAAAGAAAAGTCATTTTCTCATTATTTTTTAATAATTTATTTTCTTTTCATTTATTTATTTTTTAACAATTTTACTGAGAAACAAATAACTGAGACATTTTCAAAACCAATTAGTAGGACAGTTTCAATAATTAATACATTGCATATTGTTGTCTTTTTAGTGGTTATTCATAGTACAAGATGCAGACATGATATCCTGTCCACAAACACTATTAGTACAAATCTTTCTTCTTATTGAATTAAGAGAAAGTAGCTATATATCTATTCTAACTATTTTGAATACACAGATACAAAATAGTCCTTCATTTGTATACCCTTTTTTATTTAGTTTTGTCAGAGATGTGGTATTCCATTGTCATTTAAATATTGTAGGTGCATGAATTCAGCAAAATATTCCAATATAGTCCAGTAGTCCATAATAGTAGTGGGTTATCTGTAAGACTGGCAATGTCAGAAGTTGTTGACTTGAGTCTTTTACAGCTCAGCACATTAATATGGCTTTACTTTCTATACTTTGTTTTTATACTTGTCTGCTGGATGGTTAAGACCAAGATAAAGCAAGACCTATATAATAAGAAATGTAATTTGTATTTGACAAGGTCAGTCAGACACAAAAATTCATTCAGATCCCCTCAGGATTTATCCTGAAACCCTGTACCACAGTTTGTAGATCCTTTGTCAGTGTCAGCAAAATGGATGAGTCACAGCTATTGCTTGACCAATTGTTCTCTGTGAAAGCCTGAGAGAATGTTCTCTCTCCATGTGACTCTCCTTAGGCACCCTCTACATCATCAATCACTTTCCTCTGTGGCCCCATAATCTCCTTGATAAGAAAATTTGGGACACAACTGAATGACATGATGTCACAGTACAATTTTTCCTGTATCCTGAGTCCTCACAGACCTTGAAAGGCTAGGGCCAAAATGTTGGCTGTCCTTGCAGCCCTTCTTTTTCTCGTATTTTTGGTCTGCAAACTTAAGTTGTTAACTCTCCAGAAAAGAAGCTGATTGTTATTACTCTACAACATAGGGAGTTGAGCTTAACCTCACTATCTGTCTGAATATCAAACATCTTAGACATAACATGGAACAGGCATTTTCCATCAAGTACTGATAGGTTAAACTTTAAGTCCCTACAGAATATGAAAAAAAATTAAAAGAATAAAATAATTTTAAAAATAGGAATAAACAATTTCATGTTTTTACACAGAAATTTCAAAATCTAACCATATACAGCATTGTCACAGGATGGTCCTATTATTGCAGGCAGCTGAGTCAGATAAAAGTATTATAGGTAGTCAGACAGGGCCAGGCCCTGAAAGGAGACAGCACAGAAGATGAGATGCCTTACAACTGTGGGAGGAGAGGATACTCCTGCTGTGAACCAGACCCAAAGTCCAAGCAAATGCTAAAAGAGTAGCACCTGGGATTGATATTCTAAATAGGTACCCAACACCTGAAAAGACCCAAGTGAGTCACTATCCCAACCCCCAACAGAAAGAGACCCTGTCCCTCATTCCAACCCCAACAGGAAAAGACCCTGTCCCATATTCATGTCCGCTTGCTATGTGACTCGCTTTCCCATTTGATACTTGATTTAATCAGTTTTACCTGAGCAATGGTGCTTGTAATCCCATTGGTTGGCTATAGTTTTGTCCCACTTCCTGCCCACCTAAGCCAGTTCCCATTCTCTCTACCTTAGCCTCACATGGTTTCTTTCTCTCAATAAATATATTCTGCTCATAACCTCCGTTTGTTCCTAAAATTCATTCTTCGGTTTTAGAGAACACAAACTCATGCAGGTCAGGTCCAGAGATCGTTTTTCCCTATGTCATTTGGAGGTTCCCTATATTGTTCGGAGGTAACCCACTCGAGACCAGTTTTTCTCCCTGTATCACTATGACATTTTTTTCTTGTCTATCATTTTCATTTATTACCCTCTTAAAAAAAAAAAACAAAACAAAACAAAAAAAAAAACAAACATTTACTTGAGAGACAGTATGGAAGTAATTGGTATAACATGACAAGCAGTACATATTTAGAAGATCAGAAAGACAGGCATTCCAAGCATGGCCCAAGTATTAAACATTGCTATCTTCAGCGCAGTTGCTTACTTAGACAACTAAGTAAAGAAAATAACTATATATCAGTATATATAGTTAGTCAGGGTGAGAATCCTACCAATTAACTGCTAGTTTCAAAATCCTGCTGAAGATTCTCAGCATCATTGCCTTAACCATCTTGTGCATATATTATTTTTATTTTTTTGCAGTACCAGGGATTGAACTCAGGACCCTGTCCTTGCCAGGAAGGAGCTTATTCTACTGAGCTATCTCCCTTGCCCTATCTCATTATTTTTTGCATAAATCATCTACTTTTGTTAATGTCTATTACTCTTCTCTCGCTGCTGGGAGAAATACCCCATACGCAAATGAAGGAAGAAAAGGTTTATTTAGCTCACAGTCAGTGGAGGTTTCAGTCCATACTCAGCTGGCTCCAAGGCAGAGTGGCACATGGCAGAGAGCAGCCATTCATGGTGGCAGCAAAGAACAAGAGCAAATCGGAGGATTAGCAACAACAATGGCAACAGAGAGTAAGTCTGTCTCTTTGTATCTCTTATGTTATATTCAGGCTATCTGCCCCAGGCTGGGTGTAGCATTCAAACCCATAATCCCAGCAATACTCAGACCCATAATCCCAGCAGTGATCAGACCTGTAATACCAGCCTTGGATCACGAATTAATCACAAACTGTGCTTCAATGACTGCATGAGGGTTTCGAGGGACAAATATACACTAACCACAATAGTTAATAACCACAAATTTGCAGAAAACAGTAAAGTAAGTTGAGGATGTCACTTTTCTCTCCATATATTTATTTCCTGAATACAAATTATACTAAAAAATGCAGTCACCGTAGGAATACAATTTCATTTATGTTTATTTTAAATTCTTATGCTGGTATAAATAAGATTTAAAAAAAAATTAACAATTTAAATCTTAAACTAATTCCACAATTATAAATACCTAGTACAAAAATATTTTGTGGAAGTACTTTCTAGAAGTCTATATAAAACTCATGGGAAAAAGTATTAGAGAAGGAACCTTTTGAAACACAGCAAGGAATCATGTGCTGAGTAGGCTCTGCCTATGGCATTTTGTCATTGTATGTATTAGATCAAGGTCTGATAAGCAAGTCAGCACAGTGTTAGAAGAGTAAACATCTGGTTCCCAAGTAAAGAAAATACAAATGATGTTTAAAGATTGATCACAAAAGAATAATTTTATAAATATATTTTTCAATGGAATTTGAAAAATAATGCAACAAGTTCATTTGGAAATCCTGCGTCAAAGTTTCTTAGCTGTGGGCATAAACGGATTTTGGTCAGAGTACGAAGGGAATGAAACTGTATCTCATTTCTCTTACTCTTTGTATTCCTAAGCCTCTCTATATACGTTGCTTTTCAAAGGATCATATGTGGAATAAGTATTTCATTCACAATCTTTTGTATTGAACAATTTAATGAAATTTAAAAAATAAAGTAGATTTAGCCAGGTGTGCTAGTGCACACTTGTAATCCCAGCACTGAGGAGGCTGAGGCAGGGAGACCACTGTGAGCCTGGACTGTGTAGTGTGTCAAGGCCAGTGTGAATTGCACAATAAGATGCTTAATATATATATA
>NW_004524817.1:2735084-2756528 GCF_000260255.1 Octodon degus | reverse complement strand
TAGTTTTCTGCTTCATTTGAAAGTGAATCACGGTAGAAAGAAAGAAAGAGAGAGAGAGAGAAATTATCACTATAAAAATTAGAAAGAACACATCTCAAATCATGGTGCTTGCTTAAAAAAGACGACAATCATACAATGTGCCAGTTTTTCTCATTTTACTACAGGGTGGTAAAATTCTACCTCAGACAATTGACTGGACTCATGGACTGGTAGATAGGGGTCGCTGCCCTGAAGTCCACTGAGCCGTTAGAGTTTAATGATGTCTTCACACTTGCCTGCTGGAGATCCTTAAAGAGCATATTAGAAATGTCATGGCATTAGCAAAAATGCGAAGTTGTTAGCTGAGAGTCCAAGAAGGAAAAGTTTAGTCCCCCGTGAAGTAGATTTGAGATGACATTTTCATACTACACTCCTCAGAGATGGATGATCTTGGGAAAGCCTGATTGTATTAGAAAAATACAGCTTAAAAGGATCCTGGCCACAAGGCGAAGTGTTCTGCTCAACCTTAAAGCAGAGAGTTACAACACCACACAGCTGCCTCCCTTCCTAGAACTGTAGGCTGTCAGAGCTTGAGTTTGTTGGAGGAAACAAAATACTAAGTAGAAGAACAGTAACAATTCCACACTTACAAGTTGTACATCAGTATATCAAGTGTTTGCAGAAATGAAATAAATATTTGCAACTATGATTGAAATTCAAAGTAAGAAAGTCAGGGCCGATCTTAAAGTGCTACTTTATGCCACTTGGCAGAGAAAGCAGATTTAACTGGAGTGTGAGTGTTTAATACTGGTCAAGAATTATTGTGTATAATAGAGTGGGTCTCCTCTCTTTTTTCTTGCCTCTCTTCCTTGAAGTGCCAAATGCAGATGTTGCTAGCACAGAACGATTGGTTTTCATGCTGCATCTCTGATTTCTCTCCACATTCTTGCTTTGCTCTTCTTTATCTCTTTCCAATCTTGAGAAAAGCTTCACTGTAGGAAGCAGACAAAACTGCTATTTCCTATCTATGCTCACATCATCTTTATCATATAAAGCAGTCTTTGGTCTTAGAGCAGAGACTAACTCCCATAGTAACAGTTACAACCCCCAGCTATACCCCAGACTCAGAAGTCCAAATCATTTTGTGTCATCTCTGATAATACACCCAGTATACATTAAAAGTCAACATACAAAGATCGTCAAATGAAATACAGATTTAACCAAGTACTTTGTGGGTTTTGATTTTGCTAAATATGGTGACTGTGCCAGGTCTAAAGCCAAACACTCCACTCCACAACTTCTCCAACTGAGTTGATGTCAACTCATCTGGGCAGTCACTTAGGCCAGACACCCTCTAACCATCCTGGTTTCTCTCCTTCTGTCACCCCATTCTATATCCAGTCTAGAGTCATATCTAGAGTAACCTTTTATGCCCTACTTGCCTCTTCCCTGCAAAAGGGGACCACATCGTGTCTCACCAGGATCACTGCATTCACCCTCAGCAAACCCCTTCAACAGACCATAGCCTTCAGGCAGCCTGTTCTTCCAGCATCTGAATCATCTTAAAACACAAGTAAACTGACATTTAGAGAAGCCACATTCCTCACAGTGGACTACAAAGTCCTCCCTGCCCTTTCCTCTCTGACCTCATGTCTCAGCTACTTTCTACTCGTGCTGGGACAAAATACCAACATCCAAAATAAGAAAGGAAAGATTAATTTAGCTCACAGTTAGTGGAACTTTCAGTCCGTACTCCACCGGTTCCAAGGCAGAGGGCAGCAGTTTGTGGCGGCAGAAAACAACGAAGAGCAGGTGAGGAGCAGCAGCCCTGCATCTACTAAGCCTCTCTTTCTTCCCTCCATGCTGACTGCAAATACCTGAACTCCTCTAAGTGGCAGCAGCTGCCTGGAAGATTTGAGTTCCTGCAAAGATCCAAGCTCCTTCCAAGTGGTGTGGCTGTGAGGATCAAGGTTTTTCAAGGAACTGGCACAGAATCCTTCCTGAACCCCTTTACATACTCTTTAAATGTTGAGTCACTATAGGGCAGTCCCTTGCCACTGCTAGGGTGTGGAATCTCTGAGCTGATTCAGCTAAGCTTCCAACCCTTCAAGTTGACACAGTGTATCTATCACTTACCACCCTTCATTTCCCACATATCTTTCCCGTCTCTCCTAGTCTACTTCTTGAATACAAAAGGCAAGTTACTACCTTAAATCTTTTTGCACTAGTGGTTCTTTCTGCTTGGGGTAGCCCTTCTAGCATCTAAAAAACAAACTCCTTACTGTGTTTAAATCTTTGCTTTAGTATCATAATTTCACTAAAAGCAACTGCATCTCTATTTCAGTCTTATTTGTCCTTCTTCCCTCATTACTACTAATCTGTGACCTCTCTCTTTTATAGAACTCATCTATTTGAGCATCTGTCATGGTTTGTGTCCAGATGCTCCTTCCAAAGCAGGGGCAGGTTTGCGGAGGCACATGAGTCTAGAGTTTGTGACTGGTTCTGATAGGTCAGGACTCAAAGTTCCCCAGGCACCTTGCCCCAAACACTCTCCCTCTTGGCTTCCCAGGCACCCTACCCCCAAGCTCTCCTCCCCCTTGGTCTCATGCAGAGCCAAACCCAAAACCGCAGAGCAAGTCCATCTGACCCTGACCTAAGCAAAATTAAACCACAAGGAAGACAAACAATGTCCACCTGTGACCTGGCCATTCCAGCTCGAAATTATGCTCCACAAGGAAGACAAATAATGTTCACCCACAACCTGGCTGTTCCAGCCCACAATCACCCTTCCTAAAAGATGCTATAGTCTCCTATTCCTCTTTGTTTTGTGCTTCCACCTGCATGTGAGCTTCCTCCTCCACATGAGTTTCCAATAAACCTGCTTTTACTCATGTCAGTATGTCTGGTCAGGATCAGCGTGGGTTTGGCTGCCTTGATTTTTGACCTTTCAGGTTCATTATCTAGGGCTGGGATTGGCAGTGTGAGTGCTCCACACCCACACCGGCAGGCAGCCTGCCTACAGTGCAAGGAAGGAAAAGAGGCTTATTTCTCTTTCTTGCCCCATTTTGGCTCTTGATGTTTTTGCTATCTCTGAAGCCCTGAACGTTGCCCCTCTGCCACACCAACCTGCCTGGAGGAGCTGATTATGGACAGAGACTTCTACAAACTGGGAGCTAAATAAACTTTTCCCACTTTAACTTTGGGTATCAGGTATTTTCTTCTAGCAATGGTTGTTTTGGCTTCCTGCCTGCCTTATGTTATCCTCCACTAACATCTAAGATTCACAGTCTAAGGAGTTTCCTGTGTTTCAGGTTCACTGAGCAGGCTTGGTGCCTTAAATGTAGTAGTCATGCTGAATCAATGAGATTTCAGGCTCCCAGTCACTAGGGACACATTCTTAAGGTAATACTTGGAGTTCGTCAGAAATGTTATTTTTCTCCTTTTCTTTCTGGAATATAGAGACCTTAATCTGTAATCTGTGAAATACATAGATTGCAATATTTTTACTTCTTCCATGATATGCTATCAAAAGTGAAGTAATCATAAAAATACAGGCATTTGAATCATAAGCTAAATAAATCAATAGAAAGCTCTCAGCACTCATGCCATATTTGCTTTTCTATACATAAAACAACAGCATGAAGCTATAGGTGTCAGAAATTATGATCAACATGAAAGTTTTTAGCAATCAGTTATGTAAAATAATTCTGCTTCTCCTTTACTTTTTTTTTTTTTTTTTTTTTTTTTTTTTTTTTTTTTTTTTTTTTTTTTTTTTGGTAGAACCAGGGATTGAACTCAGGCCCTTGTGCTTGCCAGGGAAGCTGTTATTCCACTGAGCCATCTCCCTAGCCCTTCTCCTTTACTTCAGCATACATGAAATTAAGCAGTTTTAGACTAACTTCATTCTAAGTGTTTTTACATTTTCATGCAATGTGCATTTTTTTTTATCTACTATGTCACATTTGGCAGAAAAAAAAAAATCCAATGTGACACAAAAGTTTATATGAGTCAATATATATATATAGCTAATGTCCACGAATCAACTAATATGCCCCCAACAATTAGAGGTTCTTCAGATCGTAGATTTGCTGATTCTTTCATTCTTAGCCCCACAGAGCATTTATTCAACAGATGACTCCTGTTATTGTGAGGAGGCGGTAATGCATCGCAACTGTGTTTGCTTAGCTTAGCAAAATAATAGATTGTGCTGTGTTTATCCTTTTGTTTATAAGGCCAACTGTTGGCTTTATTTAATACCCTCTTAACATGCTAATAGGTCCTAATGGTCACATCAGCCATCAGTTAAACAAACCATTAGGTTGAGAAAAGAAATTTCAATAAAGGCAATTTACTAATTTGTTGATTGTTAATGGACATTAGCCCATTCAGGACCTTAGCCTAGACGTATAGTTTAACTCAGAATCTATTACAGCATTTTCTCCATATATAACAAAGAGGCTAATTCAGCATTCTAAGTACTTCCATTACCAGAAAACTTGCTACCTAGACTTTTATATGCAAATTGGATGTTTTCAGTCAGCAATAGAGACATAAAGAAAAGAACCTACGAAAAATAAATTGATTTGAATCATGTGATTTTTTTCAAAGAGTTTATGATTAAGGGTAAACTTACCAGGGTTGTGCTAATCTCTTTCCCAAATTATTAAGGTGATGTTACTGCCATTTTAGTCTTAGAACTAGCCGTTTCTGACTCAAGTACGAAGTATCCTTTATGCATTCAGAGCATCACATAGTGTTTCTAGAAGCTTGAGAATCAAAGACATTTTTAATTTTAATTGATTAATTTATTTGTCTATTTTGGTATTGGTATTGAACCCAGGGCCTTGTGCTTGCCAGGTAGGCACTTATGCCACTCAACTCTCTCCCTGGCCCTTCGAAGACATTTTTATAAGGAAGACTCTTGTGTCCACTCCATGCTTTTGCCTTCACCAATGTGACTTTACATTTCTGAAAATGCTTTTTGAGTGGTGTGCTCTTCTTCTTTTTGTATTTAGGACAGGGTCGACAAGGTCTCACTACGTAGCTCGGACTCATAGTGATTCTCCTGTTTTCATCCTCCCAAGCCCTGGGATTGCAGGTGTGTGCCACCCCGCCCAGTCTCAATCACAGTCTCAGCGCGCTCCAGGGATGGGGATGGCATGGCAGGCTGGGGATCGAACCTGGGCCGCTGCACTCTGCCTAAGCAGGCAAGTGTTGTGTTTTTAACTGCCTTATTTATTTAACATTAAAATAGAAGTGCAACTTGATAACTGCTTTCAAAATAACTACTCACAATCTGATGTTTGAAGATGCAAAGAAAACTCAGTGTTGTTTCTTGATGTTAAAAGCTCAGTAACATACTTCTGTTTCTTCTCCCAGCTGAGTTGTTTTCTTGTGGTAATTCCAGCACATGGAGAAAGCTGTCCAGGGCTGGTGCAAATCCAATTACACAAGGACAGACAGCAAAGCACACACAGATGGAAAGTCACTTAATCGCACTCATATGCTACACAGATGTCATTTGTATTATCCACCAATATGGTAAGGAGCATACAATTTGATTTTTCATGTACTATAAAGACCAAGCAATAAATCCTTTCAACATTTCACTCCCCTCTACCTTCAAAAATAAGTTTCTTGAATACCAGCTGAGGTAACTGAGGACTCCTGGTAGTTTGGGGGTATTGATAAGGTATTCATTGAATGAGTTCTATGATAAAAAGGTTGTAGGTGACATAGGAAGGAATGATTTATGAATAAAATTTTTCAGCTTTGAAATTTGAAGAAAACCTTATAGACAATATTCTGAGAATAAAGCAACATGAACTTCAGAAAACATCTCATTCATGAATGCCCCATTTAACCACTTAATTACCTCAAAACATAGAAACCACTCATTCTGGTCAGACAATCACTAATTCCTGTGGTTAGCTTATATAGGTAGTAGCTTATTCGTACACATGTTAAACCCCTACTAAAGTATAAGGAAGATACATTGGGATATTAGACATAAATATCCAAATTTGTTGTGTAAACTACTTAAACTATCCATTCTTTAATATTTTTAATTACCTAAAGCCAAACATATATAACACAGGTTAGTAGTCCTTATGTTTTATTATTAAATTTGCTAATTTTTTCTAAAAAATGTTTAGGGGACCGGGGAGATAGGTCAGTAGAATAAGTGCTTGCCTGGCAAGTGCAAGGCCCTGATTTCAATCCTCAGTACCCCCCCAAAAAAGTTTAAGGATAATTAATTAACTAATTAAATTTATCTGTTTCAATATATACATTATTCTTTTTTTTTTTTTGCAGTACCAGAAATTGAACTCAGGACCCTGCACTTGCCAGGCAAGTGCTTATTCTACTAAACTATCTCCCCAGCTCCTGGATTATACTTTAGTTGCACACTTGCATTTTATGTGTCATGGCATAATTTTAACATACATTACACTTCAATGTCATATAAATATTATAAGTTTTTAAGTAAATATGTGAAAGTTCGACATAAAATTTATTTAAAAATAAGAATTTCTCAATCTTGAAATGTTATACTCACTATTCTAATAATTTGGTTTTTTTCTCATTGAAAATAGTAATAGAACATTCATTTGTTTTTATTTTAAAGAAAAAACCAAAATTTCAAAACAAAACTTTAAATAAGAAAATTAATCATTATATTTACTCAATAATTTAATTCTATAAACATCAATTTAAAATTCAGGTCTTAAAAGTTTGCTCTGAGAATTCACATTCCAGAGAGGACTGCTGACATCACATTTTGATAAAGATAGATAGATAGATAGATAGACAGATTGATAGATAGATACATTGATAGATACATAGATACATAGATAGATGGAATGGTGGAACCTAGCAGATAGAGGGCTTGAAGTGGGAGAGGACAATTGTGCCTTATTTCTGAAGCAGTGTGAACAATGCTCAGTGTTTAACAACAGCAAAAATAAAAATGTCAAGTTTTAAAAATTCTGTGGGTGGGTGCATTTTTTCTCAGGCCCTTACATCTTATCTACGACCTAAATCTTCGCTGGAGAATAACAGAACCTCATGACTAGCCCTTAGCACACTTACACACTTCTTTAGCTACCCAGGGTCCCACTCGGGTAGCACTGTCTACTCCATGGTCACCCCCAGCTAAGTGTCACCTGCAGACTTGCAGCGCTGGGCTGTGTTCACCATCCTCCTCCGCAACATTCCAGTCTCTCCCGGTTGGATCCCTCCTGCTGTCAATGTCGAGCATGCCTCACTTTAGTCCTAGAATAGCCTTATGAGGACAAAGAGTGACTGGGGTTGTATATTCATTTTAACACAAAAACAGTTATCAATAAAAGTTGGAGGAAATTACAGTCATTAGTGAAATAAAATCAAATCATTATACAAAATGAAAACCAGAACTAATTTTATTGCACAAAGCCAAAAACAATGTTTATATGTAAAATCCAAACCAGATTCAGTGTTTATATTTTAACCACAAGAATTATCTGAAAATATGCATTCACTGGAGAAGTAATATAAATGCATTAATGTTCTGTTTATTACCAACTGAATGCTTGAAGCACCTAGTGGATGTTCATGTTGTACAGTCTGGTCAAAGCACAAAACAAATCCTTTGATTTCCTCATATCTGGTGCTGACTCACTTTACCTTGCATTCATTTTCATATTTAATTCATTAATCTGTCCTCGTGAAAGCTAGCTAAGTCACAGCCTACCTTTGATTTCATCATATTGAGGCGGTTACATTGACAACTGCATGTGCTTTCCCTCTCGTGGCTCATTACAAGGTCACCACGTGGATCTAGTAGGTCGTGAAATGACTCAGTTGATTGATTGGAAACTATTATTGGATTCACTGGGCTTAAATTGCCTCTCTTTTCACTAAGCAAATATTCTAGGTAATAGAAATTTTGCTTGATCAGTATATGAACTTAATCCTATTAATAAAATGCTTTGTTCTGTTGTTCTATCTGGCCCACTCCAACCTTCATTATAAATGGTAAATACAACCATTCAAGGGGAAAAGGTAAAGACTTTTAAGGTCTTATAATTCAGCGCTTGCTACTTACCCACCCTAAAATCTCATTAATCGATTTTGTATTTAGCATAATTCTAACCATGACAACTTTATCCAACGCTGTCATGATCTCCTGTCATGCAATGCTTCTTTTAGAGCAATGATTGAATCACAAATACCGTTTTCTTAGTGGCCTCTAATCATGTCTGGTAGGTACGTTGGAGTTCGCTTCTAGGCTGCTTCTCAGCCAGGTTGAAACTGGCTATTGCCTAGCATATCTTTTTATGTTTGTCCTTAGGCATAAGCAGTTCTCCTCCTATAGATGGCATGAGATCATATTTTCTGTTGTTTTCAATGATGTTTTTCTTCATAATCATTAAAATTATTTGCTATTCTAAACTTCCTCTCAGCCCATTTTATCATTAATTCACTCAAAAATGTAATGAAAACAAATGCCTTAGCACTGCTCCCAGTCATAGAAAATCAACCATAAATTCAAACATTGGAGACAGCAGGAAAATCAGAGATTCCAATTTTTAGTAATTTCTAGTATAAAAGGGATTAAGAGCTACACTTTTTGAGTACTCTCCCTTTTCATTCTCAGAGAAGTTCCTTCAGTGTAACTTGACATGCTGTTACCCATCTCATAAGGAGCTTTGAGGGGATGTTTCATCCGGAATACTTCCTAATTTGGTTAAAGAACTCTGGTAAACTTTAAAGTATTGAAAGATGATTCTCCTGGAAACAGTGTAATGATTGATGGAAAGAAAATGCCATTGTGACTTTAGTTCTTCTTTTTGCATGTATAAGAGGCAGCTAAAGCACAATCAGTCTTTATTTTTAGAGTTGACTATAAAGTTAAGGATTTTTGGTCTATAAAAGTTAAATGAAAATATATTTCACACTGCACAACACAACTACAAATAGACATCACACTTTAAAACAGCCAAACCTCATGAGGTAGAAAGTAGACCATTTTATTTGGCTTTAGACTTATAGCAGTGGTCACAAAATAGAAATCCAAATAATTCCCTCCTGTTCCAGTAATTTAAAAACTTCCTGTTCTCGATTTTAGTTGGAAATTTTATATAACATTCCAGAATTCTATCTTTGCTTATAAATGAGAAGAACTTCTCTAGCTATAGCGGGCCAGTAGTGCCCATTTGGAGCTGTGGTCGTGTGGAGTGATGACCACTCGCTAGGCAGTGTGGACTTCTTCTCTGCTATGCATGCGGCACACTGACCTCATCTGCATGCTTTGCCTACTCTCACAGGCATCTGAGTACATGGACCAGGACCCACAGGAAATAGACTGGCAGGTAAAAGAGCCCTGGGCATTGGCCTTCATGGACCTGACTGGGTGAGGAGAGCAGGCTGCCCTAGACAGCATCCCGCCTGAACGTTGTTCTGTTTGTGTCCAGATCCAGAGTGGGTTGGGCATCTTTCAGTGTGTCTCACCTGAGACAACATTTCACTGTAGATATTTCTGGAACGGAAGCATTAATTACACAATGAGGGTGCACTTAGGGGATGCATGTTACAAAGTTTGTGGACTTTCTTCCATGGTCTTTAGACAATGACAGAGTTTGTTTGTTCTCGAATTCTCTAAGAACCTTTTGTTTGTGCATATATGAGTAAATACCCTAAGACAGTTTACCTCACAAGCTTGGGGATGAGTTTTATAAAGGCATGGGACACAAACCAAGTACGCTGCATTTCACAAAGTAAATCCGTAATTCAGTAAGCTCTCAAATCACACTCACAATGCAAACATTCCCCCCACACAAACGGACCTCGCATTATGAACAATCCTAGGTACAAACACATCTCAGAGGTGCTCACGTGTCTACCAACCCTGTTGCCACTGTACTGCTGTGTGCTAACTACAGTGGACGGTGTACAGCAGGGCAGCACTCGGAGCCAGGGTGTCCAGAAGCAAGAGGAAAGGCAGCAGTGGTGGCAGGGGTCTGCCAGGAAGTCAAAGCAGCATTCATTGTATATTTGTGTCAAAGGTGTGTAAGACTCACTTGTCAAACTGATGAATGAATTTGACTTGTGAACATTCTTCCAGAACAGAACTTGTTCCTAAAGTGGGGATTTACTATAAATATATATTTTTAAAAGATACCACCTCACACACACCCTAAAAAAGGCTACTATTTAGAAAGAAATCAAAGTAAACGTTACCAAGGATGTGTAGAATTTGGAACTTGTATGCACTATCAGTTGAAATTTAAGGTGGAACTACTAAGAAGAACCCTATTGCCATTTCTTCAAAAACTTTAAAATACAGCTACCATATGATCCAACAGTCCCACTTATGGGTATATGCTCAGACATAGTTAAAGCACAGCCTCTAACAGATATTTGTATATCCAGCTTTGCGGCTTAATGACAAATTAAAAGTCAAAATCAACCCAAGTGTTCATTAAGTAACAAGTGAAAAAAATGTCATATTCAGACAATGAAATATTATTCAACCTTAAAGAGAAAAAAAATTCTGACAATAACATGGGTGCACTCCAACAGTGTCTGCAAAGGGAAATCAAACAGCGACAGAAAGTCCAATCTGTCATGACGCCACTGTGGCTGCACAACATTTTAAATTTACCCAGCGCCATCGCAGTGCATATTCCAAAATGGTTACAATACTAAATGTCATGTGTGTGTTTCCCAGTAAGAAAAAGATGGTAAAATGTAACTGAACTCAGAGGAAAGTGCCCAATACAATCACAGAATCCCTCCACTGTTTCTCTTAGCTGCTTAGATTTTTCAGTGAGTTCATGTTTCTCTCTTACTTAAACTAGAAAATATGTTTAAAAGCAATTAATTAAAGATATATCAACTGTATTTTCCAAATTTCCCCATCTTCTGGTTCTGTTTCTCATACCATTACTGAAGTATTCTTCCTAATGAGGTGTGAATTTTAGGGAACAATGAAGATGAAAATTTTTATTAAAACCTGATCTGTGTAGTGAAAACCAACAATAAAAATTTTTTTAGAACACTGCTCTGAGTATTTTGCTATGAATAATGTACACACATGGGTGTAGGTGCAAATAAGAATGCAAAAATTGCCAGCAAGATAGCTCAACAGACTAAGTGCCTGTTTAGGCAAGTGCAGAGACCTGGGTTCGATCCCTGGTACCGTATGTCATGCTGGCCTCACCCCCAGGCACACTGAGCTGGCAACTGAGTCCAGGCATGTGCCAACATGCTGGGGAGGCTGATAACAGGAGGATAGCTACAAGTCCCAGCTGTGCAGTGAGACCCTGTACCAGATACATAATTTTTTAAAAAATGCCATAAGTTTTCCTGTATTACAAAACTTAGCAAAATAACTATTCCAAGAGCAACACACATATATAGAGAAATAGAAAATGGTTTTTGAAAAAAAATTTTATTTCTGAGAGCTGTTGTGCACAGTGTACAATTTAAGTGGCAGGGAGCAGAGAGCTATTTAAAGCCTCTCTTCTGGAAAGGTGCTTTCTGGTGTTTGTTCTGTATTTATTTATCCCATGGGAGAGTTTGAACTCATGTCTCTCCTTCTTCCTGGCCTAATGTAATAGTACTTTCTGCCTAGGCAGAGAGATGGGGGAACTTATACTTTTCCCATGCTGTACACGGAGAAGGCCCACACAGTGATCAACTAATTAAATACACAGACCTCTTCATGAATATTTCTTCCTTCTTTGCTAAGTTCGCCACTGCAGAGACTTACTCTCCTGGATATCTGGCCTTCTTTCATTCCTAACATTCTCTCTCACTGCTCACAATTAATTAACTTCGCCCCTCGAATTTTTCTCCAGTATTCCTCCAGGACCTCTTGCCCTCAGTTATGAGCCCCTTGACAGATGAAGTGCATGTGGAGGCCAACGACATCACATTTGCACCGCAGAATGAGGAAGTGTCCACAACACAACAGGACAGTCACAAAGACAGAAAGATAAACCACGTTGGTTGCAGGCTAACATCCAAGTTCATTATCTCCTGTGTCTTGGCAGAGAGAATTATGCATTGTTTGACACTGAAAATATTTAATAGCACTGAAATCACAGTGCTTCCATCCTGCCCACTTGTTTTCCAGTATGTTCTTCTAGAATCAAAACAGTAGACTTACTAGTTGATAAGAAATTTTACCTAAACTGATATGATAATATGATTTCTCTACTGTAGGCAAGGCTAAGAGAGTGAATATTTGAGTGGCTTACTTCATAGCCTGTATTCCTAAAACATATTTTTTAAAAGTTTGTATCACTACATATCTTTTTTTTTTTTTTGTATTTAGTACAGGGTCTCACTATACAGATTGGACTCATAGGAATTTTCCTGTTTTCAGCCTTCCAAGCACTGAGATTATAGGTGTGTGCCACCACCCCCAGTCTCAATCACTTGTCTCAGCACACCCTGGGGGCAGGACTGGCATGACACATCAGGGATTGAATCCTGGCCCATGGATCTGCCTAAAAACTTTAATCCACTAAAATATCTGGTTGGCCCATTACTACATACTTCTTAATCTGTAGATCTAGAGTTCTTGTTTTCTGAAAGTAGTATTAAAATACAAACTTTAAAAAACAAAAATGTAAAGGGAAAATAAGGAGCAAAATGGGGGAGGAACATTCGGAAGTAGGAAGAATATGTTCAAAGGGGAGCAAGGAAAGGAGAAAGCAGGAAGAAAGGAAGGGAAAGGGGATTAAAAAACAGAGAATGGGAAGGGAAATGTAAATATGGAGGGGAAGGAAGGTTGAAGGGAGGGGGGAATTGAGCCATATTACGTACAGATGAAAGTTCCCTATGATGAATATGATCAATATGTACGGAAAATATGTACTAATGAAAAGAAATAAATTTTTAAAAAAAGAAAAAGAAATTTCTTTTACTTATGTCCTCTATGTCAACAAAGTAGAAAATTCAGATTACACACAGTGATTTCTGCATAATAGTATTGTATGGTTTAAAGCACCACCTTGTGCTTCAGAGTCCATACCTGGGAGGAGGACAGTTGTTGCCTTGTTTTATAGACCAAGAAAGGCTGCTGTAACACAGTGCTCTAAAAGTGATTAGAACCATGAGCTCCAGTTCACCTTTCCCAGCAGCTTCCAAAGCACTTCTGACAACTTGTGAAAGCACAGATTTTCTTATGTTCAGAAATATGCGACCTTCCTCTATTTTTTGCTCTATCAAATCCAAGCCCCTTTGCCTGGTTTTTAATCCCTCCCACACCAAATCTGTGCTTTCACCTTGCTAAACAACCTTAAATCCTAGAACTACATTTGCAATAAATGTTAATGCAGCTGAATCCTTACATGGGCAGAGCCGTACAGAGCTTCGCAGGGACATTTCAGACCATCCTCCATCTGCTGATGAGGTCAAGCATCTAATGAAAGAGAGAAAGGACTTTGGAATGAGATTCTGCCTCTTGCTGTCCTATTAGAACACACACACACACACACACACACACACACACACACACACACACAAAGTGATCATCTTATATTCCCTGGAGTTTACCAGTAAGTCATCAATATAATCCTAAAAATAGCAGATGAAACTGCATGTTTATAGTCATGACCAGGAAGACAGCTTCAGATGTGCCCCATGGCCACCAAGTGTCAGCACCCACTGTCCAGGAAAAATACTTTCAATTATATATTTCAAAGAAATAAAATGAAGGTCATTTAGGCAGCTGCACTTTTCTAAGAATAAATTCCATTTTCAATTGGGCTTATAAAATTCAGAGTATTTTCTATACTGCTTGTGGGGAATAAAAGCCTGCAGAGACTAAGAGAAGGGGATTTATCATACTGCTATTACTTTGCAGCTTTTATTATTACATTTCCTCTTAATTCTATTGGAAAATCTATACTCTGTTTAAAAACAGATTTTTATTAGGTTTTTAATTTATATTAATGCTCTCCAACATGTTTAAAATATTATAGCATTATATTTCAGCTCTCTACATTGAGGACAAGAGGAGAGAAGACTCTTAGAGCTTTTAGCACTGATTGCAAGGAAATTGGCAAACACTGAAAGCATGCAAACAAACAAAGTATGTGCTGTCCCCACATTTAGAAAAATTTAGTTTTCTTAATAATAAACAAAATGAAATATGAACAAAAGTATAAATTGATTGAACCTGGTTTTTAATATTTTGTTATTATAATTTCTCTGAGTTAAACATCAACATTTTTAATAAATCCTGAAGTGAAGTTGATTAGAACCAGAAATACAGCCATGAACATAGAGACCATCAAATAAGTAGAGAATAAAATGGAATGCCAACCTTTTGCCAGAGATTAGAGAGGCTATGCAGAAACAGAAAAATTTAATTCTGAACTAAAAAGGCAGAACATTAAATTAGATCAGTATGGACATGGGAAAAGGAATGAAAGAGAACCTTACAAAGAAACAAGATCACTCAGCACCGTGTACAAAATGAGCCAAGGCATTGGTAATACAGTAAGTAGAAAAGGGGACAGCTCCAGTTCAATCTAACCTGTAATTATACGTCAGTTAATATGGATAAGTTACACAGGACCCAAATTTAAATTCAAATATAGGTTTGTCTTTAAGGAAATCCACAAGTATCTAGAGCTTGGAGAGCCGTATACTCAGTGCCAAGGACACGGAAATGTGACGCAGGAGGGTATTCCCTAAGACAGTCCATTGCAGAATTGGGAAGCCATGACACGGAGTTTCTGCAGAAAGAGGACAACAAGATTGCTTAGCTCCACCTCTTTCAGTGTATAAATGTAGAAACAGAACCAAGTATGTAGAAAGGAAACTACCGTGAAGGCCCTATGAATCGGGGAGAGACGCTGGCGGGCTCGGAAGCCACGTCTTGAGCCTGTCCTTGCAACTCCAACCCTCGTGATTTAATCATAGTCAGTAACACCTACTCAGCTCCTTCCCGGCGAATGTGCACACTGTTGTTCTATGTTCTTAGCACATCGGTGAGGTTCAGACTTCTCTTGCCAAGAACCTCAGAAGGCATGTATCAGTTGCTTTGTAATTCACGAATGAAGCAGGAAGTCAGACAGACCCAGGGCCAAAGCAGTCAGGCGTTTGCCAAGATGATCGCTGCCCCTTGCTCAAAACTACCGTGCTGAGTCGGTAGCTGCGCGTTCAAGTTGTGAAGCAAACAAGTGTTGGGAGGAGCGTAATGAGTCTAAACGTGGGCCGTCCACACGGCTCAGTGAATTAAAGTGCCTGCTTAGGCAGAGCACAGTGGCTGGGTTTGTCCCCCACACACTGTGCCTGCCCCGCCCGCGGGCCTGCTGAGAGCGAGACGGAGACTGGGCGTGGTTGCGCACACCTGTAATCCCAGCGCTTGAGAGGCTGAAAACAGGAGAATCACTACAGGTGCGACCTATGTAGTGACACCCTGCAGACCTTGTACTAAATACATGAAATAAATAAATAAATAAATATTTTTTTTTTAAAAATGAGTCTAAACGTACTGAAGGGTTCTGTATTTTTATTTATTTATTTATTTTACATTTTCGGGAAGGGTCTACAGGGTGTTCAGGGTCTCACTAGTAGATCGGACTCTTAGTGAATCCACCTGTTTTACAGCCTCCCAAGAGCTGGGATTACAGGCGCGCGCCACCACACCCAGTCTCAATTGACAGCTCAGCGCGCTTCCGGGGGCGGGGCCGGCCCTGCAAACCTGGGGTTCGAATCCCCAGCCCTTGGGCCTGCTTGCAGGTGCTTTAATCTGCTGAGCTATTTGTCAGGGCTGAAGGGTTTTAATAAGAAAGAGCTGCACATGGTTTAGTAAACAGGAAAAGTAAATTAAGAGAAAATAATTCATCTCTAAACGAGTCAGAGAACTTTTCTTTTCTCATCAAATTATGTTTGCTGGATCTTGACTCCCTTCCTTCCTAGGACATTATTCTCTGGAAGTGGCATGGAGGTCATGGCTGGAGTCCCCAGGTCCCTCCTCTACCCCCAAGGCAAGCTCTGTGGGCCTTTAGGGAGCTATTCCTGTGAGGAAAGGTACAGCTGCAGAACGAGGCACAGCATGTTCCTTCCTGCTCTTGAGGCGCCTCTCTTCTGCGCGGCCCAAAGCCGTACCCATGTTCCCTGGGATCTGCTTGAGGAGTCGATTCGCTTTCATAGAAACTTGCTTATCTGTTAGCATTTCCGCGAGAATGAGTATTTTAATGGAAGCCCAGGACAGAAACCTCCCAAATCATCATCTTTCCTGACAGCGATTCTGAGATGGGTAACTCGGGTGAATAATCTTCAAAAATATTTGCTCATTATTCTTGAAGCAAATATTCACCTGAGTCAAATATACTGAGAATCATTCAACCGGCAGCTTATTGTAAATGCTCAGATTTAAGGTATGTCAGAATTTCAAATAATTTAAAAGTAATTTCATATCCATCCCCATTCCTTGAGAAGACACAAAAAGGGCTTTTTTTGTTGGTCAGAAATGTAGCATAATTCCTTCTTTCATTAAACTTGCATTGTCGTTCCACTTCTCTCACATAGTTTTTCCTATTATAATCTATTTTGCTTGAACATTATTCAAATTATCATGTTTTGCGCGCGCACACACACACACACACACACACACATGTTCTTACAATTTCATATTGATTTTTTCAGGCCCCAACGCTCTAACTACTCAAAAAGAAAATTTTTGCAGTGTTTTAATTACTGATACAAAGCAGGGGAGATGGCTCAGTGGAATCAACGCTTGCGTGGCAAGCATAAGGGCCTGAGTTCAATCCCTGGTTCCAAAAAAAAAAGAAAACAATAGTTGCTTCAAGCCTAAAGCACTTCCTCCCAACCATTCTAAATACCTTACCTATTAATTACTGATACACTATTTGAGTGAGCAGTATATATATATATTATATATATATATATATATATGGCAGATAAGAAGCATAAGAGAACTACTTTTATTGAAAATAGATTTTTTTAGGGTACACAGAGTTTACAATCTTTACTCAGTATATATAACCATGGGTAAATATTATTTATTGATAAAAATGATAGGAATTATCATCAATTAACTTTTTAGCATTCCTTATATATAAGAACTTAACTACATAAGCAGTTTAATAGGAGGGAAATAATTTTTCTTTTTTTTATTTAGTAAGGGTTTACAAGGTTTACAGGGTTTCACTATGTAGATAAGATTCGTAGTAATCCTCCTGTTTTCAGCCTCCCAAGTGCTAGGATTATAGGTGCATACCACCATGCCCAGTCTCAATCACCATCTCTTCATGCCCCAGGGGAGGGGCCACCATGCACGCTAGGAATTGAACTCCCAACTCCTGTGTCTGCCTAAGCAGGAGCTTTAATCCGCTGAGCTATTTGGCCGGCCCTAAGAATTTTTCTTTTCTTTTTTTTCCATAATTGTATTGAGAAACAAATAGCAATGAGACAGTTTCAAATCAAATTGGTAGGACAGATTCAATAATTAACACATTGCATACCCTCTTCCTAATGATTATTTGCTGTACAAGATGCAGACATGATATCCTATTTACAAACATTATTAGAACAAATCCCTCTTTTCATTAAGAGAATGTAACTATATAACTATCCTAACCATTATGAATACACAGATACAAAATGGACATTCATCTGTATCCTCTTTTTTGTTTAGTTCTGTTATTTGAATATTATAGTTGTGTTAACTCAGCAACATATTCTAAAAGAGTCCAGTAGCGCATAATAGTATTGGGTCTTCCGCTTGACTGGCAATGTCAGAAATTGTTGACCTGAGTCCCCTACAGCTCAACATAACAGCATGGCTTTGCTTCTTAGATTTCATTTTTATACTTTTCTGCTGGATGGTTAAGACCAAGATAAAGCAGGACCTATGCAACAAGAGTTGTAGTTTTGGGTCTGATAAGGTCAGTGAAATGCCCTCAGGATTTATCCTGAGATCCTGTACCTCAGATTGTAGAACCTTTGTCAGTGTCAGCCATGTGGATGAGTCACGGCCATTGCTTGGCCTATGTGCTCTCTGTGAAAGCCTGAGAGAGTGTTTTCTCTCCATGTCACTCTCCTTAGGCACACGCTACATCATCGATCACTTTCTTCTTTGGTCAAGAATTTTTCTATGATAATGCTTTTCAATGTATTCACAAAGTTATACAACCATTGGGTTTGTTAATAAGCAATTAAAATATCACTGTTTTGGTGTCTATACCATTCCAAATGATTCTTTTAAGCAATTTCCCAAATTTTCAAGTAGCAGTAGTAGTAGAAGAAGAACACTATAGTACAACAATGAGCAGTAGTATGATTTTGCAAGTTAATTTCAGTCTGTGGGCTATAATTCTCTTATAAATCTCAGTTTCTATGGATTCCCATGGAAGATAAGGTGAGTAAATGAACATTAATCTCCTAAAACTCACAGCTTACACATAGTCCCCAGACAGTGTCTGTGCTTCCCCAGGACACCTTCCATCCCGCCATGGAGAATACTGCCTCACAGTGCTGCTGCAGGGGATGGATTATGACTTCGGTTTTCTGACTTCCATTTGCTGTTGTGATAGTGATTTTAATTTCTTTATGTTATTTGGGGTCATGAATGTTCTACTCTTGACCTTTTTTCTATTGTGAAAAGAGCCAAAACTTTGTTATTTTAAAACACAAGTTGATAATAGTCTAAAGAAGCACCTTCTATATTAAAATTTATGAATTTATCTACTAACATGAGTCAACAACAGAATACTAAAGAGCAAACATTGATCACATAGTTCTAGGAATTTTTAAATGGGGAAATACCTTCTACAAGAGCAATTTACACTGGAATTTATCTTCTCATAATCCCTCTTGATTATTTCCCCACTAGAACTGACAATCATGTTTCCTGCTTGAACACATTAAAGACAGTATTGTATTTTGTGTGGTATTCTGTAATTAAGGGTGTAACTAAAAAATGTTGAGCACCTAGCAAAAGAGATGATTAAACCAAGTCCAAAACAGTAGTAACTAATATTTTGAGGGTCCAAACACATATGTATTAAAAATTTGTCTTTCTTAGTCAACGTATGGATCCTTCTCCTTATGTGTAGGTTTCAAGTTTAAAACAGCCTACATACTCCAGAATGGCAGATAGAAACTTGCCAAATACATCATCAGAAAAAATAACAAGCAAAGACCTAAATGTGGCATATGCAGGTTTACTGCAAATAATCACTGTGGAGAGCTGATAAAAGAGGACTGTGGAAAACTATGTAAACTAAAATATGACAAATCATAACTGCTTCCGAGCATCTTAGTAATTTTCTATTGAATATCTCAATAGAAAAATTATCAGTGTTCACACACTTCTTTGAAAGATGGTTTGGTTGTAGTATGAATGCAGGGTTGGTGGGAAAATTTTGGAAGAAAGTGGAATAAATTCTACTGAAATGTCGTACAAGAGTGATAACACAGGCAAAGGTGATATAGAAGCTCTGGAAACTTAAAGAATGTAAATCGAGGGCCGGGGAGATGACTCAGTGGAATAAGCGCTTCCCTGGCAAGCACAAGAGCCTGAGTTCAATCCCCGGTTCCACAAAAAAAGAATGTAAGTCGACTTGCCATGAGTTCATAACCAACTGGATGTGAGATACTGGAAAGGCACTGTGGAAGTAGAAGTTAATGCGCTTTTGCCTCAATGACTGCTTGATGCCAAGAGCTCCTATTTACTGAACGCCTAGCATTTGGGCAAACACTTCTGGAACACATTGCACTTAGCACCTCTGACCACTGCCAATACCCATCAAGACCCATGAAGTTGCCTAAGCGAAGAGAAAACTCTGGCTCATCAATATGAACAGACTTAGAGCCGGCCGAATAGCTCAGCGGATTAAAGCGCCTATAAACCGGCTCAGGGGTCGGGGTTCGCTCCCAGGGCTCTGCTGAAGAAGGGGTCTCAAATTTTCATGGAAGGAAAAGTAGAGCCCCTCCCCCAGGGCACGCTGAGACAGCGATTGAGACTAGGTGTGGTGGCGTGCCCCTGTAATCCCAGCACTTGAGAGGCTGTAAACAGGAGAATCGCTATGTGTCTGATCTAGTATTGAGACCCTGAACACCCTTTAGAACCTTCCCTAAAACACAGAAAAAAAAAAAAAAAAAAAGAAGTACCTTGTTTAAAAACCACAAGATTAAGAAGTACTAAAATTTCTAGTTTTATGTTCCATTAATTAAGGGATAGGTAAAGATTTGGAGAGGTGGTACGGATGGGCACGTCAGGGGAAGGAGGGAAGAAGGAGCCACGGGAACAGAAAAAAAAAAAAGATTAGATTGTAAAGAAAGGAAACAGGAGCCAGGCTTTTTCGAAGATCCGTGTTACAGGTGTTTCATCAGTTTGTAAGACCTGAGTCCGAAGTGGCCAGCAGTTTAGTTCTTGAAAGATCACTGAATCATGTGCAGTTTCTTGGGCGAGTGGGTCAGGACCCTGTCATGAGACGGGTGCAAGGAGAAAAATCCAGTCACCATATTTTCTCTAGCAACAAATGAGATGTGGCAATCAGGGGACAATGAAACGTTCCAGATTGGTGACATCAGTCAAAAGACAGCGTGGCACCGAGTATCAGTGTTTCAGCCAGGTCTTAGACATGTAGGGAATCAGTATGTGAAGAAGGGGTCTCAAATTTTCATGGAAGGAAAAGTAGAGTATGGTGAATACATGCATTAAAACAATGTGAGGCGACAAGCAAGAACAATCATAGCAGACATTATCTTTTTGAGTGACTAGACAAAAGAAAAGGGATGAACAGACTATTCTTGGGCCATTATTGAGTATAGTCTCTTTTCTAAATCATGTATAGTCTTTATAGTTTCAAGGATACGAATTAAAATATTTTTTAAAATGAAAAAATATATTTGGGAAAGGAAAAACGGACATATCTTTAGAGGGCTTTATTGTTTATGTATCTGGTTTTGTTTTATTTTAGAGTGGATCTTGCCATATAGCTCAGGCTGGTGATCCTCCTGCCACAGCCTCCTAAGTGCTGGGATTGCAGGCATGTGCCACTACATCTGACTTGATCATATTTTTGTGTGTAGTTTAAAATTTGCGAGACTCAGAGCGCAGGCTCGGTGAGGGAGTGAGACGACCGAGGGCCTGGGGGATCCTGAACAGATCCAGAGCGCAGGCCCCACGAGTGAGTGAGATGACCCAGGCCGCGGGATCCTGAATAGACCAGGAGCGCAGTCCGGGCCAGTGAGTGAGGCGACCCAGGCCGCGGGATCCTGAACAGACCCAGAGCACGGGCCTGGCGAGTGAGTGAGAAGACGACCAGGCCCTCGGATCCTCATTCCACCCAGGCTGCAGGCCCAGCAGGGAACCCTTCAGCAGAACTCTCTGCAAAGAGGCTAGAGGCAAGACCCATCCTGCTAATTCAGGAGCAGAACATCTTCCCAGAGAGACACAAAGGGTTCAACTCTAACGCCTGCAGCAGAAAG
>NW_004524817.1:2708614-2733464 GCF_000260255.1 Octodon degus | reverse complement strand
AGAAACTTTAAAAAGTATATTTCCATTTTCTGTTGACTTTAAAAAAATATCAGAGGTTTGTACCTATGTTGTTTATTTATTATTTCTTGCCTATATCTTGTAATATGAGAAATTACTTTGGCAGTAACAATACACAATGTTACTCTCCTAAAAAAATAAAAAGAAAAAAATAAATAAAATAAAATTTGCACACTTATTTTGTCTTTAGATTCTCAGTAATACCTAGGAGACAGACATAAAATGTATTTTACCATCAATCTCCTGTCACAGATGAGGTTGACCGGCTCAAGACCACACAGGATAATGTCAGGAGTATCACTGACTCTTCTTGCTAATCCCTGTGAGGCCTTTTCACTCCACTAGCTCTTATTTCTCCCTCACATAGCTACAGGCTAAACATATAATATTAACTGTATGGATAGTTTATACAAATGAATTAGAAGTCCAGGAAGAACAGGTAAAGACAGTATTGAGTGCAGCTTCTAATGAGTTAGACTGATCTATGAATGAATGTTTTTCTTATACAAGATATATGAAAAAAATCATTAAAACACACTCTCAGTTTCTCTCTCTCTCTCTCTCTCTCTCTCTCTCTCTCTCTCTCTCTCTCTCTCTCTCCTCCCTGCCCCCCCACACTTACATCATTATGGAAACTTTTGCCATAGCAATGTAAAACAGAAAAATAGAAATAATAGAGTTCATAATTTTTTAACTCTACTTTTGTTTTCAGATCTCTTCAGGAACTAAGTTCATGTGTTGCAATGTTTGCATGAGAAATTGAAGTTAAAAGGAAAAAAGAATTTTCTGACATTGAGAATTATAAAACATAAAAAAGGGCTTGCCACTGGAGACTGTAGCATTTCTGTCTCGGAAAGGCTATAAAATAGTTGAAGCTGCCCTTTGCCTGCAATGGTTTAAAGATGGCTCTAAATGGAAGTGGGCTCTTTGGAAAAGTGGTGGACTAGGTGACCTTTCACAGTCTCTTTTAGTCTCTAAATTTCATTACTCTGTAATCCTATTAAAGAGGAAAAATACATGCAATAATGCCCACTCATTCAGAGGTCAAGCTTCTAGAAACCTCAGAAGTTGATATATAGCTTTAAACTTGAAAGAGAAAAAAAGGGAAAGAAGGAAGAAAAAGGAAGCTTTCAAGCATGAAGAAGCATTAACTATTACCCTCGGAACATTGCACTTATTCTCCTGGAAAGGTAGAGCCACCTTCAGACCTCTCAGAGACAAGAAGGTATAAAGTAAGGGGCTGGAAAGAGAGAGCAGCCCAGAAAAGAAACACATAAAGAAAATGAAGTACTTCAGTGAATCCGAGTCTTTCATATTTCATAGTCAGGAAGCATGGTGATATAATGCTCAGCTAAATCAGTGCTTCCTAATTACCCAAATTAGCAAAACAAAAACGATTGCATTATTTTTACCATTGACTGCTTAAGAAAACAGAGGTATTTATTTTTATTTAAATTTGTTTATATTCACTCATAAAAATTGCAAAATATTTTTTAAAAGCCTTTAAATGGATAAATAAAATGCATGGAATAGTTGTATTAAAAACCTCATTATTTAACTATGATGGGTAAATGTGTATATTTCATTGTCTATTATTTTTAATCACACATTTAAGAAGAAAACAGTCCTTTTAAATAGTGAAAGAAATTCTTTAAGGTAATAGGTGTTGTTTTGAAGAGGAGTGTGGCAATTGCTTCAGTTACTTTTACCTTTACCACTTATTCTTGATGTCTAGTCAAGTCGTGATGTGCATTTAATTTAGATGCATGATGTTCATAAATTTATTTTCCTTTTCATACTTTTCCCACTAATTATTTATTCATATGGGTAGCACTCCATACTTACATATTCTCAACCTGCATATTCAGCAATCTATGGATCAAATATAATTTTGTAAATTTCATCTTTAATGAATATGTACAGAGTTTTTTATAGCCATTATTCCTTAGACAATATAACACCTAGTTACATAGCACCTTCATGTTGTTAGGTATTATAAATAAAGATGATTTTAAGCATATGGTGGGTTGTGGGCAGGTTATATGTTAAAACTAGGCCAATTCTTATTATACATGAGTATTTGCAGATTTGTGTGTCTGTTGAGGACCATGGAACTAATTTTCCATTGAAACTAAGGTATGAGGCTGGCAAGATAGCTCAGAAGTCTAAAGCCCCTGCTTAGGCAAGCTCAGGCAAGCGAAGGGGCCGTGGTTTGATCCCCAGAACCACATGCTGCACCAGCTCTAGTCCCAGGGCAGCTGAGCTGACCACAAAAAAAAAAAGAAGAAGAAGAAGAAGAAGAAGAAGAAGAAGAAGAAGAAGAAGAAGAAGAAGAAGAAGAAGAAGAAGAAGAAGAAGAAGAAGAAACTAAGATATGACTCCCATTTATTCCAAAAGAATTTTGGTTGTACATAGTAATAGGTAATTACACGATAATAGAATAAAAAAATAAATAAATTAGGATTACAAAGAACAGGAATGCTATGGTTTATATCGGGACTATCTTCTCAAAAATCATACAATGAGGGCCAGGGAGATAGTTCAGTAGAACAAGTGCTTGTCTGGCAAGCACAAGGTCCTGAAGCTCAATCCCTGGCACCACACACACACACACACACACACACACACACACACACACAAATACATTGAAGGATTGGAAATCAGCCTGCAACACTACTTACTAAATGTTGGTAAAACCTTTCAAAGATGGAGCCCAGAGGCCTGGGATATGGCTCAGTGGGGACATAGTGCTTGCCTGGCAAGTGTGTGAGGTCCCGAGTTCGGTTTCTTGAGGGAGAGAGAGAGAGGGAGAGGGGTAGAGAAGGAGGGAGGCAGGGAGAGAGATGGAGCCTCATTAGAGGAAGCTGAGTTGTTAGACTGACACCCTCCAATGGGATATCATGACCTAGTCCCTCCCTCTCTCTCTCTTTTGAGATTCCTGGCCATCATGAGGTGAACACATTTTTCTGTTATGCTTCTGTGATGGTAAATTTGTTTGCCACTGGCCTCAGCAGTATCACGCAACCATGAACTAAAAACCTCAGAAACTTCTATATTTTAATTCCTCTTAAATTTTTTGTCTCAGGTACTTTGTTACAGCAACAGAAGGCTAACAGAAATGTTAAATTAAATTAAATCCAGCCAGAAAACTGCAGTGCAAGAGGAAAGGTTTGTGCTTATATTGTTCGGTCAGTTTTCATGATTATATGTTTGGTCAATCAGTTTTTCATGCCTATATGTTATAATCGGAGCAACTACTTTGAAGTTATTAATGTGCAATGTGATAACTATAGTTACTCTTCTATTACTTTGTTTTGAATTTTTATCAAAGTTTTTATTGTCTACGTAATAGAAATACAAAACTGCAGTGCAAACTGTTCTACTTGATCTCATCCTGTTGTAGGAAGTGAGCAAAATTTGTCATCTTTTCTTCATAGTTAAATTCTGTTACCAGCTCAGCCCCATCATAAGCTTCCCTGAAGTCCTCTGTGTTCCGTAGGAGAAGTTGAGCAGGCACCACTCAAATTCCATTCCTAATATATTTAAAGTTTGTCTGTCAAGGAAAAACAACAGTGTGTCTGGAAGGCAAAGGCAAGAGAGAGGCCAGAGTCTGCAGGAACCAAGGTGCGCATGACATGGCCACTGACCTGATATGCCACTGCTGATACGTCACTGTCTCTGCAGCTTCCAGTTGAAGTCTATGATGGAAGCCTTCACAACCCACAGCTTTTCCAGCAATGTGTAAGCCCCCAGTTCTCAAAATTATAATTCTCCATATTAAAGAAGCATGGAATTAATTCCATTTTCCTGTCGGCCTTCTGGCTGATATAGCTCCTCAGAGACCAAAGCTGCAGAACAATCTACTAATCATCCAATCAGAAGCATTTATAAGACACATACAAACCATTTTCCCAAAAGAAACCTATTTTTTCCTGCTTTACAACATTGAAACAAATTTCTCCTGGGAGCTTGCCTAAGAGTGTATTGAACAACTGCTGACAAGATTTTTATAATTATGGATGATAGTGTATTTTCTATGGTTGTTTCTTGCAACTTCCCTAAACACAGAGTGATGGCATAAATCCAAAATGCAATTCTGAAGAAGCTATGCTCCAAAGACTGGAGCAATGCAAGCAAATATCTAACGGTTTGGTTGAAGCCAAGTAAAACAATCACAACAACTGAAAGGATGTATGTGCATAATCAAAGAAAATATTACAAGAAAACACACATAGCTGTTAATTCCCCTCAAAATATTCCCCCTCACTTTGAACACTGGTTCACTGTTCTTGACACTTTCAGAAGTAGTTGTTGAACTCCTTCTCCACGAGTGTCCCTGTTTGCTCTGGCATGGCTGCACTAATATCCTGAATCAAATCAAAACATTGGCATTCCTGGTCATTCTGCCTCTGGAGAAGAGCAGAAGCCTCAGGGTTCCAGATCTGGTTAGTAAGGTTAGCTAAGACAAACTGCATTATTTTTGGAATCTTCCTCCCATTGGATAACACTTAGCAGCAGAAATCCGCACATTCTTCATCATAGCTTGGAAAGGCATTCATGGCAGAGGACTTCCAGAATGGTTTCAGCAAGGTAAAGCACTTGAACAAGTGCTCAAAGAAAAGGGGAGTATTTTAAGAGAGTTAATGTCATGTGTCTTTATAATACATTTTGAAAAATTTAAACATTCACCATATTTTTCAACAATACCTTATTTATTTATGGTATAGCTCTAGGAAGTCTTTCTAAATTCTATTTTCATACTAAAAGAAAAATACTAGAGTTAATAGTTAAGTCTCATATACATATAAGTAATAAAGATACATACACACACACACACATGCAGACACACACACACACACAATGGGTCTCCCCCTATGCAACAGTCTACCAGGTCATCATGGCTGCGAGTCTGCACAGCTTAGGGATTCCAGACCCACAATGAGGAGCCGCTCCTAGACTGTCTTCCATTCCTTCTGGGTTCACAATTTAACCCAGAGCTTCTTTTTTTCGATTTGTGTGTGCACCAACTCTCCCAGTCAGCACCTGTTGCCTTGCTGGGGGGTACCCATGTAAACGTGGCCCCAAACCCAATCCAGTGAAAACTCCAAACCCTATCTCTGCCTTGAGGGTCTTCAGCTTCTCTTTGTCTACCCTCTTGTGCCAGCAAGAAAGGATTATTTGCTTTCATCCACTTCTCTTTGATGCCAGAGGAAGGATATATATATATGTATCCTTCCTTTATATATGTGTGTGTGTGTGTGTGTGTGTGTGTGTGTGTATTTACAAAGTTAAGATTTTTCTTGGTTTTTGAAACCTTATCCACAAATTAATTTTTCTTATTATCTATTGAATGAATAATACAATAGAATGAAATTTTATAGCTTTATGTGAATAATTCTCACAAATGAAGTTTGTGAGAATTTTATTTGAAATTTTTCCAAATGATCTCTTTACCATCTTTACTTATATTTTTTCTTTTCAGCAATGTTTCTCAAATCTGCCACTGAATAATAAAGCTATTTATCATCAGAAAAGAACATTTTCAGAAAAGTCCATCATCCCACTGACATTTTCTGAGCCCCGGTTTTGTTTTTTCTTTTTTTTTTGTCCCCAGTTCAACCAGCAAAACAAACAAGTTCTGGATTATCACTGCCAAATATATTGGATTAAACTGAAGAGCGAAATCACTACTTTCTGCACAGCCCAAAATGTTTAAATTAGTACAATATTGCGTGAAAGGAGACTTTCTAGGATAGGTCCTGTGCTTTTGGCATTGAAACCAATAAAAGAAGAAAGCATCTTAATTTCACGGATCTTACCAAGTTTTTAATAACAATTTCCGACCACTTATAACTCAGGAAATGACCTGCAAAACTTCAGTTCCTCTTTCTCAGATACCTTAGCCGTCAACCTCAGTGCCACTCCTGGCATTTAAGTGACCTAAAATAATAATTAACTTCTCAAGGAACTATTGTACTTGCTGAGTGTTCACTCTGCCAAACACTGTTTGAGAGTCAGAATTTAAAGCAGCCAGCAAAGGTAACAAAAATCCCTCATTCTTGAAGCATAGACTATGTTTAAGGAAGAAATCCAAAAACAAAATAAGGAAAGTAAAACGAGTATGATTCCTATGAATAAAACTTGAGCAACAAAAGGGATAGAAAGTTTAAAGGTTGGAAAGTGGGTTCCATGTTTGCAATTTTAAATAGGATAATCAGGGAACATCTCACCTGGGTGATAAGAGAAGAACTAGAAGGTGTAGGGGACCGAGACGTGTTCGCATCTGAAGGAAGAGATTCTGAATAGCTCCCTGGAGTGGGAACGGCCTTAGACTTACGTATCATCAGCCACATTTTTGCACAAACTGTGAGAGAGGAGGGTAGAAGGGACAACGCAGAGAGGTTGGAGCCCTGAAGTGCACAGATCAGAAACAAATTTGTAGATCAGGGTGAAAATACAGATCTTACTCAGAATAAATCGGGAAGCTGTTGCTTTATCTAGAATAGAACACCCTGAACTGGATTTTATTTGAAATTCCATCACTTTGAATGATTAAATTATAATTAATTGAAGGGCTCAAGTTTGGAAGGAGGTAGGTCTACTCTTGTTGAGTAAATTGGGAAGGTAAATTCCACTCATCCTATTTTGGTAGTTTTTTGTTTGTTTGCTTGCTTGCTTGCATTTTTGTATTTTAGGGAAGTGTCTACAGGGTGGTCAGTGTCTCACTTCTAGAAAGGACTCGTAGTGATTCGCCTGTCTATGGCCTCCCAAGAGCTGGGATTACAGGGGCTTGCCACCATGCCTAGTCTCAATCGCTGTCTCAGCGCTCGTTGGGGGCGGGGCTGGTGTGGTAGGTCTGGGGATCGAACCCGTCTCCACAGTGCCTGCTTGCTGGTGCCTTAATCTGCTGAGCTATTTGGCAGGCCCAAATAAAAGCTCCTCAGACATCCTATTTTGGATGTTAAAAACCCCAGAAAGCCACTTATAATGAAAAGAGATTTCAATTAGAAAGTAGGTATATTCAGAATCCAAAGAAAGGTCTAAGCAGCAGAGGAACATCCGGGGGTTTTGTTCGTTTATACTATTGAAAGCAGCAAGACTGAATGAAATCCTCAATGGAATGTACAGACAGGAAAGGAAACAACACCTAGGAGGAGCAGTATTCTATTGCAGCACGGTTAGGCAGTGAGGATCCGGAACAGAAGCCCCTCCACCACCCAAGAGCTGCTCCTCCTCAGTGAGGCATGTGAGGTCTGTCTACCTGAGAAATGGACCACAGGCTGCCAAAAGGGGAGTGCTTGGGTCTCATGTGAAGGAATATTTTCCAAAATCATTCAGATAAACAGCTCAGACCTTGGCTAACAGGAGAATAAACTGAAGCTCAGGGTGTTGGCAACACTGAGAAGGTCTGACATGACCTAGTGAGGAAAGGTAAGATGATGGTAAAGAAGTAATCATCAGCTCCCTCAGGGCCAGAGTGCAGTTTTTCCTGGGTTTTATGCAGCTGTGAAGTTCGCCCTGACCCTGCACCTCCAACCACCTTTTTTATCTATTTTACATAGACCTGGTGTGTTAGGGTGATTCAGCAGAAATGATAGGGAGTTCACAGGTTTTGAAATTAGGGGGAGGGGGAAACTGGGAAGAAGAGAGGAGAGAGACTTTGAGCCTCATCCTTGAACAAAATGGAAAGCCATGGAGATATTTTTAGAAGAGAGGACTGCATGGAAACGTTCAAGGAAGAAAATAACAATACTCATCTAACATTTTTCCTGCATGCTGCACAGTACCAGGCTGTATCCTGTGCCCTAACATTTCATACAATCTGTCAGGATAATCTTCAGGTTTCTATCATTACATTATAACATTGGTAGGTTGAAGGCCTAAAGGCAGGAAGAAGGAGATCATGTGAAGGATGAAACCCTATGGATCACATGGAGAATGAAATTGTCTACTAGGAAGGAAGTGGTCATGATGAAGAAAAAAGAGGAGACATGATAGGGCATGGATAGACACCACAGTACTAGGAGAAGTGGGTGACAGTGTGGATACACACAGAGAAGATGCAAATGTCACCAAATATCAGAGAGCTCTTCTACTCCTAAAGCGAACTATAGCAGTAGGCCTTCTTATTACATGACTAGAAGCCAGTCAGATGTAAACAATGTAGTTACAGTATTTTTGACAAAAATCAAGAATTTTTTAATTATCCAATCCTGCTATCAATTGCTATATTTTAAGCAGACCATGATAGGAGAGGAGAAGCCTCATGATGCAGTGCAGTTTCTGGGCATAGACAGCCATAACCTAGTAGGATGGGAAAATGACTGTCCACTTCTAAATAGTCTCAGCTATAATATAGACACCTTGTCACACCTGCAGATGTGCAGGAATATTATTGATGATATAAGTAAACTGTCTGGCACACAGAAATCATTAAGGGGTCAGCTCATATTTGAATCTTCATCAGCTTAAAAGAAGACAGTTCTGTGAAACACTAAGAACAGAACTTTCATTGTCATCACTCAGAAAAAGTGACAGCACTGAGATTTGTGGCTGTGCTACAGGCAGGCGGGCGATGACATGAGCAATTCAAACCACACCACAGCGGCACCCACTTAGTTTGTCTACTCATAATCTCAGCCTTGGGAAAAACTTACTACTATCATTTTCCCTTCATTTTCCTGCACCTCACGGCCTCCTGCTCCATTCCATCCCAATGGGCAGTTAGTGCTACAGACCTATAGACCCATAAATCACCACACGAGTTAAGTGGGAGAAAGGGGAAGAGGATATGCCCTACCAGGATTCAGCCAATCCATGGTTATTTAATAAGCACTGACTACTCAGTCCAGTTCCCAAAGCATGAGTCATGTGAGCCACTGTGCATGGGTATAATTACGAGGATGTTCTTTTGCTGTGGGAACATACAATCTGGCTGTAGAGATTAGTTTACTACATAAATCATCCGGGGAATAATATCACAATAGATAGTCTGAGCCTTAGCTAGGTAAAAGGATCTAAGTGTTCTATATCTAGTGCCAACACCAAATTTATAATATAAATATCTGACCTAATTCCATAGGAGCTTAAATGGATTCAGACAGGTTAAGATGCTTTTTCAAGATATGATGGCATGTAATATTTTAAAAATTGTCCTGGAAGCACACCTCTCTGTGTGAGGCACATGTCACTGGTGTCCTGAAGAGCTGCCGTGCACAGAGCACATGGGGAGAAATGAGGGCAGTGGCGGTGGAGAGGTCAAGGTTATAGAGCAGAAGATGAGGTTGGACCAATGCAGTGGATGGACACCAGGATGATAGAGACTTTTATTATAACGAACACGTATGTATGGAGTCACCTATTGTAGGCAAGAAACTGTGTCAAATGCTAAAGAAAGGAAGGAAGAGACATCTGCAACCTAGGTGGTATGGGGAAAAAGAAAGTCAAAAATTTAAATGATTTAAACTATCAAGACTTTTTAATCCTGGCAGGTGTGTGTAAGAGTATTCATAGCAGTAGTGTTGCTTTCACAACTAACAGACTATAATCCAAATATTTCTTAGCAAAAACTCAGATAAGCTATAGAATATAGCATATAAGATGAAATATTCTTTTTTCTTGTATTTTTTTTTCTTTTTGGTACTGGAGATTGAACTCAGGACCCTGAGCTTGCCAGGCAGGCAAGGCACTTATTCTATTGAGCTATAAGATAAAATATTCTTCAGTAACAAAAACTAATCTACTGTTGTGCATAATAACACAAACCATTGCAAGCAAAATGTTGAGGAAAGCACAATTTTTTAAGTTTTTCTTTTTTTGTGCAAGGTCTCACTATGCAGCTCAGACTTGTAGTGATCCTCCTGTTGTCTGCCTCCCTAGTGCTGGATTACAGGCATGCACCACCACACCCAGACTCCATCGCAGGCTCAGCGGGCCCGGGTATAGTCCACTAAGCTATACCACCAACCCTGAGGAAAACATAATTTTTAAAAACTAAAGATACCAATATTATGCTACCACATATAAGTACATTAAAATATTTAATTTTTAGGGATATAGGTACTATAAAATATTATGAAAACAAAGATCATTTTTTGGCAAGATGAAACATATGTTTGGAAAGGGCTTAAAGGAGAAGGTCTGTTTACTAAGTTCGTATCTCCCTACAGTGGTGCACAGTGTGGTCATGCACTGCTCATCAAATTTTCAATGACTGATGGCATGGTTCTTTAATATAATGCATCTGAGAAATTCCTGTAACATGGTGAATAGACAGTTGAAGAAGCAGCAAGAGATAGGGAAACTTTGGGAGGAGAAAAGGAATCGTCAAAAATACACAGTGGAGGGTCTGAGAGATGTTTGTTGGCAGAACTCAGTATCTTAAAAATTGTGAAGGCATGTACTCCGATGCAGAAAAGATTTGTTAGTGGGGAGGAATGATTATGGTACACAATCTACTCACAAGCAAATGTATGATGAAGAAAAGAAACAAGGACCTGAAGGTAGGAAGGATGGAAGGAAAGGAGGGAGGAAGAAATGGAGGGAGGAAGGGAGGAAGGAAGGGAGGGAGGGAGGGAAGGAAAGAAAGGAAGAGGGAAGGAAGGGAAGGAAGGAGGGAGGGATGGTCACTATAGACATCTTTTTTAACAGAGTGGCACCAACTCTGGAAGACCTTGGCAGTCTTACAGTAAAGTTCCAGAGGAAAGGCATTGCCCTCTTAATACATGACAGTTCTGTATCCAGAGACCATTCAATGAGACAAATGCAGACACAAAAGACAGTCATAATGATGATGCTGTCTATGAACTCATCTAGGATATTATTTGTGTGTGTTTTAGTTTCTTAACAAAAAGTTTAAATGTTAAAGAAGTAAAAATTTTAAAAGTGAAAAATAGTTGGTATAATAAAGTTATAGTCCCCAGGGCACCCTGAGAGGCAACTGAGACTGGGCGTGGTGGTACATGCCTATAATCCCAGCCCTAGGGAGGCTGAAAACAGGAGGATCACTATAAGTCTGATCCGTGTAGTGAGACCCTGTAGACCCTATACTAGATACATTTAAAAAAAAATTTGTACATCCGTAGGTGTTTATATTTAAGCGGAGTTATAACAAAAGACCCAAAAGTTGGAAATCCATAAAATAAAATAACTACAGCAACCTAAGACTAATTTATTATTAAAGAAAGAGAAAAACTATAATAAGTTAAGTGTCATCTCAGTGTCTAGCCCTCACCAAGGCCCCAGCGGCACACAGCTCTGTCCTGGCACCCACCTTCCCTCACCACCCACACAGCGTTCCCACAGCAACTTCCAGTCCTGTCGGCTCCATTCATGCTAAGTGCCCCATGTAGGAAGTGCATGAGTTTTTAATCTTTCATGTTATATTTTTGTATTCTACTCTTAGATACACAAATGCCGTTGTGTTGCAATTGCCTACAGTATTCACTATAATGATGTGGTGCACAGGCTTGTAGCTGAGGAGCAGTGATCCACGCCATAAGCCTACATGAGGTTTTGTGGAGTGAATCCTTTGATATTTGCACAACAAAGAAATTACCTAATGATATATTTCTCAACCATATCTCTACTGTTAAGCAGCACATAACTGGATATATGTATATATCGATTATTTGCATATAATATTTCAGAATTAAAAAGCAGTTTAAGGCAACTACAAAGAAAGGATCATAAAGCAGAACAAAGTAGCAAATAATTGTAATAAAATGTAACACTACACATTGCATATGAAGTACCACCAACTTCTTTTTGGATCCTTACTGCAGATCCCTGAGGTAGACGAGAAAACTAAGCCACAGACATACTTATACTTTCGGATTCCAGAGCCCAGCTAATAGGTGCTATAGAAGATTAACCATTTCTGCTTGGTGGAAACACGTGATTGTGGAGAAAAAGCAAAGGTAGGATGAATACAGTGAGTTAATGATTCGCTTGAAATTCCAGAGTATATTCCTTTCCTTCAACCTATACAGATATTTATTTAATTAAATATCCACTGGTGATTATCATGCCTAAAAAAATAGAGTAACCCTAAGACAAGTAATCCAGAACCTCTCCTCTGCTCTGACCCACTCTGGTCAACATCACCACAGCTGAAGCATGCCCGGAACCTAAAGATAAAGGCCCAAAGTTCTGATTGATCATTTCCTTTTCTGTCCGTGGCTATGTCGAAAGATTTGCTGTGAGACACAGATCATAGGAGTTTGGGTTTGGGGATATGAATGTGTGATTTTCCTCTGCGTTCTGGTGTCAGTAAGATAGGCATTGGTAAGAGAGATGTGGGAAGCATCTTGGCATGGCATTGTTGGCCCGTGGGTTCCTCACAGGAGGCTGAACCACAGCCTCGGGGATAGTCCCAGTAGTAGCCCTTGAAGGAAGCGGCCACTCTTCCTATCTCTGTCTTCGTTCTGCTGAAAAATTAAACATCTAGTGCTAATTGGGCAGAGCAGCTACTCCTGCAATCCCAGCACTCTGGGCGGCTGAAGTAGGGGGATTTCGTGTTCAAAACAAGCCTGAGCAATTTACTAAGACACTATCTCAATGTTAATAAAAGAGGTGCTAGAGATGTAGCTCTATGCGAAGACCCTGGCTTATATGACAGTGGAGACAGGAAGTACAGTTCTGGGGGCAGGGGACAGGAGATTTTTTTATAAAGATATCATTTTATCAGGATACAAATAAAAAGTTTCTTCAAAGAAAACAACAGAGAAAACATAAAACAAAGACAGTACACCATGCACCTAAAAAAATCAACAAACCATTTCAGCTTTTGTGAACAGCTTTAAAAAGCTGGAAAGTTTGGCTGATGAAAAGAAAGCTAAGAAGTTTTGAATTTTTATCCAAAAGCAGTGGCAAGAGCCTGAGAGATTTTTAGCGAGGAGCCGCATATATTCCTTGTTAAATTTCTTGGTTTCATCTCCACATGTGATTCTCCATTCTTCGGAAATGTGAAAACTTTTATCTATAGCTTATGCCATATTTAAGGTGAGATAAAGGTAGAAAACATCTGACAGAGAGAAAAATACCTTAAATCTAGTGAAAAATAGATTCCCAAGTTCATCTCCCACACTGAAATTGGAAGGAACGTATGTACTGACAGCCACCTTTCTTTGTGGAGGCCTTGGAGTGCGAGGAAGTGACTGCAAAAGATAATCAAGGACTCTCCAGATGTGGTCTGGGGAATCTGCTGCTTAGTAGCCTCTACCTATAGTTGCCTTTTCAACATTTAATTAAGTAGAAAATGTTATTTTCCAGTGTCAACTCTGCAAATTACAAGAATATTGTTCCAGCAGTGCACTTTCCTAACGTGGATATAAACAATTCAGCATTTGATCTATTTGATGCCGAGCAACTCTGACCTTCACAATGCTGACATCTTGTTTTGTAGCAGCATAGACATGGTTGATGCCACAAAAAGAGATTTAATTGCGGATCTTATTAATTCACGATTTCTGCTGTGTTCAACGATTTTTGCATTTTCTTCAAATTGAAATTTAAAAGGAAGAACGATGCACCTAGCAGATTATTACAAAAGTGTCCTGTTCCCTTCTTTGAGCCTTAGCATTTAAAGGAGAGAGAAAATTGTCACAGTACTTAAAGAATAATATTTCCAAAGTTGTAATTATACTGTGTCATGATGGAACACCAAAATTACATTTAATGTGATTTTATGATTCACTTTGCATTGCAGAAGACAATTTTAGTTTGTTTTTTTTTTAAAGTAAACCTGAGAAAAATAAAGATTTACATCTCTAATTAGAAAGGAGTTTCTGGGCATTGTTTCTTCCTTTAAATAACAATATTAACAATATTTTAGCAAAGAACCTGCTCACCACAGTCCTATTAACATGCTGAATTCCGCACAAAAGAAAATGTAATTTCTGTTATCCACAAGCCAGGAAGTCAGCATTATTAGATAATGGAGGAGCATTCACATGCATAACTCATTAATATCTGTTACTCCAAACTAAGGACAATAGTAATTATTTGGAAATGAGATAACATTTTATTGCTGTACTAAGTTTCAGATGGTAGGAAATAGTTTATTTGTATTTTATTTTGGCTGTATCAATCTGAAACATTTTGTAAATAGAAGTCAATTTTTTTTTTTTTTTTTTTTTGAGACAAGATCTGACTGTGCAGTCCAGACTGGCCTAGAACTAAAAAAGAGCCTCCTTCCTCATCTCTCAGGTGCTGAGATTACAGGCACGAGACACCACACCTAGAAGTTCTATAATTCTGATCATATGTTCTTAAATTTCTATGGTAAAAGAAAATTTTGTGAATTCATCGTTTATTTAGCAATGTGTATACTAAATAGTAGGATGTTTGCTATTGTAGTTATTGAATTAACTAAAGCATAGGTTAATAGCACCTTAGTTGAGTCTTAAAATACATTTGTTTCAGTACTAGAAATTATCATACTCTATCCTCTAGTCAATGCCATTCCTGCACATGTGTGTGCTCGTATTTAGGATATACATATGATTCAGCCAATTGATCTGAAAAGTCACTGGTAAAATTATTTAGGTGACACTGCTGAAATAATGCCAGAAGGTTTGCGTGGTGTGATTCCTAATGCAAAAAGCAAAGAAAGAACATGGAAATTGCATTTCAGTGAGTTATACTACAGGGGTTTTCGGAGCAACACCCTGTAAGGTACCATTTGGATACTTAAGGATGGAGAATTTGGCAATTTCTGAAAACAAACCATGAGCACTCCTACCGCAGCTGGATGCTCACTGGCATCAAGGTGAGCGTTGATAGCCGCCTCGCTGGGGCAGGCCTGTGATCCTAGCACTGCAGAGACTGAGGCAGGAGTGAGTTTGCGGCCAACTTGGGCTACAGAGTGCGCTAAAGGCAAGGCTGAACTACATAGTGAGATCCTGTCCCCAAAAAAAATGAAAAAAAAAAAAGAAAGAAAAAGAAGAATGAGCTGATAGGCCTCATCTTTCTTGTGAGCTCTCTAATGGTTTCCATCAGTCAGTGGTACCGCCATTAACTCAGCTTCCTAAACTAAAAAGATGGAAATTGCAGTAAATGCCTTTCCCTACCTCACCCCACACGCAGATGCAGTCACAGAGCCGTGGCCATCTTTCTACCTAATTATTTTCAAAATCTCCACACTCTTCTTGCAGGGAGTCCATTACCCTTGCTCCAATAACACGATTGGCAGTTAACCCTATAAACCTGGTTTGTTGCCTCTAAATTTATTCTTTTCCTATAGGTCCTCCAGAAAACTTTGACAGAAATTGATAGAAAAATTGGTCTATTTATTGGATCCAAGTTACTTTACCTTTTAATTCATTCTTGAGAGTCTCTAACATCCTCAGATGTCTCAGTCTTACTTTTCTCTCCTTGACAAGGCAAAAGACTTAATGCCCAAAAAAATTAAAGAAGGAAGAGTTTATTTGGCTCGCAGTTTGTGGAGGTTTTGGTGCAGGATCAGCTGGCTCCATCGCAGGGTGGCTAGGGAGGGCAACAGCTCAAGGTGGCAGAAGACAGCAAGAGCAACAAGAACAGAAAGGGGATGAGCAGGCCTCTTTGCCTCCCTCACAGCACAGCAGGCTAAGGACTCTCCGTTGTGTGGCAGGACTCTCCTGCCCCCCTTGCACACAGCTAAGGATGTTTACAAAGCCAGAATCCTGGCTCCCCGCTGAGCCCTTTAGTTAAGATTCTAAACTTCTCAAGTTGACACAGTTTATCACACTGTACATCAGAATGAAAAGGCCTGGGTGATCTTAGGGTTCCCTCTCTAGTTCTAGCAAGCCCACTGTTCTCTTTAGCTCTTCCCTGGTGCATTATGCCCTGCTCTGCCTCTTCCTGGACATGCCAGCACCCGGCTTCCTTACCTGACTTGTTCCCCTTCTCTTGCAGTCCGTTGTGTAGACAATGCTGCTCATCCTTCATAATCCAGATTAGAATTTTAAACTGACCTTCTCAGAAGCCTTGCAAATCTTCATTTTGTACTGCCTTCTTTGGACTTCAGTTATTTACTTCTGCGTGGGAACTGTCACGTTACACAGTATAACCTGATCACTTCTATTTCTCAGTCCTGCTCGGCACTAAGATTTTTACGCAACTACAGTACATTTCTCACCACGGAATCTTCAGGGATAAAACAGCAAAAATAGCCAAGTAGATTTTCAGAATTTATTTCCAGCCCAAGGTGACATCATAAGAAATGAATTTGTAAATGAGGAAAGAATGTAAGAGACTTAAACTCATTATTCAATATTAAAATGTGTATCATTAAACATTGTATGTTTATGCTTTACTTTCACAAAGTTTAAAAAGTTGTGTACTGTAGAAACATATTAAAATGCTTATTTCAGACTTATATCTTTAGTCGTTTGGGTTTTGTTCATATGGCTCGCCTATCTGTGCCACTATGCATATTCGTGTAAGGCTAAAATTGTGACCTAAGAGAGAATTGGTTTTATCTGTCCATTCTTACAGCTACTATACTCTAGTGAATTTGAAAAAGAGGAGAGGACCACTGTCTTTGATCCTAATAGATTATTCTTATTACTGTCCTATTAAATATTATATAAATACACGAAGGTAATATTTCACATCAGGTTAGTAACTATTAACATTTTGTGACCTCATAAATATTTATTTTCATTTAATTCATTATGCTTACAATTAAGAATTCATTTCCAACCACATTGAAACTTATTTCAGATATTGTGACATTTGTATCTGAAATAAGCAAACATTTTAATTCATATATTGTCTGGGACTTACTTTCCTACTTATTAAATAATGATGTTTTTATGTAAATCTCTTGAAGTATCATCTGAGTTACTCTCACTTGAAATAAGAAGAGGCGCGTCTGTGCCTGTTCACAAATGATGCTCTCATAAATCTGTTTTCCTCAGTACCTCATCTCCACCAAGTTCCACCTTAATCCGCACAGCTGATTTAGAAAACATGCAGATATTTGCACCTTTAGGACTTGCTCAGATTGGTGTGGCTGTGTAGAAACGGAGCTTCGTGTTCTAACATAAATTCTGATTTGGGTGGTGGCTGAGATAACTAAACAGACTCGTTTTTAAATAGAATCCTCCGCAGTGCCAACTATGTTTTAAATGTAAAGATTTTGATGTTAAACGTTCATGCTGGGCTTTACTGTTCTTCTCTTTGCTTGCAAAGGCAAACAAAATCAGCTGTACCATGAACACTGCAGCACGCTGAGCAGAGACCAGGTAGCCCGCCTCTGCCGCCATCTCTCAAAATTTGTGCTGCTTCCATGAGGGGCCTGTAGTCATTCCTGGCAGGGCTTTCCTGTGCTTCCCCGGATGTTGTGCTGTTTCTCTGACCTCCACCTGCCAAATGCCAACAGCATCACCCCCGTGGTGGGATAAGAAAACCTCTTCACATGTTGCTGAATCGCTCTGGGTGGTGGAGAGCAGAGCTCTGCTGGAAGATTTCTAGGCAACAGAGTCTTTCTTATGTGGAACGTCTTCTGATCTGAGTGTAGATCCTATATAAGGCAAGATACAGAATTTTAAATGGGGATGAATGTTTGCCTATTAGAAATTAAGAAAAATGCGGAACTCCAGGGTTTCTGTTTGCTTTCTTTGTAATTGTGGTTTGCAATTGGACTTAGAAGTGATATGTCTATCAAAGCCAGTACTCAAAGTGACCTTCTCAGAAGTTCTGCATATGGAGTCAAACCACACCTTGTTCCCAGAAATCAGCAGCTCTGACATTTTGTGACACTTCACCTAGGCATCATCAGCCATGGGCAAAAGAAGCGATAGATAAGAATGAGAGGAGGGAGCAAGAGGACTAGCCATTCTCCTCTTATCCTATCACAAAAGATGTTTCAAAGATTTCATTCTTCAGAGTATGAAATGCAAACCCTGTCTATGATGAAATTCACCTACACAATTTGCTTAACTAACTGCATTTGTGAGTTGGACTTTATAGATTGTTAATAAGAGGATAGTTCCTAGCAGTGACATACAGATGCGACATACGGTCCAGTACCTGGAAACCAGAGCATTGCATATGACACCCAAATGTGTCAGCATGCTGGAAATGTTCATGGCTAGAAGCAGGTGCACATCCCAAAGGCTGTGTTTTGTGACTGCTTATCAACTCATCTAGAGATGGAGCACTGAACGAAATTTGAATTTGCATCACTTCAAATTCTCATCTAAAAGAGATATGCAATTTTCTTGTTACTAAAACAAATCACAGATTTACTATTTTGTTTGCTACTGTGACTTGTTAATTAAATCACAGTGTGGTTATGTGTATTAAGTTACAAATTATACCTTTTGGGAAAGAACAAGTTCTGAAGTGGAACATGTTTTCTTGATGTTTTTCTTCCCATCTGCCTTAAGGGAGGATATAATTAAATGTAACAAAGCAAAAGGCAAGTCAATGTGAGGAGAAAACATTGTAAAAATTTTTCTTCCAGCTGAATAAAGCTGTAACATTCTAAAGGCAGACAAATTGCTACAGATGAAAAAGGGAACTTGAATCTAAAACAAGATTCAAAACTAGGGAATTTTATTCCTAAACCTCTTTGTTTAGATTTTCAAAGTTGTCTAAAACATAATGAGAATGTAAAAGAATCCCACTGTTTCCTAATCTACTTAACCATCTTCCTCCTATCAGCTTAAAGCCCCCATATTTTATGAGCAAGGGGAAAAGTAGTCACCTTCATTTAGGGACACCATAATTCAACAGGTATAAGTCTAGAATTGTGCTCTCCAGTATAGCAATCACTAGCTACATGTATATGTTTTAAATGTCAAATTATTTAATTAATTTGTAATTAGAAAGAAATGAAAAGTATTAGCTCATTCCCAAGTCACATTTCCAGGGCTTAGTGGCCAAATGCACCTGGTGATGACTAGGTTGTACAGAACAGATATAAAACATTTCCATCCGCAGAGAAGGCAGCATCAGGAGGCACTGTTTGTGCTGCACAGGAGAGGAAGTTATCCTCTTTGGTCATCTCTAAAGCACTTCCCAATAGAATCCAATAGAATGTTCTGAGGTGAAGGGAACATTGCATCATTGCAATAAAGAGAGAGAGAGAGAGAGAGAGAGAGAGAGAGAGAGAGAGAGAGAGAGAGACTGACAGACAGACAGACACAGAGAGTGAGGCAGAGAGAGAGAGACAGAGACAGAGAGACAGAGAGAGACAGAAGACAGAGAGACAGAAGACAGAGACAGGGAGAGGGAGAAAGAGATAGAGATAGAGGCAGACAGAGACAGAGACAGAGAGACTCTATCTCTGAACCATACAGAAAACAAGACTCTGCCTCTATGAAAATGCATATGAAAATTTTTGTTTTCAAAATGTTTCCCTTTGTGAATGTAAACTGGTACGAGCATTACACAAGAGAGTATGGACAGTATTCAAATAACTAAAACTAGAAAGTCGATTGTCTTGAGTCATTTTCACTTTTAGGAAGCTCCTAAAATGTAACTCCTGAAAGAACTGAAGATGTACCACAGAGAAACGTGTGCGCCTGTGTCTATTTCCGCACAACACAACAACTAAACACTGGAAATGCCTTCTATGTCCATGAACAGAAGAATGGATTTTAAAAATGTGGCATTTATATAAAGTGGAGTACTACGCTGCCATAAGGATAAACTTGAGACATTTACAGAGAAATGGATGTAATTTGAGATACAAATTTTAAGTAAACTAAATCAGATGTACAAGTTAAATAAGGCATTTTTTTACAACAACCACAAATTATAGAGAAGCAGAATAAAAGATAGATAAACAGATCTTTTAAAAAGAGAAGGGGTCTAAGGGATGAAGGAAGGGTGGAGCAAGAAGGTAAAAAGAAAGTAAAAAGGACTGACCCATGTTTTGGACATGATCAGCTCTGTGAGATGAATATAATTACTATGAACTGCAAACGTGTACTAATAAAAAATGAAAATGAAGAAAAATAAATAAAATATCTCCCCTCTTGCTGACCTGCACAATATCTACAACTCCCATTTTTAGCCAATCTTTAAAGACAATCAAGTGTTCTCTGTTACGTAGAAGCGATAACCCATACCAAGTATTAACGCTTCAACCCCAAACATAACTTCCGGTAATGATGGAAATGTGCAACGGCACCATCTATTAAAACAGCTTTCAGGCAAATGAGACCACTGAGCCCTTGAACTGTGCCAATGAAATGCAATTCCTAATGTTAATTAATTTAAGTGGCCACATGTGGTTCCAGAATACCACATGAAACACTGTGGGTCTAAAGGAAAGAGCTGGAGAAATTAATAGGCAGGTTAGATGTTGCGACAGGGAGAATGAGGAACTAGGTCCCCACTTCCCTGGTATGCACAGCCCAGGGTCCTATTGCTCCCCACTTCCCTGGTGTGCACACTCTGGGGTCCTGCTGCTCCCACTTCCCTGGTATACACAACCTGGGGTCCTGCTGCTCCCATTTCCCTAGTATGCACTCCCTGGAATCCTATTTCCTCTGGTGTGGGTAGGAAGGTAAGTGAGATGTGCTTGCACCTTCATTACTAAGTTGATTTTGTCTTTTCAGAGATTGAGACTCTCCTGTATGTGACCAGTCTGTCTAGGAGAATCCTTACACAGGACCACACCCCTCATGAAGAGATGCACTAGCCTGATAGGGTTCTCAGTCAGCTCTGCTGATACAAACCGCCATGTTCTGGAGACACCCACGTGGCAAGCAACAGTCCAAGATCTCTAAGGGCTGACAGTAGTTTCCAACCAAAAGCAAGAAAGAAAATAGAACCCACCTACTACAGTTGAAAGGAGCTAGATATTAACCTGAGGTGGAGGTGTCAGCAAATGGGCCTTAGGTATTTGACACCTCCTCTTCACCAACTCTTGATGGCAGCCTGGGAGATCATCAGTAGACACCTGGGTTAACCTGTGCCTGACCACCTAATCCCCTGAAACTGAGCTAGAAAGTGTGTGATGTCTGAAGCCACAAAGCCTAGTAAGTATTATGTGCCAGGGACAATGAGATAGCTCAGCAGATGGAGTGGCTGCTTCGGCAAGGGCGGGAACCAGGATTCATATCCCTGGGCCTGCATACTGTGCCAGCCCCACCCCTGGGAGGCACTGAGCAGGCAACTGAGTCCCGGCATAGGGGCGCACGCCTGTAATCACAGTGCTGGAGAGGCTGAAACACAAGAGGATCACTATGAGTCTGAGCTGCCTAGTGAGACTCTACCAAATACAGAAATGAGAAAAAAAAAAAAAAGAAAGAAAGAAAGTAACACAAGTATTATCTATTAATGGAAAATTCTAGATTTCAGGTATGAGATCCTTTAGGATATACCTTTTAAAAACACTTAGTAAAATTTATCTGTTTATAAAACAATGTTTTCTATTAATGGTTTGCTAAATGTTAAAGCATTCAAAGAGTTTTTTGACAACATTTTATAGCCATGAAATTTAGAAGGAAGGAAAATTACACGGCGGTGGCAATAATAGCGTTAATGATACACTAATTGTGTTTGAAACATGATGCTAATCAAAATGCTCATCTTTAACTAACTTACGCCAGGATGTCAGTAACTGAAAGCTGAACTTATACCTGGTGTTTTATCTCAATGGGCAATGTGAGATTTCTGGGGAAAATTTTTGTCACTGTTCTGGGAAATACCTTAAACTCAGACATTATTGATTTTATTCAGTAGGCAATATTCAATATATATAAAACACAGGATCTGGACTGAAAGCTTTGCATATTTAAGATTTAGACAAAACAAGCAAAAGGATTTTAATAAGACTTTATATTTGAAAATAACCTTAGCCTAGTGTTGTTTTCTATTTAAAAAGACTATTTCTAACTCTCTAAAACTAAAGTATCAGGATAACCTTATTTCTAACATCAGTTATATTTATATTTTGTTTGATATTAATTTATTTTATAAAAATTAAATTACATCTGAACTGAAATACATAAAGTGATGTTCTACACGTCAACATGGATTATATTTTATTGGACGTAGGATACCTTGACCCAATATAAAATCAAGATCATATTTGCCTACACAGAGAAACATAATCCTCCTTCAAAATAAATCATAAGTAGAATAAAATGTTCTCTTATATTTTAACAAAAAGATAAAAATGCAGTCCAGATATTCAGAAAAATACAAAAGAAGCACCTTCACCACTTTACTTGAAAGCATGCAGTGCGCCAGGTCAGCCAAAGTTGTTTGGAACAAACAAACAGTGTGCTGGGGACAGCCAGGAAGGCAGGCAGGGTGAGGAGATTGGCACACCACCATGCTGAGCAGATCGGCTCGCTGTGTGCAGCAGGTGGGCTTGAAAAATACGGTGAGCATTTAAATTTCTTTAAAATGTATTAGAACTAAAAGACAATTTTCGTTAATCCACCTCAGAGTGCTCCGGCTCCTTTGCATACACTCCTGGCATCATTCTTGCCCCTTTCTGCAGCAGTGCTGGAGGGCCTCTTCTGTGCCATTCGGAGTCCTTTGCTGGCTTCCTCTATGTTCTGAACCCATTCCAAACATTTAGCTTTCCTGGTCCTATTGCCTGTGGAGTACAGCCAGAAGTCCATGGCGCCAGCGCCAGCGCACAAGGCAGACGGGACACACCACACATACCAGCCTGGCTTGCCTTTGGACGGCCTTTGGCAATACCCCTCACTGTCTTTTTTAACAGACAATTAAAATATACAAAGCCAGAGAGATAGCTCAGTGCCATAAGTGCCTGTAAGTGCAAGGTCCCAAGTTCAATCCCCGGTACCAAACACACCCACCCCCCAAAAAGAAAAAAACAGATACAGAATTGCATGAAGACACTCACAAAAGAGGGCTTTCAGAACTTCTTCAGAAAGTGGTGATAACCATGTGGTAAATATGGTTGAACAGAGGAGGAATATTTTTTAGAGGGATTAATGCCAATTTATCTTTAACCGTAATAATCGTAAAATGTAAACATTTTACCATATATTTTGACCACACTGCATATGTTAATAAATTTCCACTTGCCTGAAGATAGATGTGCACAGATTGGACAATTTTTGACATTTGTAACCTTTTCTTCAGTGTCACGATCAAGCCATAAATTTATATGGCTTTTAGTACTCACATAAAAAGTTCTTTGAAGTATAGAAAATATTTAGGGCTTTTGTTTCACCCACAGCTCCGGTAGAAATGCTCTGCTATGCTAACCCAGGCTGAGGAAGAGCTATCGTCTTCCATTTGTTCTTGCTTCTTCAGAAAAGAGCAGCACCTGCAGGTAGAGGAAGGTGCCTCTCAAGTCCACAACTTCTGCCATTGCCAGCCCCATGGATAACCTGCTACTATCATGGACTACTGGACTATGTTGGGTTACTTTGCTGAATTCATGCACCTACACTATTTGAATGACAAGAGAATATCCATCTCTGACAAATTAAACAAAAAAGGTGGATATAAATGAAGGACCATTTTGTAGTGTAGATAGATAGATAGATAGATAGATAGATAGATAGATAGATAGACAGAGATATTGCATAGATATATAGCTACTTTCTCTTAGCTCTATGAGAAGAAAGTTTTGAACTAATAGTATTTAAACAAGATATATCTGCATCATGTACTATTAATAACTGCTATGAAGACAACAATATGCAATGTATTAATTATTGTAACTATTCTACTAACCTGTTTTGAAGCTGTCTCATTGTTATTTCTTTCTCAATAAAATTAATATATAAAAAAAGAAAGTGCCTCAAGGCAGTAATGGAAGCCTCCATCCTGAGTCTCACAGCTCACCAAACTGAATGAACAATTTCAGAAAGCTCTATGTTGTGCACCAGGGAGAAGACAAGAGTTGTGTCTGAGGACAGCTATCCCTTACACCTCACAGAGAGGGTGCTGTCCCGGAGGCTGCAGTATATGTGCAAAGAATACAACACACAGGTGTCCTCTTCTTCCAGGACTCATAGATCCTAGACAGTTTCTTTTATTTATTCCACAAGCATTTCTGGAAGACCCACTCTGGGTAGATATTGTTAACTAGAGAAGATAAGTTATGTAAAAATCTTGGTGAGGAAAATTTGAATTCCACCATCCAGCACCATGGTGATACTTGCTAACTCTGCACTACATACTTCAACATTCATTAAGAGGTCAGATTTCATGTTACCTATTCTTATCACATAAAAGTATATCTTGCACTAGGCATCCTAACAAATATGCACAAATTAGGTAACAAATGCTTTTGGCAAGGTAAACAACAACATATTTTATCATTTTGCACCCTCCTGAATCATAAAGCTAATTGTAATGAGAGGAGAAACCTCCTTCCCAGATTGCACCCACAAAATCATCTTCAAAAATGGATAAAGGATTGGAGAGATAGCTCAACAGTCTAAGCACCTGCCTTCCAAGTTCAAGGACCTGGGTTTAATCCCCAGTACTGCATGCAATGCCTGTCCTGGTATCCCAGGCATGCTGAGGCAGCCCCAAAACCAGTCATGGTGACACATGCTTGCAATCCTAGTGCTGAGGAGGCTAAGACAGGTGGATCACTACAAGCCCAAGCTGCAATTAAACAGAGGAGAAAGGGAATCCATAACAGTAAGATAACATGACAAGGATAAATCAGTAAATATCAGTTGTAATCATCAGTGTTAATGGTCTCAATTCACCAAAAGAATTGGGGACTGGAAGTTTGGTGCAAAACATATGCAAAGATGTCGGCGTTAGGGTGCAGGACAAGCACGTACCTGAGAAGCGTTCTAAGCAAAAAGGAGAAACAAAGACTGTGGGCAGAGGTGGGAAATAGCTCTGTGCTCTTAGGCAACCCAAGGGCTGCATGGTGTGACAG
>NW_004524817.1:2706005-2707209 GCF_000260255.1 Octodon degus | reverse complement strand
AAAAAAAAAAAACTGTTCTGAAAATTTCTTCTCATTAATGACAGATGTTCTTATTTAGGAAAAACTCTGGCACTCACTCAATCCAGACCTGTCACTTAAAAGAGACATGGATTATACAAGGTGTGACTTCCACAGGGTCACAAGCCATACACATCCACTGGGGTGACCAAAGGAGGCCCATTTCCTGATGTTTGATCTGACATCCTGCGGTCAGACCTGACATGCAAAGAGACTACTCAACCTGACTGGGAAAGGCTGAAAATGGGACAAAAACCTTTAGCTGAAGGTAGGGCCATCTCATCGACCCAATGCAGGTAAGTGAACTAAGGACCAGAAACTAAACTTTGAGTCACTCTTCTGGAGTATTTTATTTTAATTTCATCAAGCAGGACAAGTTCATAATATTTTTGCATTTACAGTCTTCCCCAGATACATACCATTTTAGTGATATCTCCCACACAGATTAAGAGGATCCTGCACTATCCCGAGGAAATCTCTAGTGCAGGTGGCAAAGGCAGCTGTGTCTCTTGTGGAATCTGAAAAGAAACCAGTTCAGCTGTTTCCCTTCCTTCACCAGAGTGTTTGATATCTCTGTACTTGAGCTTGTTGTGACGCTCCCAACAAGTTGAATCAAAAGAATGCCACCACAAGTCACCATCTAGTTGAGGAGCAATTTATGCACTAATAAATGCGTATGTTGGAAGTCAGATTGCAAGAGCTGGAAATATTTGCCAAAGTAATTAATCTTTGTATTCCTCAGTTTCCCCATTTCTAAAATAGGGATGGTAACTAACATGGGTAACAAGAATGTGACATCATTTTGTTGCTATGATACACAAGCAGTTTATACATGTGTCAGTTAACATATATATAAGAATAGCTCTAAGTACACTATAAGAACTATATTTCTATTTTTGTCATTAGCATATAAAATACTGTTATTTTTAACCATCTTACATTTAAATATATATGAGATAAAAATAAAACAGATATATTTAGATAATATATTTGCAAGCCTATGCCATGGAAAACTGCCTATAATCCATAAATACAAATAAAATGCAACTCTATTTTTAGGTGTTACTAATTGAGAATCTTGTATTATATTAATAGCCCATGTTATATATGAATTGAGAAGTTGTAAAGCAATATAAGGTCCAGTACTATTCTCCATAGGGCAATATACATTGAAAACTGAAAATGT
>NW_004524817.1:2701352-2703313 GCF_000260255.1 Octodon degus | reverse complement strand
AATATATGCAGTGTATTATTTGTTGAAACTGTACTTCCGATTTGATTTGAAACTGTCTCATTGCTATCTGTTTATCAATAAAACTTTGAAGAAATAAAATAAAATAAAATAACTTCGAAAGAAAAAAAAGACATTTCAAAAAATATAATACAAATGTGAAGATTCTAGTAGAAATGTGAAGATTCAAGCTTTGCAGCAGTGGACATTTCAGGGGCAGACTGGAGTAAAAGATTTGCCTGGGAATTTTTTGAATTCAGATTGAAAAATGCCAATTTAGTCCAATCATTGATGAGGCCGGAGGCAAAGGAAGCTAATTCAAGGAGGACATTTACTCACTATAACTAAAATGAGTTTTTAAAATTGCATTTCTTCTCAGAACAGGGACCACTGGCTATGCATCTCCTTTGTAGAAGCTGTCTCTGAATCCTAGTGGCTCAGCGTGGCTACCCTGAGCATTCAGTGACAACAACTCGGAGGCCATGTGCCCGGTCTCATGTGCACATGAAGGCGCTGAGTGCTAGAATGAGTATTAGTACAATGGGTACTTCCGACGGGAACACCAAGCAGGCTGCCCTACTGCATGACAGACCCTGAGAAGGCCACCGAAATTCACCAAACAAGCCACCGATGAGCTATCCAGTTAAGGTAGATCTCTTGCATCAGCGACTTAGCTGTCTCAGACAGTCTCAGCCCCAACCTGGAGTAATTTGATGATCTTTCCTGTTAACTCACTCGCGTCCCAGGTGAAATGCCAGCTGCTCGAGTGGCCAGCAGACAAGAGAGCAAGCCAGCATCCCCCAAGGAAGAAGAGCGCAGCTGCCACAGAAGGCACTCTCTAAAATCAGACTAAGAAAGCTCTCCAGTGCCAAACCTGTAACAAGATATCTACTAAAATGATTAGCAAATGAAACCAGTTGCCATGTAATCAGGAAAAAATATATAGATATGCACACACACACACACCACTGTGCAGTTTGTAATCAGGACAAGTGGAACACAGTCTGCCTTGGTCAGTTTTCCATAGCTGTAATGAAGTGCCTGACACCCACAAATTACAGTAGCAGAGGCTTATTTTGGCTCCCCGGTTTCAGAGATTCCATTCTACAGCTCCAATTCAGGACTGTCGTGGTGGAAAGACAAGATGGAGAAGAGCACTCCAGTCAAACCAACTGGAAACCAAATCAGATCCAGAGGATGTGGCCAGGACCCACACACAGCCCCAAGGTCCCAGGGCTGCCTCTCCCAACTGGACCCCACGCTTCACAGCCCACTGGCTCACCCTGCGAGAGGTAAGTGCCCTGAGGACTCTAGCACTTCCCCAAGAGTCTCTTAATCTAGTCAGGTCAGATAGCTTGGACCACCGTGCTGCTGATTTCTGCTGCTCCATTAAAAGGAACAGTGAATGCTTATTTTCTCTCTCTCTTTTTGAATTTTTTAAATAATTTTTTGATAAATCTTACAGGAGGGTATCTGGTGATCTGAACAACTAATTGAAGACAATAATATGCAATGTAAAGGCCATTTTAGAATTCCTATCATTTTGTTTAGTGAAATGCTGTACTATTTCTAATTTTTTAAAAAATAATTTTTGGTATTTTCTTTAAAAATTAAAAAAAAAAAGACAAAGCAACCCAGAATTGAAGAGTCCATCTACAGATGATTGTTAAATACACTCATGAATACAAATTCAAAATAATTTAGATTTCTATCTTGAAAATTCAAGATGCTTATATCGTGGTATGTTGTTGAAACTTTATAAAACAGATTATAGAAAAAAAATTATTACATGGTCCCATTTGTGTAAATTGTGTGTGTGTGTATGCATTCTCTTTAAATACCCAGAATTAAACAAATATCAAAACATATGCCAAATTTTACATAGTTACTTCTCTGAATGAGACTCTTTCAGGGGGCTCTACAAATCTTTTAAAAAATAATTATATCTTTTTTTTTTTTTTTTT
>NW_004524817.1:2699474-2701072 GCF_000260255.1 Octodon degus | reverse complement strand
TATCTACTCACACTTTTTATACTAATTTCTGAAGTTTGTTTCGGTTTTTTAGGTTCTCACTATGCAGCTCCCATTTTCAGCCTCCCCAGCACTGAGATTACAGGGGTGTGCCACCACGCCCAGACTGACCGGCTCAGCACGCCCCGAGGCTGGGCTGGCACCGCATATGGTGCTGGGGGTCAAACGCCTGACTTGTTTTTTAGAGAGAATTTGAGGAAGAGTAGAAACATTTTATATCAGGTACGTTTTTCTAACGGTTGGCTAGACATACTAAAAATTGACATATCATGCATTTTATCTTACAAATTTTTCAGAGTTTGTTACAGAGACAATCACCGTTCTTGTTATATAATTATTAGTTAATATTATGCAGCTTTTCTGCAGAGTGTGGTGTTACTCTGTGCTCAGTATTTGTGCACCTAGCCAGGAAAGGCAACTTTTCCAGCATGACAAGTACGGACACCACTGATGAGTGAAATGTTTTCCAAGCAGAGAAATAGCACTTTAAAGTGGTGAAGAACAATTGCAGATTTCTTGGTTACTGGAATGTACACAAGGGTTACTCAGAGACTATGAGTTCCAAATACTAAGTCTCTAATCGGAACACAGCTGGAGATAAAGAAAATGCTGACTACACTTACATTTCATTCCCTGAGTTCTGGGTTGAGTTCTGCAAACCCCAATAAGCTAGCTTCTCCCTCTGAAACAGGTGCTACCCCAGCTAAAGGTCCTCAAGTGCTCTCTATCATGGGGAAGTGACATGAAGCCTGTGCCAACCTTACACTGAACTATGTTTTTCCTCTGGGTGTCCACAGACCAACGCCAGGCACCTAATCTGAGAAGGAGGTACACTCCCTTCTCTCTATTTTCCACATTCCCTCATTTCGTCCTTTCCTTCCACACATGAAAATTGGGACTCAGACCTTTGATCCTTCCTTCTCCAGTTGAAAAATAAAGAAATCCACCACCACTGAGCAAAAGCCCATGCCAAGACGCACACACACTGAACTGCTTCTGCAACATGATTGTGGACAAGTTTCCTGAGCTGAGAGAGGAGAATTCAGATACCGCATCATACTGTAGCTTCCTGATTTCATTTTTCCATAATAATTAAATCCAGGAGAGACAAATACAAAAGCTTTAATCATATAGAGAGATATTTGGGTTTATAAAGGTTGCACCCCTAAGAAGTGTTCCTTGCGATAAAATTTAAAATATTAGCAACCAAGGCAGGAGAAAGGATACTGAAATTTATAGACGCTTTAGATCACATAACAAACTAGAGTTCCTACTGCTTATCCTGTTGATGTCTCCATGGATAGATGTTATAGCATTTATGATACCCTTGAAAGGACCAGAATTCTTTACTGGCTCAAACCAGAAAACACTGAGAGTCTCTTGGAAAACTATTTTCCTTCACATTCAGTGAAACAGCTAAATACTTCAGATGTGCTTCAAATTTAAAATTTTTCATTAAAATAAAAATATTTTGGGGGCCTGCCCCTTAGCTCAGTTCTTTAAGTGGCTACTTCAACAAAGCAGTCAGGCTCAGGTTCCTGTGGTTCCATCCCCAACCTGCCCTGAGGTCATTCGGCGCA
>NW_004524817.1:2694471-2699206 GCF_000260255.1 Octodon degus | reverse complement strand
TGGCCTGAGTTGTGGGGATCAAACCACAGCAACCTGAGCCTGACTGCTTTGTGCAAGCAGCCACTTAAAGAACTGAGCTAAGGGGCGGCCCCCCAACCCTGTTTGTTCTTTCTAGATTGCCTCACACACTACAGAATGAGTGAGAGGGCAAATTAAAATTTCAGATTCCACATGAATCAGACACATGCTGTCGGACCCTTTCTGAACCAGTTCTAGCCTTCAGGCCCCCCAGGTAACTCTTGATGCACGCCTGTGCTCCACTAAAGCATCGAACACCTTGCATTAGGCTCTCATGCTGCTTCCTGTATGTTTCTTGATCAAACTTCACTTTCTCCCAATCATCCCATTAACCCCGTCAAGCCTATTTTGCTTGCAACCTGTGCTCTTTCCCAGTGAGTACCCAACAACGACATGCTCTCTTCTCTCTGGATGCCTTCAGCCTCTTCATGAGTCTTCTCCCTCTTCATGTTGATGTGCGTTCTTGTGTTAGTTTCTCTTTTGGTCATGCTCTCACTAGTTTGAATTGCTATCCCTCTCAGTGCAGTACATAAAGTAAGCAATTGTGATATAACTAAGTCCTTTTGCATGGGTCAGATCTGTCTTTGTGGGATTTCTACATCTGAAGTGGAATCATGACACCTCTTTTACTGGGTTAAAAGGAAACCACCCACAAGTTGCTGTGCTCTTCAGCTTGGCAGAGGAAGTCCTCCTATAGGATATCGAAACTACAACATCTGGCTTCCGCTGACTTCTTTAGCTTCTCCTTTTGGTTTTCTGATTATACAGTACTTTGTGTTCCACATGCTCAAATTCTGGCAGTTCCCCCAAATATCATGTTCTCGCATCACATGATGGTCTCCATACCTTCCCTTCCCTTGATGCTACACGATACCTCTTTCCTTAACCTCTCCCAGGCAGGGCTCACCTTCTTGCCTTCCCCCGCAACCCTTCCACCTGGATTTAGCTCCCATAATCCCCCTGCATTTCTCTCATGCAGACTTATCTCTAGCTTTCCCTGGAGGTTCTAATTTGCTTGGCAGTTACTGAGCAGCAGAGTCCAGGAGTGTCTGAATGAACTGTTTCTTATTTCTTCACTTATTCATATACAAAGATTTAGATGTCACAAAATCATGTTTGTGAGAGAAATTTATTTATACTACAAAATACTAAGTTAGAAAGGGCACTGGAAATCTTCAGTGACACACAATAAGATTATCATGATGACATAATTTTATTGGCATTAGTATAAGTGGTTAAAAGAGGAAGGAGGTCAAGGATGGAAGTCTCTTTCCAAGATTTGAATAACATTAATCAGAATCAAAAAGCTGTGCATTTGCTTTCCAATTGCAGGAAAATGAACTACTAGAGAAAGGTCCAAGAAGGCAAAGTGTACCGCGAGTTTGCTTAATCGAACATCCTTCACCAACTGGTCAGCGCAAGGTTTTCTTAAATTCAGAAATCTGGACCAGTCCTCCCAGCTTTGAGAATCTGGACCGTTTACACAAAGCACCTCAACTCCTCTGACTGTCTGCATTTCTCTCTTCCTGGCTGCATCTCTCAAGAGACTCTGTCCATGTAGCCCAAGCTCCTCATTCTGATCATGCTGCAGAGCCACTGTGCCAAGCAGCTCACGCACATCATCTCATTTAATCTTACTTGAATCCCCTGAGGTAAATTCTATTATCCCACCCAGTTGTAGAATTCAGGAAGCCAGAGTTTGTTTATTCAATTTGTTTCAACATGAATCAGATAGGAAGAGGTAGAACTGGGAGGAAGAGGTAGAGCTCAGATTTGAACTATATTTTTCTTGTACTTTTTAAAAGTTTGGTTTGGTAAAGTTTTGGGGTGTTGTTTGTTTACTGGTGCTGGGGTGTGCGTCCAGGGTCTGTGCACGCTAAACACTTCACTGTCACTGTGCTAAAGCACTTCACTGTCACTGTGCTCACCTCTTGAACCAAGTTGTGATGACCCAAGGTCTTGAATTTTCAAACACAGCTTCTCTTTCCTCTCATTTTCTCAGACCCCTCCCTGAGAGTATTCTCCACCTCTGTTTGACACCCATAATGCAAACATTCTAGAAATAGACATTTTTGTTACTGTGTCTTTACTTTCTCTTCTGTTCATCTTGTCTTTATGCATTCTGCCATCCAAGTGGAGTATTTTGTATTCATCTTGAGTATGTATAATACTGGGGGAAAAGAAGGGAGACTAATACTACTGCCAGATTTAATTTCCTAGTTTGCATGCACCAGGAACTGGAGCAGTACCCGAAGACCTAAAGACAGGAGGCAGTGCTGAGAATGACAGCAGCTAATACTTACTAAACCTTTGCTGTGTTCCAGACTCTCTGAAAGCGTCCCATGGACTGTTTCATTTTAGCCTCATATCAACAACATAGAGTAGGTAAGTTTTTAGATTTATTTATTTATTCGTTTATTTATTTGGTACAGGGTCTTGCTAAGCAGCTCAGACTCACAATTATCCTCCTGTCTCAGCCTTCCCAGCACTGGGGTTGCAGATGTGTGCCACCACACCTAGTTTCAGTGGTCGGCACAGCACAGGGCCAGCACAGCATGCAGTACCAGAGATCAAACCCCGGGTCCTTGAGCTTGCCAGGCAGGCACTTAGACTGCCAAGCTATCTCCCCAGCCTACAGTAGGTATTTTTAAGCTTCTGATATAAGTGAGAAAACTGAAGTTAAAAAAAACCTTATATAACATCCTCAAATTCACACACTTATAATCTCTGAAAGCAATAGTCAAAATCAAGCAACCTGTCCTCACTGCGTTCTGTTGACTCTCAGGAGCTGGCTTCTGTGGACTCAGTGTTACTTAGGGAAAGAAGATGCAAAGCTGAAAAGCCAGCCAAATAGCTCAGTGGATTAAACCGCCTGCAAGCAGTCACAGGGGCCAGGGGTTCGGTTCCTGGGCCTGCTGTCCTGGCCCCGCCCCCCGGGCGATTGAGACTGGTCAGTTGTGGCACACACCTGTAATCTCAGCACTCAGGAGGCTGTAAACAGGAGAATCACTAAGAGTCCAAGTTAGTAGTGATATCCTGAACACCTTGTAGACCCTTCCCTAAAATATTGCTTTGATCTACAGGTGCCTAGATATTTGGCTAATGTTTTTTCTGAATCCTTATGCTTTTTTTATTTTTAAGAAATCTGTTTCTTTTTAAGTTATGCATCACCCATTGAAAGATGTTGCTAGCTAAATCTTGGAAACAACTCAAATGCCCTTCGACTGAAGAGTGAATAAAAAAGATGTATTTTTACACAATGGAGTATTACTCAGTGATAGAAAAGTTAAATTCATGGTTTTATAGGTAAGTGGATGCAATTGGAGGCTTTACTGGTAAGTGAAATAAATCAGACCCGCATGTGCAAACATATTGTCTCACTAATGTGAGAACCTGAAAGAGTAAATAAAATCTGAAAGGTACAACGCATACTGTGAAAGGGAAAGAATCTGTTCAGTGAGAAGTAAAAACTGGGATGAGGAAAAGGACAAAAGAAGGGAAAAAGATACATTTATGTATATATGCAGGATAGCTGCATATATAATCGTGCTGCTGATTTCTGTTGATCTATTGAAAGGAGCAGCTAATGCTTAATTTTTTTTCTTCTACTTTTTAATTTCTTGGAACTTTTTTCTTTTTTACCAGTTTTGCAGGTTTACATCTAGTAACTTAAACAACTAGTTTGAAGGTAACATTATACAATACAACAACCATTGTCAAATTTCTATTACTTGTTTAAGGAAATTTTGCATGGTTTCTAATTTTTTTAAACATTTTGCTTTCTTTAAAAAATAAAAATAAGGAAAGAAAGATGTTGCTTTGCTTCCTCAGTCTGTCACACAGCACAGAGCACTCTGGCCGGTGCCCATCCCATGCTCCCACTTTAAGACAGCACTGTCCCTTGAAGATGACCGTAGACTGTGACCAACTCTGCTGTCCTCCTTGCACGCAGGAAAAGTCATGCAAGGAGGCTTCATTGGGACATGGTTTGGGGTGTCACTTCTGAAGCAGCTTGTGTTTTTCTCTGTCTCTTCTTATTCTGGCCAGTCCAACCCAGAGGATGCTTCAGCCCAGGGGAGGCCAGAGCCACCAAAAGGAAGGTGTCTGCCAACCAATGAACTGTCACAAGGATATGAAATCAAGTGTAAACTAGCAAAACCTTAGGGTTTACTTTTTGCTAAGAAGATGTTACTCTAATTAATACAGTGACCAAATTCTCATCATAATTAGGATGTTAAAGAATCAAGAGGTTTTCTCTGGAACCACTGACATCCAAGGGTGTGAAAGTTGCTGCTGCCACTAACCCACTTCTGCACCACAATGGCGCAAATGCCCACAGCTAGAATCCTACTGCAGTCAAAGCATGTGGCTTGGTCACAAGTAGCAGGAACAAAAGCACAAGGAAAAAGGCACACTGCAAGCCTATGGAATGCACATGAAGAACTGAAATGCGCAAAGCATTTTACATCCCAAATTTTAGCTACAATTGGGCCTAGACAATGTGCTCTTAAAGCTCTTTTAGCCAGCATTGTACATTGGGGCATGCTAGTAGAACATGAGTTAAATTACTCAGTGACAGTCCACCATCACCATCTCTACTCTATACAGTAAATATTTTTAACACAAAACCATGTATATGCACAGTAGGTCTAACAAAATGCATTATAACGTTAAGTGTGGTTTCCCATGAAGTGGAATAATACGATAAACAAGGTTC
>NW_004524817.1:2689551-2693880 GCF_000260255.1 Octodon degus | reverse complement strand
TTGTTAATAAAGGTTATAAAAATAAAATTAAGATTCTATTTTTATAACAGGTAGAGGAGAAAAGGTGAAAATTCAAACAGAAAATAAATAAATAAAATGAAACATCTTCAGTAGCTTTGTGAGTGTTAACATTTTATTTTTCTGCCATCATTTATCTCTGTTGCACATCAAATGCTCTGTCTTTCCAACCAGGAACTCTGATTAAATGTGATTAAAGAACCACCACTGATGCTATAAATGAAATATTTAGAAGTTTGTCATAATTGGGAATATTAATAACTTTAATGAAAATTTGTAAGAACTCAATTTACCAGTTGAGAAACCATTTACCATTTGTTTCTCAAAAATACAAATGTTTTAGTACTTTCTGTTGTTCTCAAGAGCTTAGGAAAAGAATCTATTAATTCAAAACAGGTAAGGATAAACTTACAGTTCCACTGAGACTTGCGAGTATACTGCAAGTTACTTATTAATGTTGCTAACCACTAACCAATCCTTTGACTTTTTCTCTATAGAAATAGTAGCCCCCCAATAAGGTATTAACTCAGAGCCGTTCAATACTTGCCAACAACTATCACAAAAACTGTGACAGTTGATATTTTCCCAAATCTCCTATACTTCTGACCTAATACCTCATGAGCCCATACCATATAACACACTGCCTAGTCCATCCTTAAATTTTGTAGTGTTTGTAGATGCTTTAACCAGTAGAGAATGTTGAGCATAGAGGAAGGGATCTAAGGTGGTTTCAACACATAGGCCGTGAGAAGCGGTGCAGCTTCTGCTCTGGTCCTGTGTGTAGTTTTCCCTGGGAGTACTCATTGCTCCCCCTCAAGCTTCATGGTCAGAACTCAGATTCAAGAGGGCCAGGGAGATGGCTCAGTGGAATAAGCGCTTCCCTTAGCAAGCGCAAGGGTCTGAGTTCAATCCCTGGTTCCGAAAAAAAAAAAAAAAAAAAAAAAACCTCTCAGATTCAAGGCATTGAGAAGCTCAAGCCAGCGGGCTCTGCGTAGCATTCTGGGTGACAGTTCCACAGGTACCAGATGCATCACAGAAGAAACCCATTCAGCCTTTCCCAGGTACCAGATGCATCACAGAAGAAACCTCAAGATGGTGTCGCTCCCAGTTTGAGCGAGTGCCTCCAATGGGAGCATTCCTAGCTGGAGCCTTAGCCATGGAGCAGGGCCAATGTCCCTCTCACTCAAATCGAAAGGCATCACCGAATGCCTATTGCTTTACACCACCATGATCAGCTGCTTTCTTATACAACGGTTGACTTGGAAATGATGACTGACAAACAATTCCACATGAAGAATGTAGACGTTCTACACTGCAAACATGTAAGGAAAAGGGGGGAGATCAACAGATGGTGGAGTAGGAGCAAAGGAAGGGAGAGTGGATGACAAGCAGCACTGCAACGCGTTGTGTCCGTGCGCCCACTCCCCACGAGGAATGTAGGTATTATATACCGCAAACACAGACTGATAAAAATAAACGCACGAAACAATCACTAATGTAGCATGTGGAGATGAGTTTGTCTTAGTAGATAACACAAAGGCTCCTTTCAGGGAGAAAGAAACTTTGAGAATAAATTCTGGTAGATCTTTTTGACATAAACTCTAGACTAAATGTTAGTCCAGATTGTTTGGGGAATATTTTTAAAAAAAGGAAAAAAAATATATGTAGTTACACAGCACATGGAGGAAGGAGCCATCATGAGACTCCATAGAAAGGAACATCTTGGAAGACAAAAAGAGAAATTAGAAAAAGGCACATGGGTTTTCTAATGGAGATTTTTCCCCTGTAACTCAGTATGCCTTGGATGTTTATTTCTGTAAAATATATGTTCCAATTCTCTTATGAATTATTGGTGTAGACTGCACTTTTTATGATTTGAGGCAAAATGATTACTAGTACAAAAACAAAGTAGGAATAAATTCTGCGGCTACATTGGCAAGCAATAAATAGATATTACATTATAGAAAAAATATGACAGTACATAACAAATGAACAACAGTCATGGCATTCCTGATATGCCAACCAACATTTCCTGTACAGAGAGTTAAGAGTGCATGATATTAATCTAATTGTATAGATTTTTCCTGAAAGTTCTAGACTCACACAGAAGCCATTTTACAAAGCATTTCTTCTTTGATGTTTCAAAGTTAACTTAAAATCAACTTGTACTGGGACAGGGTAGATAGCTTGGAGATCTAAGCATTTATCTAGCAAGTGTGAGGACCCAGGTTCGATCCCCAATACCACATGCTGGGCTAGCCTCAGAACCCTGGGTGTGCTGAGCCAGCCACAAAGACTGGGCATGGTGGTACACACATGTAATCCCAGGACTGGGGAGGCTGAGGCAAAAGGATCACTATAAGTACAAACTGCATAGTGAGAACCTGTACCAAATAAACAAATATATAAATAAAATATTAAAAAGAAAATTAAAGTCAACTCATACCTTAAGGCTTGGCACTAAAGCATCTTTGTGAAATCTCATATGTATGTGATCTGGAAGTATGTATTATCCCTGGCAGCATCCCCTTCCTCTCTTCTCCTCCTGCCCCCTCCCCTCTCCTGCTCCTCTTCACTTCTCCTCGCCACTCTTCGTTCCTGGCTCACATGAACTGAGCACCTTTCCTCCACCAGGCCAACCAACCAGGCTATTTCTGCCAGCCAACCATAGACTGAACCCTCTGAAACCATGAACCAAAATAAATGAGTCATGTCAAGTATTTTGTCCTAGAAACAGCAAAATGAATAGTGCAATGTACAAAATCATTTTATCTTTAAATCTGTCTACTTACTCATTAAAAACACACTTCTTATTATTCCTTATATTTGTTTAAAGGTGCCACCAAAGCCTTGCACACCTTTTCTTCTGTTTCTTCTCTTACCTTGATCGAGTGCTACACTGCACCTTCTTTCTAATATTTCTGCCTGTTCTGTTCCTATTGACAATTTCTATGTTGAGTCCTCTATTCTTGCTCAGACTCTTCTTGTAGGGTTATTTAGTTTTCCTATACTCAATAGCATTTTTGTACTTTAATCCATTTTCTATAATGTTGCATGCAATCATCTTTGTGACAATAAATATGCAGACATCAGTCTCTAGCTAAGAAATGTAAATGACTCTCAATAAGTTTGTTTCATTCCCAAATAACAAAGAATAGTATTCAGTGTTCATGGTTTCCTCAACCTTCTTTCCCCTACATCCCACATCACATCTCATAATCTAAGAACACCAAATATGTTGTTGATTCCAAATGGAATTTGCTTCCACTCACCTCTATCTACAACATTATACAATTTGTTGCCTTTGTCTCAAATATTCTCGTTATATCTTTTATTTGTCAAACTTTTCAAATTCTCCAGGTCTCCACCCAAGTGCAGCATCCTTAAATTCCCTTAAGGCAGATCACATCTTGCTGGTACATATGCTTGTACCTCCAGGCTGCTACCATGTCTAAGACACATATTTATCACTGAATATATGTTATGCTACTGGATAAATAAAGGGAAGGATGAACAGATGTGCCTGATGAATAGATACTGAAAGAGGAGGATCAAAAAGACTTCATAGGAAGGTATATTAAATCTTAGTGTAAATTCTGGCTGAGCTTAAAAAGATTGCGAGGAGCATTTGAATACTAGGGGTAAAGGGGAAGGAAAAGGTGTGAGAAAGCTTTGTAGAGATGATGTGTTCATTTGAGCTTAAATTCTTTTTTTCTTTCTTTTTTTTTTTTTGGAACCAGGGATTGAACTCAGGCCCTTGCGCTTGCCAAGCAGCGCTTATTCCACGGAGCCATCTCCCTGGCCCTGAGCTTAAATTCTTATATTGAGGGGGCATACATTCTAGTTAAATATTCAAATTATCAAGCAAATGGAAGAAAACCAGTAATGTTCTTTTTTAAAGACATTTGTGTCAGGGGAGAACAAGCAATCTTAAAATAATTTGCACAAAATGTCACTAAGTTTAGATAAACATAAAGTGGTGAAAATTATGCAGATTCAACTGTACTGAAGGCATAAAAAGTACTTTCCTCATTTTTAAATACTTATATAAATTTAGATTATTTATGTTGTTATAAAAATCAGCAGTTGAGAGTAGGAATTTCTGCCGTGTTCCAGGAACCCCCAGACCCAGTCCTAGCCCAGGCCCAGAGAGTTTGTGGGAGAGCTTGCAACTACCCTGAACTAGCAGGACTTACTACTGGTCCCAGCCCAGGTGGAGTATGGGTGAAACGTTCTTCAATCTGCTTGGTACGCCCCCCATCAATCCATACTACCCCAACACACCCCTAACACAGGTTAGGAATTTCTTCC
>NW_004524817.1:2688032-2689168 GCF_000260255.1 Octodon degus | reverse complement strand
GACTACTCAATTCTGAGAGCTAACTCATTTTAATTTCCTCTGAATGATGTGACATGTTTTTGAAGGTAAGCAGCAGAGAAGCTGTTAGAATGATTAGATCAAGGGTAGCAAATTGTAAGTCTTACAGAGCCAGAAGTACAAAAGAGAGAAGAGTCTCCTTTCTCTACATTTGAGAAATAGAGAGAGAAGTAGAATGAAATAAATGTAATAAATTCAAGAGGCTTGAAGTCAAGTCGTGATGAAAAAAATCTGAGAATTCCAGATATAGTTAAATCATTTTGGTAAATTGTTTTGTTTTCCAATAATAGCAATAGCCTGATGAAAGTCTGAGAGATAGAGGAGAGGCAGGGCAAAAATTGTGAGATAACTGAGCTTTAGTGTTCTCATCTGTAAAATGTATAAATTGAGTGCATCTTGTCAAAACAGTTGTGAAAACCAATACAATCATATTTGTTACAAAATAAGCACTTGATTGAGCAACCATTATTCTTGTAATGTTTGACACACAAATCAAGGGAATTTAAAATCACAAAAGAAAGAGAATGCTAGAATGTGGAGAATTGTTAAAAAAAAAATCTGTAAATCCATTTTTCAGGAACTCAGCTAAAGAGGAAGTGGTCCTAAAAGATGTCCTTGGAATGGTGGCATGGAACATGATTTCTGGCCCCTTGCTGCACAACAGAGTCACAAGCCAGTTGGCAGCAGGCAGTGTTTCTGATCCAGAAACTGCCAGAGGCAAGCAGGAAACAGTGAATGACAAACACCCTCATGGAAGCAAGGAAGTGCATTCCAAAGACACAGGAACATCAGGGCTGGCAATGCCTTCAGCACATGGCATCAGAAAGCCGTGTTGCCTTACATAGTAAAAACATGTCTGATTTGAAAATGTGCAAAAGACACAAACAAACATTTCACCAATGACTCTATACAGATGACAGACATGCAAGAAGAAGTTCATCTTTTTTATTTATTACACAAGTTAATGAGGAAAGTTAAAGTCCTCAAATATCACACGTAGCAGGACAGCTAAAATAGCAACACTAAATTCTCATGAAGATACTGAAACACTGGGTTACTCCATCCCGTGTATGGGGTACAAAGCATCAAAGCTTCAGGACTCTTCAACCTTGTTGGGC
>NW_004524817.1:2686073-2687657 GCF_000260255.1 Octodon degus | reverse complement strand
GCCTGTAATCCCAGTTCTAGGGAGGCTGAGACAGGAGGATCTGAGCTGCATAGCAAGACCCTGTATCAAGTAAATAAATAAATAAGACAAACATGAAAGGTTACATTTCATTTTTATTATGATTCCAATTTATTATGATTCCATTTTTAATATATATTCCAATATTTATATTATATTATATCATATGCAATAAAATGAAATCCCAAGCATTAGGATGGGGCAAGGGTCACAGAGAACAGTGGGGTGTGGCTGCAGAAGGGCACCACTATTGATTCCTGTGCTGTTGAAATCACTTTTTTTTTTATTTTGATGAGGGTGGACACACAAACTCACACATGTGACAAAATTTCAAACCTCTAACTACACAAGTAAGGTGGAGAAATATGAATAAGGTTAACGAGCATGTCTTTGCAGGCTATTGTTATTGAGGGAAATATAGGATATCTGCATTTCTTAAAACTGTATGAGAATCACAGTTTATATAAGAATATATCAGCATAAAGACATTAAATTATTTTTAAGAGCTTTGACCTCTAATTAATGTTCGTAGTTATGAGGTTGTCATATATCAAAACATTGCTTAACCAACTTAAAAGTTTAACATTTCTATAAGAAAAACTACAGTTTTCTCCTCAAGACTATGCTGAGAAAATTAGATGATTTAATAACTTTAGTTTAAAACAGTTCCGTATCTCTCTCATGGTTTTATGTCATGTATAGTTAACACAGGCAAAGTATTCTATTTTATACAAGCTTTAGATTTTTTTTTTCAGTGCCGGCAATTGAACATAGGACCCTGCACTTGCAAGGCAAGTGCTTATTCTACTAAGCTATCTCCCCCGGCCCAAGCTTTAGATTTTTAAAAGATATATAGTTTGCTTTGAGTTCTTTAAACTTTCAATGAGATTGATATATTAGGTAAACAAATACTACTTCAAGATCACAAACATGTGTGTTTAATTAAATTCGATATAGTAATTAGCAATGTTGGGCTGCAGAGATAGCTGTCTTGGTGGCCGGCTTGGAGGGCACGGACAGGGTTGGCACCACATGTAGTACCAGGGTAGAATCCATGTCCTGGAGCTTGTCTAGACAGACACTTAGACCAGGCATGATGACGCACATTTGTAATCAGTGCTGGGGAGCCTGAACACAGGAGGATCCAAACAAGTCCAAACTGCATAGCAGGACCCTGTACTAAATACAAGAAAAAAAAATCATTTTATAAAAGAAAAATCATAATTAGCAATGTCTCAATCAAAGGTGATAAATGCATTTAATATTACAAACATAAAGATTTTGCATGTCATCTTAAATTGTAAGTTTTGTATATTTAGCTGATTTGAAGATTATGAATTAATATGAAATTGTATTAGTTGATAATCATCCCAGAAGCTTAAGCTTCAACTGTTTGTGATCTTATTTACTATATTGTATTAGTAGCCATCAGTTAGCAGATTACAAAGAACAAATGAATCTGTTCTGTAGTTTGTATTCACTTTCTTTAGAAATGTAAATACAGGGGCGGGGAGATAGCTCAGTAGGATAAGCACTTCCCTGGCAAGTGCAAGGGTCTGAGTTGAA
>NW_004524817.1:2678407-2684458 GCF_000260255.1 Octodon degus | reverse complement strand
TGGATTAAAGCACCTACATAGGCAGATGCAGGGACCGGGGTTTGATCCCTGGCACCACATGTTCTGCTGGCCCCCACCCCCACCCCCCACCCCCAGGGCGCACTGAGACAGTGATTGAGACTGAGTGTGGGGCGTGCACTTATAATCCCAGTACTTGGGAGGCTGAAAACAAAAGTATCACTACGAGTCCAATCTGGGTAGTGAGACCCTGTAGACCCTGTTCTAAACACATAAAAAGGAAAATAGAAAAGAATTCCACATGAAAAGAGACAATTATTACTATGAGGAAAACTTCAGAAATTAAAAACAAATGGAAGTGCAGGGTCCTGAGTTCAATCCTCAGTACCAAAAAAAAAAAAAAAAAAAAAATGTCATATGCTTCCTAGAACCAGGATGTATTGAACCTTCAAGGAACCCAGCAAAAAATTTTCACTTCTTAGTCAACAAGGTGAAGCTAAACTTGTTACTGCTTCTCTAGAATAAAATAATTCACTATTTTAAACAAAATTATACATTCTCCAAACATGATCATATTTTTGCAGTGAGAGATAAATAACCATCATTTTTCCCTCTGCAAAATGTAGAGATCCAGTGCCTGCATACAGGAGCTCCCCATGAGATCCGCGTCCTGCTATTGGCAGTGCCTTGGGGGCTTTACCTCTGCGTGTTCTGTTGCAGGAGAGTGGTGGAGGAAGTTGAGTTCATATTGTTTCCCTATATGCTTAATTTTTAATGACAAGTCTCTAAATTACCATATTGTGTCAATTACCCCTCCAAGAAATCTAATTTTGGTAATGAAATTACTCACTTGGAAGAGAAATATAAACATTCACTTCAGTTTAGTAGTTTCTCTTTGAGCTGCAGCAGGTACTCTTTGACTAAATTGCCAGCAGTTGATAAAAGAACTTCTTGGTCTTCACACTCAGATCAAATTAGCACTGTCCCAACAGCTTTGCAGCCAGCGTCGGGCATCTGGGGGAAAGTCAGCAAAACCAGCTTCCTGGAAGACACACAACTGGTTTTTCAAAGAGAGCAAGCATGCCCTTTATTTCCTTGGCTATCTCCAGGTTATAACCAATAAGCGCCCAAAGAAGTTAGTAATAACACTCGCACTAGTTTAGGATCAAAGCAAAATTTGTCCCCAGCATACTCTCTGAAACACTCTACAATTGTAATTTTTATTTGACTTACCTAAGCAACTTTTTATTTACTGTGTTTATTTCATTTTAGTAATACAAAGCACCTGGCTTGAAAATTTGAGCATTAGCTGGTTGTGGGACTCCCGTCTATAATTACTACTACTCAGGAGGTTGAGGCAGGAGGGTCTCAGGCCTGAGGCCAGCTGAGCAAGTTGGTAAAACCTTGTCTCAATATGAAAAATAAAAAGAGCTGGGGAGGTAGCTCAGTACCAGAGCATTACATAGCATGTGCAGTGCCTGGAGCTCAATGCCTAATACCATAAAAAGATAAAAAGAAAAAAAGCCCCTAAAGTTGAGAAGGAGTTTAAGCTAACTGGCAGGCCCCCAAATGGTTGTTTTTCTATGCATTTGGCTGGAATTTTCTTCTGTGAGTCAATGAAGCAAAATGTCCACCTGACGAAATATGATTATGAGGTTAAAAACATGAACAAAGCACCCTGTGCCTGGCTCTCTCCTCTTTCCAGTTAGGCAGCCCTGTGCGGACTGCCTAGCAATCTACAGCTCAGACCTCAGCTGTGAGACATGTAATTAGTTCTCAAAAGTTGTGGATGTTGTTATGGCTTTGATCTTAAATGGTCCTTGAAAGTTTCTTGTCTGGAAGGCGACTGGTGCATCTATTGTACTCAAGGGTGGATTCATCCTTTGGCAAGTTAGTGCATTAGGTAAATGTGCTGCTAGGAGGTGGGCCTGGGCTGCAGGTGGGTCACTGGGGACCTCAGCCAGAAGGATGTATCCGTGTCCCACGCTCCTCCCTTCTCTTTTTTCTCAGCTTCTTGGCCACTGTGGCCTAACAGCTTTCCTCTGGCAGGCCTTTCTAACACACAGTTTCTGCCATCAAGTGGGCTGCATATGACCAGGGATTGAAGCTCATGAAACCGTGAGCAAAATCAAACCTCTCCTACTTGAGGTTTTTCATGTCTGGTATTTTGTCTCAGTGACAAAGACACTAACACAGGTGCTTTATTGTTTGTTGCCTCTGTTACTTACTTGAATTTTCTCCCTTTTCTCTCCTACCAATTCTTCTGCTTCTCCAACAAGTCCATCCTCTAAGAACCTGAGGCCATGGGCCCAGGGAGATAACTAGGTAGAATAAGCACTTGCCTGGGAAGTGCAGGGTCCTGAGTTCAATCCCCAGTACCGCAAAACAAACAAACAAACAAAAACAAAAAAAACAAAGCTAAAGAACCGGAGGCCCTTGAGCCTGCTGCATCTAACCCTGCCATTCATTTGTCACAAAAATTTTTTGGAAGAATTAGCTCTTTCTACTGTCTTTTCTTGATCATCCACATTTCTTTATTTTGTTGATGTTATTGACATGGGTCCGTCAGAGGCAGTGATGGCCTTCCGATCACAGAACGCTGTCGTTTTCTCTCCACCACACAGCAATGTCAAATTCCTCTTTGTCAGAAATCATGTACTCCTTTGAGCCTACTGTTCCGCTAGATCTGCACACTTTCAGTCTTTCTTTTCTACTTCAGAAAGAATCTCCTTTTAGGATTTTTTTTTCTGGGCTCTTTTCTTAAGATGTGAGAAATCCTTGCTAAATACTAAAGTCTAACATTCCTACCTGGATGACCCAAACTATTTGGTTTCTGCTCTTAATTAAGAATCTTATGAGTGACTTACTCAGATATTCTTCCAATCTTGAACCCCAAACACTGCAAAATAAAAGGTGTCATCCCATTCTTCCCAAACTGGAGGATCCTAGCAATGAGTTGAAGGCACTGGCATTCTGGTGGCCAGTTTCTAATTGTGGAGTCCCTTCCTTTCTTACTTCCTCTCGTCATTAATCTGTCACCAAACCTATACATTCTAGCTCTAAGAAATGTTCCTATTTCTTGCTGTCTTCCAATTTAATTATTACCACCAATATTCAAGGGTTTATTACTCTGTATCTGAATGACTACAATAGACTTCTAGGTTGTTCTCATTTTAAGACCCTTGCTCCAGTCCCCCTCTCCCTTCTTTTTCCAACTAATCATTGCCAGTGCCAGGTAAATCTTCATTAATTTAAAAAGAATTTATGATTTAAAAATTTGCACCAGAGAGAAATTATCAAGTTAAACACAGCAGCTAGGTATCATGCTATCTGCTACACATTTCACTGCTTCATATTTTATATTATTTAATAATTCAAAACAAATTATGATAGATATGTTTGGTTGCTCATTCAATGCCTATTACCTTCTCTCCCTCCTCCTTTCCAAAAGGATGCTTATTTTATTCTTTATATTCATTCATCAAACATCTGACAAAGGAGAACTCCGATTAGTTAACACTGGTCCGCTTCAGCATGTTTCTGGTTATTTTATGGCCTAAGGGCAGTTGTTGGGTCTAAAGACTCCTGAGGTAAAGGCAAGGGCTTATACTTCATAGTTATCTAAGAAGCCCTCTTTCTTCCCTTTGTAAAGAATAAGTATATCTTCTCCACATTTCTTAAAGTACCAACTTGGGGTCATGAGAAGAACCAAAAAGAGTACACATTGATTAAGAGACAGGCTGAACCAAAGAGTCAGAGAGTGAGAGAGAGTCCATCCACCTGCACTGCTTGTCATTACAAGGTAGTATGTATCCTTATTTCATAAGCTACTTCAGGGTAAATATTCAATTACTTGTAAACAAAATATGTCTATGATGCGCAGCCAAAGGTCTGTGAAACTCAGGTATATGTGACTGCTTACAAAAGAGCCAAAAAGGTTTTTTTGAGACAAAGTCTCATTATGTTTGCCAGGATGACCTTGAATTGGTGACCCTCCTTCAGCATCCAAAGTAGCTGGCTCTATAGGTGCAGACATGGAGCTTAAAGCTAAGATCTGAAAATTCTTTTTCCAGACTTCAAATACCTTGCTTTTTCCCCTCAATGTAGCTCCAATAGCTTCAAGTCCTTAGAAATAGTCCATTTTGTTGCATTATAGTACTTCTCATTATGCCGCAAGTCTTTGATGAGCATTAACTCACTGTTTCTTGAAATAACCCCATTGAGGCCCATATCTTATCCTCATTTTATGAAGACTAAAAGAGGACAAATACCTTCCTCAAGGTCACACAAGTAACAACTGGAACATGGACTTGAATCAAGACCTTCTGACTCTGGGTCCTCTGCTCCTGATCACTAGGCCTGTACATTTCCCTGCATATACTTTGGTGTGTGAACAACACTGAGAGATAAGATTACACTGCTTTGCTACCCCATACTTATAAGAAAGGGTGTGAGAGCCTCTGTGGGAGAAGTTTGGCTTGCAGCAGCAATCCCTGCATGTAGCAGAGGGGGCTGGCAGGAGGATGGACAGAGGGTTTTCTCAGGGAGAACACAGGATCTGCAGTGAAATTATTTCTTGGCTGAACCAGAGGCAGCTCTCACTCTCATCAGGAGCGAGGCCTGCTAGCGCTGCTGGTGGGAGAAGTTTCCAAAGAAGTCGTCACATATGGCTTATGTTTGAATTCACAGTGGTACTCAGAGACCAAGGCCAATGACAATAAGGGGTCCTCCATAGTACCAGAACTAATTCCAAGCTTTTTAGCCTTGAATTTATATTCAGCTTGCAGTCTATTTATCCAGGCCTCCATTCCTCCAGACTTCTTTTTTTCATATAGTATTCTCTCTATTTTAATTTAGAAAAGTTTTTTTTCTATGTTAGTACTAATAATTCCTTCACACAGAAATGTAGCAAGTTTATTATAGATATCTTTTTTAAATATATAGAACTAACATCTATTTACAAGAAATAGAAATAACCTCAACAGTTGGATGTCTCTATAATAACGCAATGGGACATATGGTGAGGGCAATGCTAGAATCCTAGAAAATGAGGTTAGCCCACTAGGAAACTGCTTTATTTTTCCAAAAACTCTGTCCAACTTCTACTCAACTAACAAATGAAATAAGGTTCTTGTTTGTGTTGTGTTACGGAAATGTGCACTATCTGTCCTCACTCCTAAAGAGAAACCAGGGGCACAAATTAAATAGGCCTGGTAGGGCTTCATGCATCTGTAGTTTAATAAAGGAACTAGACAATCACAGCTATAGGATTTATATCTAACTCTTTATTTTGTTCATATGTGGATACAGAATAACCCTACTTTCCAAAGCTTCTGTTCAAAATGAAGTCTTGAAAATCAGTGAAACATAATTTATGATGTTTATACAATAACAGTAGATCAGTAAGGTCCTATTTGTCCCTGAAATGGTAGGCTTTATTAAAATGTAATGCTCCACTTTCTTCTCAGGATTAGAAATGTGTTATCTTCACAGTATGAATATTGAACAGAACTTTCTTCACCAAGTGTTACTAGGAAATTGGGAATACCAATAACAGTAAAGAGGAAGATTAACAATATTATACCATCAATGATCTAAGGAGTGGGAAAATGTTTTCAAGTCATTATCAATCTGAATTTTATTCCTTTTTCCACAGAAAAACAGATGTTTAAAAATCCCTGTAAATACCATGAGGCACATCAACGAGAAATTTTGGAAAGAAAAAGAGGATGCAATGCGGTGCTGTCTAAAGGTTCCATGCTATGTTATCCTGGTTCCCAACAGGAGCATAATTCACATTACATATGCCATTGAAATCCCCTAAATTTTATTAATGGAAACCTATTATCTATCTAGTTGGAGAAATAGAAAGGGAAAATAGGTTAAATTTTTCTCTTAACTATTAATTAATGTGCCTCAGGTGGTCTACTTCCCATTAATTTCATTGCACTACAAGAAAAATGCAGTACTATCACCTGCCTGTGTTAATCACTTCTGCTTGCAACTAAAGATACAGACTTGAATGTGTCCCTCTAAATCAATAACAATAGTACCAGCGCCATCAGAGCAGAAACTGCTAAACACTGTCCGCAC
>NW_004524817.1:2677207-2678307 GCF_000260255.1 Octodon degus | reverse complement strand
CAGTATATAAAATTAATTATTAAATATCAAATTAATTATACTGAAAATTACTAAACACATGTTGTGCTTCAGTTAGTACCTTCACTGCAAAAAGTAATCCCAAGAGTAGAAGTAAAGTTGGCACTTATCATTGCTTCCAAAGGTGGTAGACATGCCACACACTGTACTATAGCTTCAGAAAAATACTTTCTATTCAGGGTGGGGGTGGGAGGGCAACTCATACAACAGAAACAATAACTGGTTCTATCCACCAAGTAAGATAAACTCAAAGCTTCACGTGAATCTGAAGTCCTGGAGAAGAACACTTGCCCCTGATCTTTCTTACATAGATGTTGAAATTGAGTTGGGGTCTTTGTGAGTGTGAGACTCTCGTCATAAAATGGTTTTCTACTTCGGGTGGGTAGAGATGAATTCTCAATGTTACAGAAAGTTCATCTTCCTAATGTTACGGAGTAGTGCAATTTGGGGTCCCAGCACTTCTTAGCATTTATTACATTCTTGCTTTCTCTGGATGTTTATTGCTCTGACTCATTTGTTGACAAGCCGTACCCTGACAGGAAGGCAGGTAAACAGATATACTTCTGAACTGTAACACAAATAGAGCCAGGATTTTGGGAGGAAAATATGAAAATGTAGGACAAATAGAAAAACTAGGGGAAACACATTAAAGGCAGCAAAGAAATAGTTGCAAAACAGGAGAGTTAAGAATGAAATATGAGAGATCCAGTCCTAGCCCAGGTCCAGTGAGTGTGTGGGAGAGCTTCCTGCTAGCCTGTGCCAGCGGGACCACTCCCAGCTCAGGCACAGCGTGGGCCAGACCCTCTCCCAAACCCTTCGGATGTCCCCCACCACTCCAAAGCACCTCCCCCACCCCGTCCACCGAGTAGGAATTTCTGCCCCGTTCCGGGAACCCCCAACCCAGTCTTAGCCCAGACCCAGTGAGTGTGAGGGAGAGCTTCCTCTCCCCCCTACTACACATTACACCATCCAGGCATAGCTCAGGCCTGGCATACATGCTTGGGGTGTAACCCTACAGCTGCAATCCCTGCAGAGAGTGTAGAACATAGATCCACCCAGCTAGTCCAGGAGCAGAACTTCTT
>NW_004524817.1:2670872-2676386 GCF_000260255.1 Octodon degus | reverse complement strand
ATATATATATTCTATTAATTTACTGCTTAGGGCCAGCAAGATAGCTCCGTGGTCTAAAGTGCCTGCTTAGGCAAGCTTAAGCAGGTGCAGGGGACTGCAGTTCAATCCCCGGCACCATATGCTGTGTCAGTCCCATCCTCAGGGAGGGCTGAACTGGCCCCCAAAAAGAAAATTTACTGTTTGTTTGAATAATCAATAAAATACCATATACACATCTGCGGTCTATAGAAAAGTTATATCAACAGAAATGAAAATTAAAGTATGCAAATAAGATTCAACTTATATTGATTTCATTTTGGTTTAAAATGAATTTTTAAGAATATCAATTTGCTTCTTTAACACATATGTAGCTTGTATGAAACAGAATCTCTAAAAGCCTTTTTTACAAAAGAGAGGTATATTCAGATGCTTTCATTTGGAAATGACAGGAACACATTGTAGGTAGGTTAAGAAAGAAAGAAAATGCATTGCTCAAGTAATTGGAAGAGTTAGGGTTAGTTTGCAGATGGTCATGCCTCTGTTCTTACGTTTTGGTTTCTTGTAAGTAGTGGTTGCTTCCTAGCTATCTCTAGAAAAATATAACCACAGATGTATAAAACAATGTCATAATAATAAGTTAGATGTAAAAAGAAACCCAAATTACTGACAATTAGAGACATTCTGACAATTTTCAGCTACACTAGTAACCAACAACTCTCATGGATTAATGATAAAGCCCAATAAAATTCACAAGAACTCAACAAGAATCCTTCAATTATCTTGGTAAGATCATCTAAAACTAGACAGTTTTATGACAAAATATCATAATCTACCAGTAGAGAAATCTAAGACAGTGGGCTGTAAGCAGTACTCTAGCACCGTAAAAGTTTCCATGCTTGCCTCTCTCCCAAATCTGCTCTTCTGCTGTAGTATTTATGCTCTGATTATATATATATACTGTAATTGCCTCAAAAAATTGGTTTATTCTTGCCTCAAGCTTGCCTGGGAGGGGCCCGAGAGATGGCTCAGTGGAATAAGCGCTTCCCTGGCAAGCGCAAGGGCCTGAGTTCCACAAAAAAAAAAAAGATTGCCTGGAAACTAATACAGATAAAACTTCAAGAACTAATACAGGTAAAACCAACAATATATATGCTAGATTCCTACTGCTGGGATTAGCCAGATCTACCTCATAAAGATAGTTCATAACTGGTAAACAATACGCGTTTTATCTGAGGCTATCAGGTTTAGCTCTCTAGAGAGGGTCTCTGACTGCAGTTTCCCTTACATCAACCCTTCTCAGCTTGAAGCAGTTAAAATGAAAACTACACCCAGTCTTCCCTAAACACAGTCAGAGAGAGCTCTTTAAAGGGAAACTATTATAGACAGCTAAGTTAGTTACATGTATTACAGGCAATTAGACAGGTCTGAGCCTTCAGCACAAAACATAATAATGACCACACACATTCACTAAAGGCCAGTCTTGAAAAAAACAAAACATATCATGAATAAATAAATAAATAAAGATGGCCCTGTTCAGTTAATAACATGTTTGTATATTAACAGGTCATAAAACATGATTGTGAATGTCATCCTGGAATATTTGGCCAGAGAGACCTTTAAACCCATTGTGAAGTCTGCTGCTTCTGAAACTGTCTCAGTTACTTTTCTCATTTTGCTGGAACAAAATACCTGACATCTACAATTAAGGAAGAAAAGATTTATTTAGCTCAGTTTGTGGAGGTTTCAGTCCATACTTGGCTGGCTCCAAAGGAGGGCTGCATATCGCAAAGAGCAGCAGTTCATAGCCCCAGGAATACACAGCTAAACAGCAAGAGCGAACAGGCAGGAGTTTGGCATCAGTGGAGAGCAAGGCTCTCTCCCTTCCTTATGTTGCATTCAGGCTATCTGCCCCAGGGCGGTGTAGCAGTTAGACCCACAATCCCAGTAGCACTCACACCCATAATCCCAGCATTGGAGCATGAGTTAATCACAAACTGCTAGAAGTCTACCCCATGACTACATGAGACATTGGGAGGACAGCTAGACAGAAACTATAACAGTACACATTTTGAGTTCTACAATGGACTAATTATACTAACATGCTTGTGTCTTTTACTTCTATACTTAATTGGCTACAGGGGACACCAAATCCAACAATGCTAGACCTGTCCATCCTCAAGTCATGTTTGAAGTGCTATAATTACAAAAACAAAAGGGAGGAATTGGTGGAGACCACTATGAAGCAGATCTGAGCAGGATTTAAAATTAATCAATTGGCTTTCTGTGTTTACTTGTGAGTCTGTCCTAGGCCTAAGCCCTTTGTCTAGAGATAGAAGCAGACTTATAGTAAGTGAACTTCTATTAATTATTGCTCCCAGCTGGGCCCTGTAGTTGACTGTGAGGCTGTGACACGTTGAAGGATAAAAGATAAGGCCTCAACTGAGGACACCTGGCTCCAACCCCAAGTATCCTAAATAGGGACCGTACCTGCAGGTGTCTCACTCCTGTGGTGAATACCAACCTGGAGATAAGATGGTCTTCTAATGATCATAATTTACTACTTGGGGAATTTTTGAAGTGTCTCCAAGGTCCTACTCAGTTCCTATGCTTTCCTCAATATCTCCTTCCTCTGTTTGAAAAACTTACTTAATACAGATTGTCTAAAGAAGCTCTTTGTCTCAGCCGCCAGAGAATCTGAAGTTCTGTTAGAGGGTTTTGATCCTCTTGGAGCCTTAAAATCACACCACTTGTCTCTTTTATTGAAGCCTTTGCTGTATGCTTCTTTGGGAGATTGTAGGCCTGATCAGTATGTGATGGACAGATTTCCTGCTCGGTGCCCTGTCACCATAAGGTCCTCCCTGGTCAGAGGTCCAGGAGCAATGGAGCCAAGTGACCATGAGCTGAACCAGGAACCAAAAGGAATCTGTGTTGTTCATAAGGTTTGCTAGGGGGTTATTATTTACTTTTTCAAAGAACCAAATTGATTCATTAATTCTTATTTTGTTCTTTTTTAGTCTGTATTACAATAAGCTGTTTTGATTTGTATCTTCAGTAAAAGCAACAGCTACACAATGTTAACACAGAAAATCTGTATCTGTCATACTTAAAACCAAAATGTACCGTTATATTTCACAAATTATTTGCCACAGATGCACATAAGTATATATAGAATTTTCAGGTCAACTCCCAATGGTTTCTGGTGCTAACCTTAGTCCTGGGTAATCCTGGTTTTCCAATATTATCACTTAATATGTCTTTTTTTTCCTTTCCTTTCTCTATCCCTTGTAAATAGCTTAGAGAGTAAAACTAGAGAGTAGCCTAGAGAATAAAACTAAGTGGGCTATTTAGAGATTAATAAATAGCTTGGTTATCTGCCATTTTCAAAGTAGCAAAACAAATATCAATGTAAAAATCTATTTCTTGATATTCTCTTGGCACTATCACCATTTTTCTCCTTTTCAGTCAGCTTTAACTGCACCCCCAAAATCCCATGAAAATGCTCTCCAAATTTGATGTGTATGACATCAAGTTCTGAAATATAGATATCTTTCTTGGTTTAAAAATTTCCCTTCAATTTTTTTTCTTTCCTGGAAGATCTTATGAATATTATAAATATTAAATTATATCAAATATTTCTTTATGTCCGTTTAAATTATCCTGTGATAGTTAACTCTATTTTATTAATGTGATGAATTATACTGATTTACTTTAAAATTTTAAATTATTGCCTTCCTGGAGTAAGCATCATTACATCATTTTTCATACTCCTTGACTATTTTTATTTTTAGAATTTTGAGTGTATATTCATCAGAAACTTTGCCCTGTAATTTTCTTTCTTATTGTTGTGGTGGAATACCAACTGGTTGTCAACTTGTTATACCCAGCTGAAATGACCTAGCATGGTGCTGGGTGTGGGAGGCCCAGCTGAGGACTGTTGCCAAGAGCACAAGGGGCAGAACTGGAGAGGCTATTAGAGAGGCTGCTGGGGAAGCTGTTTGGAGAATCTATTGGAAGATGCTAGTTCTCTTGGGCTGTCCTGCTTGAGGACCTTGACATGTTGGCTTTCCTGGTGAATTTGGCTGTTCCTGTAGGAGGAGGGGCTTGGACCTTGTTGAGACTGACTAAGATTCACTGTGGGGAAGCTCTGCTCCTCACACTGAGCCTTGTGTCCTGGCTCTGGGGGGGCAGAGGGAGCACTGCTCAGGCGCCTGGAGAAGCTGTCATGCTAGCTTTCTGGGTGGAACTCGGCTTTCCTCCTCACCACTGGAGGAGCTTGAGACCTCACTGTTGCTGAAGATGGTGGCAGTGTTTTTCAGGGGAGCTCACATTCTAACCTTGAGCATCACTTCCTGGCTCTAGTACACATCCCTCGGCCTGCTGGCACAGATCCTTCATCCTGCTGGCTCAGACTTTCTAGCTTCTACCACTGACCTTTGGACCACCTAGTGCAGTAGGTTCATGAAATGCCCTGCGAGAGACACTGTTGTGGGCTCCAGGTCTCCAGGTGGACTTATGGGAGGCATTGCCATGGCTCTAGGTCATCAGCTGGACTCACGCAGGGCATTATCACGGAATCCAGGCCCTCAGCTACCTCCTTTGGTCTTTAGTACGTGGACAGATTTCTTGCATTTTTTGTATATGATTCTTTGCATGATTCATTGTAATGCTAGCTGCAATCTTAAAAACTGTGTCATGGCTGGGGAGATAGCTCAGCAATCTAAGCACCTGCCTGGCAAGCACAAGGACCCAGGTTCAATTCCCAGTACTGCATGCCAGGCTGAGACCAGAGGATCACTATGAGTCTGGGCTGCATAGCAAGACCCTATAACAAATAAACAAAAGATTTTTAAAAAAAATTTAATGTGTCCTGTATTGTATAGCTCCCCTTGCAGAACCCCAAACAGCAACATTGCTCTTTCCATGTTTTGGTTTTAGGTTTAAGCTAAACTGAAATTAACTAAGAATTCCCCTTTTTACTCTTTTCTTTTAATTTAACTCCTATGAATTTTTCGCAGAGTGTTTTGTCTTCTTGGCCATTTTTCTCACATTTCATTGCATCCATCCTTAAAATTCCACAATTTTCTAAGGCTTTCCTGATTTTTATAGTGTTGTACAAGAGGAGGCTAGGTGTGGGTTATAAAGAGGTCTCTATTGAGCACGTTACATTTCACCCAGACAACTCCCCACAGATACAGAATTGTTGTATGTTTGTGTGACCTTCATTTTCCACATCGCTGACAGGCAGTTTTCCTACAATCTGTAGTAAGCACTTGCCCTAGGGTCGCCCCAGATTACATCTACATTTGGTTCACACTTCACTCATCTTTGCCTTTTTATTTTATCGCTTGCATTTATTTTTTCCAGGTTCATTTTTAAAAATACCTCTTTTTGCAGGTTTAATAACATTCTTGTCCCTGAAGGAATGAAACATCCCCTTTTGTTTGTCTTTTCATATGATAGCACTGAACTAAGCAAAACTCCTCACTCAGGCTATTATAGGTCCTACTTAGCTGCAAGTTTTATCTCGTCTTCCAA
>NW_004524817.1:2660437-2670032 GCF_000260255.1 Octodon degus | reverse complement strand
TGACTTTCTAGTCAGAAAGAATATAATAAGCAAACAAACAGCTACAGCAAAAAAGCTAAAAACCTTACAAACCTTTCACCACCAAAGTGTTATTAAGGCTATGTACTGAAATACAGAACCCAGCAGTCAAACTATCAAAGGTGAGCATGTATAGTCTGAGAAAGCATAGTATTTCTAAGTCAATAAAACATCAAATTGGCTTGCTTTTTTTATTTAGGACAGGGTGTACAGGGTCTCACTGCACAGATTGGACTTGTAGTGATCCTTCTGTTTTCAGCCTCCCACGTTCTGGGATTACAGGTGTGCACCACCATGCCCAGTCTCAGTCGCAGTCTCAGTGCACCCCAGGGGTGGGGCCTGCATGGCAGGCCTGGGAATCAAACTCGTGGTCCCTGCGACTGCCTAAGCAGACACTATAATGTGCTGAGCTATTTGGCCAGCCCCAAACTGACTTGCTTTTGATGAAAAAAAATCTAGTGGAATAACTGTAGATTTCTGTGGCAGGAATAAGCCAACAATGGAAAGCCAATGAGCAGGTCACAGGAGTTATGTAAAAAATATCAACAAAGAAATTCAAAGAGATTTTGAGGACAAGATGTTATTAAAAAATGAAAACATGAATAATTTTTGAATGTTGGTGTCAGATATCTAGAAAAAGAAACAAGTTCGAGAATGTAATGTAGGACTGGGGAGATAGCTTAGCGGTGTAAGGGCCTGCCTGGCAAGTGCAAGGACCCGAGTTCAACTCCCAATACTGCATGCTGTGCCAGCCCCTGACATGCCAGACCCCAAACTGGGCATGATGGTGCACACCTCTAATCCCAGCACTGGGGAGGCTGAGACAAGAGGATCACTAGGAGTCTGAACTGTATACTAAGACCCTGTATCCAATAAATAAAAAATTGTTAGCATTTAATAAATAAATTTTTAGTATTTTTCCAGTGGAAGATACGATGATTCTACGATGATATCGTGGACTATAAGTAGCGGCCTCTGAATTCACGTCCTTCAGAATGAGTGGGGCCATAACTGAAGGTCATGCTACCGCAAGACCACTTTGCCACCTTTCGAAATTTTTAATTTTATTTTTAGTAGATAAGACATGAAATTTATACGTATTTATCGGGTGCCATTTGAAATTTTGATACATTATATGTTATATAATGTTTCAATCGAGGAAACATCTATCTCCTCAAATATTTATTATTTTTGCAATAAAACATTCCAAATTTTTTTCTCTAGCCAATTAAATATACAGCTTCTTGTCATCCTTCCCATCAACACATACCACCACCATGAACACGTCTCCGAAAACACAGCAATTTGAACTATAGACAAACTGGAAGGGACCACATTCTGCTCTCCTGTACTCAAACATTCTAATGTGTTCTGTTATTCACCAGCTCATTTTTTTTGCCTCCTTGAAAACACAGGAAATGTTCATGCAATGGAATGGTTGTCAGAGGTGCCGGACATTAAAAATTAGTCTAGTTGATGTTGAAAGTCTAGAACAAACCCCACAATCATGATTTTAATCTATACATGTATAAGCTGTGCACCCTGACTATTCTTCTTCAGAAAGTGTAAATTACAGTTGCATAAATCATTATGGATTAAGTATAGGATCATGGTAATGTTCTGCTATGTAGGTAACACAGCTACCAGGAATGAATGACAAGGCTAAGACCTAGGACAGTGAGAACGTTCTCCTGTTCTTTTGGAAAGACAGATGCAGAGAATACAGACAGTACTGCACAGAATACAGAGTACAGGGACTTAAGTTATAGCCCTTATGTTAACATTTTGCAATTTTTGTTTAATTTGCTGTTTTCAGAAAGAGATTCTAGCTCCTTGAAACTTGCCGAACTTTGTATTCTAAAAACTGTCATAATGTTTTCTTGTGTGTGATAGAAGCTCACGCTTTTTCTTTTAAAAAACCATTATTATTATGAAGTAATTTGAAAATAGAAAAAAAATATTTTGTGAGAATACAAAGAAGTCCTTTGTGGCCTATACCCCATTTCCTGTGTGGGTGATACCTGCAACTTTATAGACAATGCAACTTGGACTAAAAGACCTTGATATCCAATCAAGCCCCAGGATTTGTAAACCATTCTGACTTTCTTGGCTACAGCCTTCTCATGTCCAAAATAGCTACTGTCTTCTCTCTGTTGCACTGTGAAATATCTTTTGAAATGTCATCACAGATAGTGTGGCATTATCTAAGAATTAGTGAGTTATCCATGTCCTTTTTCACCTCTCACTAACTATATATCTTATGACCATAATAAAGATACTGAAAAATATTCAAAGACAAAATACTAACACTCAACAGCAGGACAAAACAGTGATTTAGTGATGTTGAGAGTATGACATGTAAAGGCAGACATGAAAAAGTACAGCTGTACTGTACATCTACTTACAAAATATAGGTTTGTTTTACTTGTTTATCTGGAATTCCTCACTTGTCAAAATCATGTATTTCTACTGCTTTAATTATTGCAACATAACTTCTGATAAATGTGGTGGAAGAAGAAAGGAACAAAGAAGGAAGGACAAGACCAGGGTTCAATCCGCATTCCTGCATGCCACACCAGCCCCGCCCCCGAGCCACACTGAGTGGGCAACAGAGTCTGAGCATGGTGATGCATGCCAGTAATCCCAGCACCAAGGAGACAGAAAACAAGAGGATCACTATGAGTCCAAGCTGCATAATGAGACCCTGTACCAAATACATTTTAAAAAAGGAAGGAAGCACAAGGGGAGGGAGGGAGAGAGGGATAGATTTAAGTGTATAAGTTCATACATTGATCTAGTGGATTCATAGGAAGAACTGAAAGAGAATGATCTGGGTCTGAGTGTCTCCTGAGAATCCATCAGGAAACATCACTTGAAATTATCCTTTGGGCTGAGGGCTTCCTTCAGTGGTGGATCACAGGCCTAAAGTGCATGAGGCCCCAGGTTCAACTCCCAGCACAAGAAGAAAACTAGAAGAAAGGGGAGAGAGAGAGAGAGAGAGAGAGAGAGAGAGAGAGAGAGAGACAGACAGACAGACAGACAGACAGACAGACAGACAGACAGAGACAGAGAGAAAAAAGGAAAGAGAAGAGAGACAGAGATAAAGAGAGAGATACAGAGTGAGTGAATGGCCCGAAAGGCAGTAACAAGCACCATTTGCCATGCAAATGAAGACCCCAAACTCAGTTTTCCAGCACGCATGCTACAGTGTGAGTGACTTTTGTGGGCCTCTTCTATCCATGATACTTCTGCTCCCAAAGTGATAAATTTACTACTGTGCTGCAGTTGATTCTTCCTTGTCTTCTTTCAAGTAGCACCGGATACATATGCACGTATAATTACACAAGTTCTTCTTGAGTTGTATTGCAGAAAATATTTTTTGCTGTTTTATTAATACATATGTCAGTTGGCTTTGGCTGAGTGAAAGGGGGGAGCCCTGCAACAGCACCTTAGATAGAGGATGGATGTCCTACGGAGTTGCTGGTGGTGTAAGATGTACGATGATGTGCTGAGGTGTGCACCAATTTTGTTAGGATTTACCTAATATTCTTAGTTCTGAGTTCATTCTATTCACCACACATGGAAAATCCATGGGTAATATTTTGTATTTTAGGGAAGGGTCTACAGAGTGTTCATGGTCTCACTATTAGTTCAGACTCATAGTGATTCACCTGTTTACAGCTTCCCAAGAGCTGGGATTACAGGTGTGTGCTACCACACCCAGTCTGAATATGCTGAGCTATTTGGCCGGTCCTCTTCATGGATAATATTTTTAATAACTTATTTCCTATCCTATTCTATTTCTTTATATCAGTCTATTTTGAAGTTCTGTGGCTATCTTAGATCTTGGACCCAATTCTACTTTTAAGGCCCCATGTGAACTACTTCATGGCCACCTGAGTAACATAAGAAAATATTTGTTTGAAACCTTAACTCCATCAGCAACATTCCATCTTCCATGCAAAGGAACAAACATCTTCCCAAGATTTGGAGACCAGCGCATGGGTTTTCTGTGAGATGAAGCCAGCTTTCTACCTTTGGCACTTAGCTTCCTGACATTGACATGTTGACCATTTACTGTATAATTATTATAAAACTTTATATATTATTAAAACTTATATATAATGCATTAGAATTCAAATATACATTATTTCATTCTCATTATTAATCAGTAGGTTTTACCAACTTCTACAAATGAAAATTATTCAATTTCAAACCTTAATAATTTGCCTTAATTCATAGAAATGAATAGTAAAGCTTATAGTTGAAATGTGATTGATTTAATGCAATATTCAAGTTGAAGCACCAGATTTCAAAATCCAGGTAGAACTGCAAGCATTTTATACCTGCTATCTCTTGCATCCATCAATATTTAATCTAGTCATAGACACAAAATTAGTCTTTATAAGAAATTGACAATAATCCTTAAGAATCCCGAAATAACTTTTGTAAATGACAGGACTTACTCATATGCAGAGTATACAAAAATACTGTCTTGGCCTGGGGCGATAACTCCGTAGAATAAGTGCTTACCTGGCAAGCACAGGGTCCTGAGTTCAATCCCCAGAACATAAAAAAAAAAAAATACTGTCTTAGCAGTGCAATAAAGCATTACAACTCTTCTTTGTTATCCCCCACTACCTTCACCATCATTCACATTTTCACTGCTATTTTCCTAGTTACCAATTAGCCATCTGATTATCTGCCAAGCCTCACTCACTATAATTCTTTCTATATATAACTTCCATGTTAATCTCCAAAACACAAGTATCATCCAGGCTTATGCCTGCCCAGGTAATTTCAGTGACTCAATTTAATCAAGTTCAGATCTCTGATTCTGGTACCAGTGATGCTAACCTACAAATATTTTATGTAGTCTTATCCTCATTTCTTTCTTTCCTTGCTTTTCTGTACTAGGGATCGAACTCAGAACCTTGGGCTTCCCAGGCAGATGCTTATGCCACTGAGCTATCTCCCCAGCCCTTCTTTCCCTTTCTAAATGTCCATTAACCACTTCACCCCCTTCCTCCAATGTAACCAGTAAATCAATCTCGCACAGAAGCCCAAGGAGCACTCTGTTCTTTCAGTTCGATGCCAATGGGCACTTTCCACACTGCTTTCTAGTCTTCATTTTCTTTTTGGACATTTCTTTGCCATTAATGTGCAGACTTCTCCTGTGAAGGTCATCTGAGTATCAATTTTATGATTCTTACCATAGTACAGCCTCTCACATATAAGACTAATGCAATATTAACTGGGTAACAGTAGCTATTCTAAATGTAATACTATCAAATACAGATAACTTACTTCATGTTGTCCATTTCTATAAGAGCTTTATAACAACTCATGCATTTTTTCTTTCAGTTCATAAAAACTTTGTCAGAGTGGTCAAAATTTTCTTTAGAGAAAATTATTAAATAAGCTAATATATATTTGAAATACTGCGTAAGTCATATACACCCCGTCGATAACTGAAGTAAAGGATTGCTGCCACAATTTTGCCTCCTCCAGAGTAGAGCCGCTGCACACTGAGGTGGGTATGCTGGCTTCCCACTGCTTTCTCTGTGACATTCCCTTTCCCCTCTAGACCACTGTGTTTGTCTCATGCTCTTCCATGAACACAATTTCTGGCTTAGTTTTCAGAAAACACTTACTATGCTAGATTACTCTAGGAAGAAGCCCTTCCTTACAATGCTTTTGTAGGCCTAGGTTGGTCAAACTATGTCTTCTGTACAGCAAAGTGCCCTTGGATGTCTAAGTCCATACAACAGAGACTAGTGCCTGATTGTACTGGTTGCAGTGTCTGAACTTGGAGTAATGCTGGTTATAAACACAGAAAAAATCAAATAAAGGAGCTATCCCTATACTGTGAAGCTTGATCCTCTGAGGCTTAGTAATTTTTTTCACACAGACAGAACAGAAAGCTAACATTCACTTTTCTCTTGACAAAGAACAAGTCAGCATTGATAGCAAAGAAAATAAAATCCAACTATTTATTTTTATAATCGACAAATTGTAATCTATGGTCTTCTTACAGATTGTAGCAAAAAGGCTGATTTCTATGAATCTAAGTTTCAGAAATGGAACATTTTATGAGTGTTATCAAAGTAATACAAAAGTTCCAAAGTAAGATATCTGGAATTGGAAATCCTGATAAGGTAGAAACACTTTTTGCAATTTCCCTGACATGGCTGCTGTTTAAAATTGTTCCCTGGTGCTTTGCACATTGTCCTCCTCATCTCGGTTTTGCTGCACCTGAACATGAAGATAAATGTCCCCAAAATATATCTATCTCAAGTGGAAAGACAGAGAAGCAGCATGCCTGAACCCAGCAAATCATTGTGGAAGGAGTATTCGGTGACTATCCACCAAGAACCCAGTCCCAGAAATTTTTCTGGCGTGGGTTTAATCACAAGGGCTACATGGAGCTTTAATTAAAAAAAGAGCTACTAATTTCTTGAGCTATTACAAAGTAATAGTTATTTGGTAATACATTGTTCTCACCAATTTGGATGAAACTTCACTATAGTCTTCCAAATCCCTTCATGATTTAATCTTGACTTGAGAAACACAGATCAAAAGAATCAATTCCCTTGTTAAGAAGCAAATGTTTAATCCTTGTACTAGGCTCATACCAATCTGCAGCATCTTTAGGCCTGGAAAAGAGCAAAACAAGAAAAACAGAGGATGCTTATTATTTCTTCCAGCATACTTTTAGCAGTATGCAGAGTCATAGTTATATTTATTATCTGATTCAGAGTCATACTGAACTGCAATACTGGCTTGGAACCTGAAATTCTCCTCTTTCAGCTTCCAAGTAACTGGGAGTACAGGCACGCACCACCACATATAGTTTCTATCAAGAGTTACTAAGTCACTCATGCTTTATCGTTGGCACTCCAGGTACTCTGCTTCTCTGCCAATCTATTCATGTGCTGTTCTTCCTCTCCACCATCTCCCTTCAGGTTCCTAGACTCCAAAATGAACCTCTGGACTCCAATTTAAATACACAGAAAAATAAGTTTGAGAAATCTAGGACATCTAAATGGTATTTACCCTTTGTGATGGCATTTTAATTTTAAATTTAACTTAAAAGAAAACATCTTCTTGGCAAGCGTCTGTACCCAAAGCTGAAAAAAGTGAAGAAAAGGCTGAGATTCTACTTATGTTCTCATAGTTAACAGGGGACAGAACTCTACAAAATCACTAACATACACACATCTAAGGTTAGCAGGAGACAGTACTACACAAAATCACTAACTTCACACAGCTAAGGTAGTAACAGAACAGAAGCAAAAGTGCAGAAAATTATGCTGTATCTTGAGGGTAAGAAATGCTTTGGAGGAGGCTCTGAACTTCTATTTGGAGAAACACAGGAGGAACTGAATATTGGAGTCTTGGCCCTCTTAAAACACCAGGGCCCTGGAGGTGAACCTGACAGCCACTACACTATGGGAACAGCCTGGGGCCCTAGATTGATCATTTCATAAAAGCAAACTTAAGGAATCCCATATACTTTCTTCCCTTCCTTTGGAGTTTTCTAAATAATATTACCATTTTGAAGGGACTAACAAGTGCCACATTTAGATTAGATGGAAGAAGAAACCAAAAGACATGTTCATAAAGGAAGCTGAAAAGGTAGGAAATTCGAAGAGGAAAATATGGTCAATAGGGCCGGCCAGATAGCTCAGTGGACTAAAGCACCTGCTTAGGCAGAGCCCAGAGGTCCTGTGCCATGCTGGCCCTGCCCCTGGGGGGCACTGAGACAGCGACTCAGACTGGGCGTGGTGGCACATGCCTGGAATCCTAGCACTTGGGAGGCTGAAAAAAAAGAGGATCACTATGAGTCAGATCTACACAGTGAGGCCCTACACTAACTGTACTTCAAAAAAGAAAAGAAAAGAAAATATAGTCAACTGTAATCTTACATAAAGTCTCCAAAGATAACAATTGGCAATGAGGGTGTCTTACACAACTGGCTGTCCAGGACCTGGCTGAGAGTATGGCATGCATGTGCTCAATAACATCCATCTAGCCAATGGAAGAATGAATGAAACCGAAAGAACACCACTCCTCGCGCAGTTCCTTTGTAAATGCCTACAAAGACTGGGAATAAAAGGATAGCCCTCGTCCTGTAAAAAAAAATTTTAAAGAATATTTGAGAGCCAGGCAGATAGCTCAGTGCATTAAAGTGCCTGCAAGCAGACGCAGAGGGCGGGGATTTCATAAACCGAGCCTGTTGTGCTGGCCCCGCCCCCTGGGGCAGGTTGAGAGGGCAAATGAGACTGGGCGTGGTGGCGCTCACCAGTAATCCCAGCTGTAGGGAGGCTGTAATCAGGCTAATCGCTATGAATCCTATCTATGCAGTGAGGCCGCGAACACCTTGTAGATCCTTCCCTAAAATACTAAATAAACAAATAAATAAATTGAAAAACTAAAAGACAAAAAAAGAATATTTGATTTTGGAGAAAGTTTCAGTTTTGTGCATAGCATTCAGTATAAATTCGGAATTATACACTTGGATTCTTCAACACTGATCTCTATGGGGAGGAAGTGAGGACAATTTTTCCTCCAGAGGTCATTTGCAGTCTCAGGAGATATTTTTGTCTGATGCAAGCAGAGGTGGAGAATTTCTGCTTAACTCTACCTAGCAGAGACACCACAGCGGCCGGTAAATGTCCTATGCCACAGGGCAGACCACCCCCCACCAGCAAAGACTTCTCTAATTCAAAGTCTCAGTAGTGCTGTTGTTGAGAAATCTTGTACCATAACGTACAGAGTAACAGGTCCGAGTCCAAATGAGGCATAGAAAAGACTTTATTTACCCTCCACTGTCTGCCCTAAATTCTAGCTAGATAGGAAAATGTAGCTGTTTTCCAAATGCCGACGAATCATTGTTTCAAGGCAGGCAGAGCATGCCTGTGCACTAGGTCCCCGAAATCATCCGAGCCACATATTGGAAAGCAATGGCTCAGAGGTTGGTGCCGGAAGAAATGAGTATTCCAAGATCAGCGCACAGAAATCTGCCTTGCTTTCATCAAGATAGAAGATGCCTGCACCTAGGATAAAAGCAGGCCAGGCTGAGGAGAATAAGAAGCTATTTGTGTCAGAGGAAATGAAAAGTTAGCTGTGTAGGCTCCATGTCTTTAAAATAGGAAAAATGGATAGCAAAGCAAGTCGGGGGCAGTTGGTGCAGTGCACGTGTGTAGTGTACACTGCAGTTTTCATTAAATACCTTACAATTACAACATTTCTAGTTTTTAACTTTTGAAAATAGAGTTGATGGAAAATTGCACTTTTTTCTTTATATTGTTCTTTCCAGAAGTGTGAGATGGTATAATTTGGATTTACACGATCACAGTAATTGAAATATGATTGCACCTGAATTGCTTTAACAATTACCAGGGTCTGAATTTAATTACTTTCATTAACTTGAGCAGAGGGGGTAAGTCCATAAATATAAACATTTACATCAATAACATGCTTGGCATGGAAGCAATGATGACATCGTAAAGCAAAAGCAAAGGACATTGCAGTAATTCCTGAAGATTCCAGTTTGGAATTGTGCAGAAAAAAA
>NW_004524817.1:2640976-2641912 GCF_000260255.1 Octodon degus | reverse complement strand
CTGTTATCTTGAGCTGTAGGGGACTCAGGTCAACAATTTCTGACATTGCCTGTCAAGCGGAAGACCCAATACTATTATGGACTACTGGACTCTTTTATAATATTTTGCTGAGTTTACACATCTATAATATTCAAATAACGGAACTTAAGAAAAAAAGGGTATACACATGAATGTCCATTTTGTATCTGTGCATTCAAAGTAGTTAGGATAGATATATAGTTACATTCTCTTAATGAATAGAGTGATTTCTTCTAATGGTGTTTGTAAATAGGATATCATTTCCGCATCTTGTACAGCAATTAACCACTAGGAAGAGGGTATGCAATGTGTTAATTATTGAAACTGTCCTACCAATTTGATTTGAAACTGTCTCATTGCTATTTCTGTATCAATAAAGTTATGGGAAAAAAACAACTAGGATGCAGGAAGAAATAATTCTCCACCTGCTAGATAATGCAAGGATGAACAATGTGAGACCAATAGGCATCAATGAGGAAGAAAGAGTCAATACAAATGATGTAAAAGGAATGTGGACAGAAGTAATAGCAGAAAACTTCCCAAATATGAGGAAGTAATCTGACATTCATTGAACTGAAGCATACTGAATGCCAAATAATGTCAACCCAATTAAAAACACAGTGAGACATATAACAGTCAAGGTCCCAGAATTCCAGAACAAGAATAGTATACTGAAAGGAGCTAGAGAAAAAGAAACACATGATATTCAAAGGAAAACCCATCAGAATTACGGCAGACTTCTCTTCACAAACCATGAAGGCAAGAAGAGCATGGAGCAAAGTACTTCAAGTTCTCTATGAAAACAAATTCCAGCCCAGAATACAATATCCTGAAAAACTCTACTTTAAGTTTGATGGAGAAGTGAAACGCTTCCATGACAAAGAACAACTAAAGAATTTCATGATGTCAAGACCAACC
>NW_004524817.1:2639274-2640371 GCF_000260255.1 Octodon degus | reverse complement strand
TTAATGGACATGAAAAATCTAATATCCAATACCACAATTTTAACAGGAGACCTTAACACCCCATTTTCCCAAAAGACAGGTCAACCAGACAAAAAATTAGCAAAGAAGTATCAGAACTGAACAAGATCTTGGAAAAAATGGACTTAACTGGACATATACATTGTGTTCCATCCAACTACAGCTGAATACACATTCTTTTCAGCTGCACATGGCTATTTTCTAAAATAGACCACATATTAGTCCATAAGTCATCCTTAAGTATATGCAAGAAAACAGAAAATGTTCCATGCATATTATCTGACAACAGTGCAATGAAACTGGAAATAAATGGCAAACGAAACCAGAAAAACCCCATAAATTCATGGAAATTAAACAACATTCTACTCAACAACAAATGGGTCAAAAATGAAATTAAACAAGAAATTGAACAATATATACATTTCAATGAAATCCAAACACAACTTCTTGAATCTTATGGGATGCAATGAAAGCAGTTCTTAGGGGGAAATTTATAGCTATGAACTCACACATTAGGAAAACAGAACAGGAACAAATAAACACCCTAATGTTGCCCCTCCAACATCTAGAAAAAGAAGAGCAAACCAAACCAAAAGCACAAAGACAGGAAGAAATCATAAAGATTAGAGCAGAAATTAATTCAATTGAGATGAAGAATTAATGAATCAAAAAGCTGGTTCTTTCAAAGATTAAATAAAATCGATAAGCCCCTAGCTAACTTCATCAAAAAGAGAAAAGAAAAAATTCAAATACAAGCAATAAGGAATTAAAGTGGCACAATTACAACCAACCCAGTGGAAATTCAGAAGATTAACAATAGCTACTTGGAGAATCTTTATCCTCACACAACTAGAATTGATATACAAATTCAGTAGCATAGCACGATACAAAGACAATACCCAAAAGTCAATAGCATTCTTCTACACAAATAACAAACACACAGAGAGGGAAATTATAGAAAAAATACCTTTTACAATAGCACCGAGGAAAATGAAATACCTTGGAATTCATCTAACTAAAGAAGTCAAAGATCTTTTCAAGGAAAATTACAGTACACTGAAAAAAGAGATCGTAGAAGA
>NW_004524817.1:2636404-2638542 GCF_000260255.1 Octodon degus | reverse complement strand
TAAAAAGCATTAGGGCACCAATATTAAAGACCCAATCCAGAAATGGGCATCCAAAGTGAATACACACTTCTCAGAGGATGAAATAAGAGAAGTGAATAAATATATGAAAAATGATCCACATCACTAGTCATCTGTGAAATGCATTTAAAACAACACTGAGATACCATCTCACCCCAGAAAGAATGGCTATCATAAAGAAATTGAAAAACACCTAATGTTGGAGGCTGTGGGGAAAAAGGAATGCTTCTCCACTGCTGGTGGGAATGTAGCCTGGTGTAACCATTATGGAAATCAGTGTGAAGACTCCTCATAAAACTAGGACTTGAAATCCCATTCAAAGCAGTTCTCCCCCACTGGGAATTTTCCCAGGTGAACTGAAACCATCATATCACTGTGATATATATGTACCTATGTTTATAGCAGCACAATTTGTAATAGCCCAATCTTGTAAACAACCAAGATGCCCATAACTTGAGGAATGGATGAAAAAGACATGGTATTTTTATATAATGGAGTACTATTCAGCTATAAAGAATGATAAACTTGAAGATTTTATATATTTGTGGATGCCACTTGAAGATATACTCATAAGTGAAATAAACCAGACCCACATGTGTAAAAATTGTACAGTCTCCCTAGTTTACGAACTCAAAGGAAGAAGTAAAATTAGAAAGGCATAACACAAAAAAGGAAAACAAGAACTTGAAAACTAGATAATGCAGAGAGTGCAAGGAGAAAAGCTAGGAAATATGACAGGAGGCAAGTCATATATTTATATGCACAAGATGGGTAAGGTAATGGTCCTGAGAATCTTCATCATGTTTTTGAAACTAGCAGTTAATTGGGAGGATTCTCACCCTGACTTACTATATATGCTGATACCTATGAACTAAGCAGCTGCATTGAAGAAAGCAATGTGTAATTGTAGGGTCATGCTTGGAATGCCTGTCAGACAAACAGTGAGGTTAAGCTCAACTGCCTATGCTGTAGCATAATAATAATAAGCCTCTTTTCTGGAGGGTTAACAACCTAAGTTTGCAGACGAAAAATTAGAGAAAAAGAAGGGCTGCAAGATAGCCAACATTCTGGCCCTAGCCTTTCAAGGTCAGTGAAGATTCAGAACATAGGAGAACCTATACTGTAACATCATGGAACTCAGTTTTGCCCCAAATTTTCTGATCAAGGAGATTATAGGGCCAAAGAGGAAAGTGATCAATGATGTAGAGTGTGCCTAAGGAGAGTCACATGGGGAGAAAACATTCTTTCAGACTTTCACGGAGAGCAAAGTGATCAAGCAATGGCCGTGACTCATCCATATGGCTGACACTGACAAAGGATCTACAAATTGTGGTAGAGGGTTTCAGGTTAAATCCTAGGGGATGAGACTGACCTTATCAGATACAAAAGTTACCTTTCCTGTTATATAGGTCTTGCTTTATCTTGGTCTTAACGATCCAGCAGAAAAGTATGAAAACAAAGTGTAAAAAGTAAAACCATATTAATATGCTGAGCTGTAAAAGGCTCAAGTCAACAACTTCGGACATTGACAGTCTTATGGAAAACCCACTACTATTATGGACTATTGAACTATATTGGGATACTTTCTCAATTCATGCACCTACAGTATATAAATGACAATGGAATGCCCTTCTCTGACAAAACTAACCAAAACAGTGAGATAGAATGAACAACCATTTTGTATCGGTATACTCAAAATAGTTAGGATAAATATACAGCTCCATTCTCTCAATTCAATGGATAGAGAAGTTTGTTCTAATTGTGTTTGAGACAGGATATCATGTCTGCATCTTGTACAATGAATCACCACTAAGACAGCAATATACAATGTATTAATTATTGAAAATGTGTTAGTGATCAGTTGTGAAACTCTCTCATTGTTAATTGTTTCTCAATAAAATTATTTTTAAAAAGTAATAGGGCAACATAAAAATGTAAGAAATCTTTGGAAATTATGGAAATCTAGGAGTATCGAATAACATACTAATGCCGAAGGAGCCTCGGTTGGCCTCGGATAGCAGGTCCCCCGCTTGTCCCGCCGGCGGGCAGCCTCGCGTCCGCGTGAGGTGCGGCCGGAAAGGGGAGCGCCCTCTCGCCCGTCACGCAACGCACGTTCGTGG
>NW_004524817.1:2632098-2635588 GCF_000260255.1 Octodon degus | reverse complement strand
TCAAGGGGAGAGAATATAACAAAACAGTTAATGTAGATCTTCAGTTGACAATGGTTTTAATGATAGTTTGAGGTCTTCTAGATTGTGTGAAAGCTAGATGGATTTAGTATATTTTCCTTACATTTTTGAAATTGCTCTTTACCTATGGGTGGTGATATGTGATACCAGGCTTTGAGACGAATCACAACTCTCTGTGAACTGTATGATCAGAAGGAAAAAAAAAAAATCAATTCTCTACAGCAGCATATTGTGGCTGTTTGATGGATTAAGCATATTAAACACTTATAATTTTAATTTAATGTATTTATCAGCACATAACCCTTCCCTGTCAGTTTGATAGAGAAGGGAAAATTGAGACAGCATTTTAAAATCCTTGGCAAAAAGATACTGTTACAGTCTAGATCTGGATACACCCTAGCCTGGTGTGCTCATGATGAGTGGGCTTTTGGAAGATAGATTGTTAAACATGGACTTCTTGTTTTCCTTCCTCACCTCAGGTAACAGAGTTATAGCATTTCTAGCTGGACTCAACAGGGGGCTGGGGTCCTCACTTTGTAAACATCCTCAGACTATGCAAAAGAAGGCACGGGGAGATGGTAGGAGTGCTACCCCTGCCCAGGGTACCTGCACATACTCTAGGGGAAAAAAGAGGCTTACTCTCCCATTTTGTGCTTGTTGCTTTTGTGTCTTCTGCCACCTTGAACTGTTGCCCCTCACCATGCCACTCTGAATTAAGGCTTACAGCTGATTAGGGACTGAAATCTCTATAAGCTGTGAGCTAAATAAGCCTTTTCTCTTTAATTTGATATCAAGTATTTTGTCTCAGTAATGAGAGAAAAGTAAACAGCACATAAAACAACAGCACAGATGCTGTGTGTGAAACACCAGCAACCAAATACATACTTTATTACTGGATCTTGGCCTCAAAAAGTGAAATGGGACTCTAAGCCCCAGTGAACTAGAATGGATCTCATATGAATCTCAGTAACTTCTGTCCCACCTAAATGAAAATGTCAGATATCTCCCTTCACTCCTTTTCTCTGAACCTAAATAAACTGATCTTCCCACAGGAATGGGGTGATAAAACTAAACAATGAAACATAATCCCAAGGTCTAGAGTAACAAACTTAAGCATCCAACCCTGTGCTCCAGGACTCTGAAATACTTCCTGAATACAAATAGGCTTTCTAAGGAGGTTAAGATGATAGATATGTGTAAATCAGCTGTCCTCAGTCTTTCCACGATATATATACAATGTGATATAGATAGGCAGATAGATAGATAGATAGATAGATAGATAGATAGATAGATAGATCACATTGTACCCTATAAACATAAGAAGTCACTGTTATTTGTAAGTAAGCACTTGAAGTGTAAATTTTCTCGAGGGAGAGAAGACTGGGTCACTACATGATGCCAACATGAGAGGAGAAAAACCAAAATACCACAAAATCTCAAAAGTCCATTTGATGATTTTTTTTGAAACTCATTTGCTGATCCCACCCATACCTCTTCCCTCTGGCCCCTAGAGCACAGGTGTCTTGGAAGAATTCCTGTTGCAGCCTTCCTGAGTGGGAAGGAGAAAGGACTCTCATTATGGGTAGGAAGAAGTCTAAACTCCCTCCACAGGCCAGTAGTGTTCTAGCAAGGGCCAGCAAAGCTTCCCTTAGAGTGCTGGACAAATCTATGATGGAGAGTCACTGTCATTAGGAATTAAGGCTGTAGCATTCTCATTTCAGAACAAATTCACTTTCATCTTCAATGTCACTTATTCAGAAAAGAAGAAAATTAGTTAATGCTGCACCATAGGACAGAAATATTTTGATCATTTAATCAAAATCAACAAAGAATATAAGAGTGATATAATTGTAAGAGGCATTATCTCCCACATTGGAGGACACGGTATTTACTAACACTTCTGTGGATGCAGCAGTTATGACCACCTGTTTTGCACAGAAATTGAGCAAACATTCCCTTGTTATATCAGAACACCTTAAATTATATTCCACATCAAGTTCTGTGTTTAGTGTGAAGTCTGTGAATACAAGCATTATTCAACTTCAACTTTATTTTGGTCACAGATTGAGCATTTGGAGGACTATTTGTGAATAAGAGCTATTTTATATATGTTCTAAAATTTGTTCACCAAAACCTATCTGTAAAAATAGCTGAATTAACAGCTTCAGCAGCCAATCCAATATTTGCAGCTGTTCTTAATAGCCAAATCAAATTGCTATACAGTCAATCCATTGATCAATGCATAATTGACCATGAAGATAACTAGAAATATCAGCCAATTTGTTAACTGTGAAGATATCGGCAGTCGAAGAGCAAATTGGAAAAGGGAAATTGAAAGAATGTAGTCAGAATTGCTCTGATCAAAACAACTATTTATATTAATAATGCCCAAGATGTACTGCATTTTTTTCTCCCTTCGAAAGACTTAAATTTTTCATGGTTAGGATTTTTGACACTTGTTAATGAACTACCTCTGGCAATGTTTTATGTGGAACTTATTTAAACTAACCTCTTTGTCAACCTTTCACCAATATCACAGTTTGGCAAGCACTAAAATAATAATAAAGTTATGAAAACATGTTTTCTTAAATAGACACAAATAACAATGTTAATTAATTATTTTGTATAACAATGTGACCATAACAAACTATATACAAAAGGTGATATAATCAAATCAAAGGTTAGGAAGCTAAAGGAGAAAATGAAATTAAAACCACCTTCAAAAGCAACATAAGGGCCAGCTAGCTAGCTCAGTGGACTAAGTGTCTGCTTAGCAAGTGCAGGGACTGGGGTTTGATCCCTGGTATTTCACACCATGCTGACCCTGCTCTCAGGCACACTGAGCTGTGACCAAATCCAGGTGTGGTGGCACATGCCTGTTATCCCAGCACTGGGGAGCTGGGGAGGCTGAAAGCAGGAGGATCACTATGAGTCTAAGCTGTATAGTGACAGCCTGTACCAAATACATACAAAAAGAACATAAAATATAGATGAGAGCTGGAGGACACAAGCACAAACATAATTTAAACATTAAATTTAATACATTATTCAGTTTGTATATAATAATATTATATATAAAAAATAAAATAACTGAAGTATAAGTATTTCGCTATGTATATATATATATATATATATATGCAATTTTAAACAAATTATTGCCTCTTACAATGGAAAATAAAGATATTCTGAGTAATTTTATTTTTAACTTTATATGCAAACTATTTATGGTCATAGATATGCAAAAAGATAATACCTAGGCCTTCTATGGTTTTGCTGCTAAAGTATGAATGGAAAATGCACCTTAACACTTTCCATTCTGAACCATTCATAATTTCTTTCATCCCTCCCAGACATGTCAGGTGGATTGATCACAAAGCATCATCACTTACACCGTAAGGCAGATGAAAGAAGTGAAGTGACTCTCCCAAGGTCATGCTAACAGCTCCAGGGTGAGAATGATGTATGATCCAGA
>NW_004524817.1:2628918-2631373 GCF_000260255.1 Octodon degus | reverse complement strand
AATTTTAAAATGCAGCCACAACAACAAGTCTACATTGTTACCTCCAATTGAGTCTGTATACAGCCCTAGAAATGAGAAATACGTGAAGGAGGCTTCCTAGTGATTTGAGAAAATGTGGACATTAACATCACCCCTTAACACCTAAGGTTTTGTATTACACTGCAATGATATCGAAACATGATTACTAGAAAAGTGCTATTGACCACACTGAGGAAGAAAGCTGCTCTCTAATTATCCACATCGCCCTAGTCCTTGCCAGGATTCTTAAAACACCATGCATTTTCTCCTTAATACCTTCAGCATGGCTAAGATCCCACAGCATTTGTTGACAGCCTACATGAGTGCCTTCTAAATTACTAATGGTTTTGATCATGAATGCTTTATCCTACACAAATCTTTTGTTTTATTTTACTTCCATTTTTGACTGTTGTTTCACTTTCACTATTTTTTTTCTTGTTCAGGATCTTTTTTATAATTGTTTAATGTACAAAAAAAGTAAAACAAAATTTCACAACAAAATAATAGGAGAATAACAATAATACATTGTGTGTTATCTTTATTTGTGTGTGTGTGTGTTGTTATGTTTGAAGTAGTTACTTAGTATACGATATGGGCATAAAAATCTTCAAATTTTATTAATACAAACCTTACTTTTCAATGAACTAAGAGTCACTAAATAGTATATCTGTTCTCTTTCTTCCTTTCTTCTTTCCCTCATCCTAGTAACTTTTTTCCTTTTAAACAATTTCTTCCCATTTCATAATATCTATTATACATTTTAGACCTTACTCATTTTATTAGTTTCTTACACCTGGGAGACAAATATGATGTTTACACAAGGGAATCTGATTTACTTCACATTTGAGTGTAATCTCAGCTTGCATGATTCTGTCTATAAAACTCTCAAATTTATCTTTATTTATGACTATTACTCCATTATAGAAAAAGACTACATTTTTTCATCAATTCTTTGGTTGATGGGCATTTGAGTTGTTTCCAAGATTTGGATATTATATATCATGCTGCTGTAAACATGGGTGCACATCCATTGCTGTGGTACAATATTTTAATTTTTGCATAAAGATACCCAGAAGAGGACTAGCTGGGTTGAATTGAATCTCTAATCCTAGATTTTTGAGGAATTGCTAATTGATTTCTATAGTGGTTCCACCAGTCCATACTCCCACCAACAATAGAGAAGCATTCCTTTGTTTCCACAGTCCCTTCAGCATTTGTTATTGTTTGATTTCTTGATGAAGAGATTCATTTGTAACCTAGAGACCTAGAACTGCAAAAGCAACTGTGGGTAACAAACGCAAGGCAGGGGACATCACAATTCCTGACTTGAAATTGTACTACAAAGCTACTATGATCAAACCAGCATAATACTGGCAAAAAAGCAGACCTGAGGATCAGTGAGACAAATTAGAAGATGAAGACACAACTATAAACACACTGAACTACCTTATCTTTGACAAAGAAAACCAACATGTTCCCTGGAAGAAACAGCCTCTTTAATAAATGGTGTCCGAAAAATTGGCTTTCCACATGCTTAAGTCTAAAGCTAGACCCATGCCTATCACCATGCACTAAACTAAAGTCAAAATGGATCAGAGATTTGAATATTAAAACAAATCACTAAATCTACTAGAAGAGAAAGTAGGTAGAAAACTTGAAGACATATGTGTAGGCAGAGAGTTCATAAACAAATCCCAGACTGCACACTGAAATACTTCAAAGAATCAACACCTGGGATCTCATCTTATTAAAAAGCCTTTGCACATCAGAAGAAATCAACAAATGGAAAAGACAACCCCAAGAGTGGGAAAATATATTAGCCTGTTGTCCCTCAAGCAAAGGACTTATATCTAGAACATATAAATAAGTGAAAAAAAAAGATTCCCCAAATTCAAAGAGCTAATCCAAAAATGGGTATCTGGGATGAATATGTTTATCCCAGATAAAGAAATACAAATGGCAAATAAGTATATGAAAACTGTACAACATCGTTGATCATTGGAGAGTTGCAAATTAAAACAACACTGTGATTCCATCTTACTTTTTTATAATTTTTGTCACTATTTCTAGAGCATTTTCTATACCATATCAAATTCTCACACTTTCAGACATTACCTTCTTTCATTGTGTTTGAAGTTCAAAACCTATGAGGTAAACATCATTGCCCTCCACTGGGAAGCTGGGAAAGGTTCCTTTACCACTTATTATGCAATCTCTCATGGCAAAGCCTGGAACTCAAACCCAAGTCAGTCTCATTTCAGTTTTCATTCTCTTAGTTTCTAAAATTATAATTGTTTCTCTGCTTTATTATATTATAGTATATAGGATTGAAATTGGATACTTCTAATGCCTACTCTGCTAACAGATTACAAAAAAAAAAGAAAGGAATAATACCTTTCACACATGGTGCTATGGTTTACACGACATCTACATGTCC
>NW_004524817.1:2626946-2628443 GCF_000260255.1 Octodon degus | reverse complement strand
AAAGAATGTTGGACTTTTCTCCTCTCTAGGTGAGTATACATCAAGATCTTTTTTCTTTTTATTTATAATAAACACTGTCTTAAACTCTTCATTTTGTCCCCAAGTTTGTTCTTCAATTTTTTAAAATGTATTTGGTACAGGGTCTCACTATGCAGCTCAGAATCATAGTGATCCTCCTGTTTTCAGCCTCCCCAGTGTTGTAATTATAGGAGTGCACCACCATGTACTCCTTGGAAGCCCATTCAGCATGCCAAGGTATGGGCCAGCATGACAGGTGGTGCTGGTGATCAAACCCAGGTCCCTGCACTTGCCTAAGTAGGTGTTTAGTCTGCTGAGCTATCTCACAGACCCTGTTCTTCAATTTTTTATCAGGGACTTGTGTTTGTATGAAGTTTAATGTTTCATTGTAGGGAGGAAAAGCCTGGTCTGAGAAGGTAGGACACTGGTACAAGGCCTGCAAGGGTCCATCTCTCTTCTTTGTTTGGGCTGTCTTTGCTGCTATCTTTCTTCCCTGACATGAGCACCCTTCTCTGTACTTCTCTCCTATGCTGCCCTATTACTCTGCCTTGAAGTGAGCCAACTGTGGAATTGAAATCTCTACAAACTATTAGCTGAAATAAACCTCTGCTCCTTACAGTTGTGAGTCTCAGGGATTATATTTCATTGATGAGAAAAGAATCAACATTTTGGTACAGAGAGGAGGAGGTCATTGCTGAGATCCATCAGGCCATATGGTCCAGAAGACTTTGAACCTGGTTTGCAGAATTTTAGAAAGGTTTGGAGATACTTGCAGGAGAAGCCACCCTAGAATCCACAGGCCCTGCTTGCTAAGAAATTCTGGTCAGAACTCAGAAGACCAGACTGTTGACAAGCTACACAGCTGGAAAAGACTAAGTACAAGAGGTTTTACTTGGGAAGAACAGCACTGGCAGTTGGGTTCCAGGCCCTGTGTTCTATGCTCTGGCCAAAAAAAAATGTTGTCTACATTTTTCTCATGTCCAGAGACTTGTGAGGGACTGAGACTGAGAGCAGTACACCCATTATTCTGGAAGAGGAAACCTCAAGGAAGCTTAATACTGAGGCTGTGGCATTTGGTATTGTTGGGGCTTATAGCCAGCTCCATGCTGAGAATCAAGAGCAAACAGCACACTGGATGATTGAAAAGTTTTTAGTTTGGCAATAAAGTTGGGGCCTGAAAGATGGAGAAGAGATGAACTTGATTGCTAAAAGGATTAGCATTGAAAGAAGCCAAATGTTTTGGATCTGGATAATACAACAAATGCCTCAGAGCAATGTGGGGAGCAAGCACTATCCCACTCTTTGTAGGCTCAAAATTGCAAAATGGAAAGACTATGCATCGAGAACGAAGCCACAGAGAACCGAGCTCCAGAAGGGCTGCAGCCCAGGTGATGGGAATCGAGTGTTCCTGAGTCAGCCCACCGTGTCCAGCCACAGAGGACTCAGAGGTCATGGCAGCCCTCAGCAAGACACAAAAGC
>NW_004524817.1:2623760-2625761 GCF_000260255.1 Octodon degus | reverse complement strand
ATGGCTTTTATTTAGGAATCTATGCCAAAGTTTCCAATGATTTTATTTTCCTCAAAAGTGTATTCTCTTAAAACTGTATCATTAGCATGCAAGACATATTACATAATTTTGCAAAATCTTCTAAATTAAAATTGACAAGATTCTTCTTGCAAACTCTATTCCAATAGTCCCTTCAGTACAGACATGATCTTGAAGATAATTTTAGTACAGAACTGGGAAAGGCGAATTAATATCATGTCTATTAGGAATATCTTGGCTAGAATCCTTCTCAATCCCAGAGCTCTTTAAATAGATTATTTTTGCTCTAATTTAATGTACAGGTAATGCTTATAAAGCATATACAGAAAAAAATTGAAGTCTAACTACTAAACCAGTTAGAACCAATAAGAAAACCTTCATTCTATATACTTCAGATTTCCTAGACAACAATGCATAACACAGAGCTCACAGCCATGACTACACATGATATTTCTGCCAAAACTAGAAGGCAAAATTTTCTTTATATTGACCAACTAACTTTCTATTACCCGAAGCATCCCTTGACTTTGCTATGCTTTTAATTCATACTAAATTTTGAGTTGCAGGTCCTGAACCTTCTTAGTCACAACAAAGAAGAAACTCCATCCTTTCCCTGTTCAGTGCTCCTGCTTTGCTTTTCTAAAGTGGCCGACAAAAGCAATCTTTTTTCTTGTTGCTCTTAATCAATAGACATGTAATTTGAAACAAACTGAAATGAAATTTTACCAGCAAAAGCCTTCTACTTCAAATACTTGCTACATACAGCCTTTTAAAGTTATTGAAAGTTATTGAATGAAGTTTTACTCTTATTCATTTAAATTTGTGGATTTGAATGTCTATTGTTGTTCTGTGATAGACATAGATTATTAGGCAAAAGTTTCCCCTTCATTAGTATTTATTGGATGCAGAACCCAAAATTCTCAATGAAACATGTATGATATACTTATGAAACCATATTTTATTCTATATTTTTATTGTGCTTTATAGATCTTTCTCACAGAAGATCAAGAGGTGGAGAAAAGGAGAGGAAGGAAAAGAGAAAGGGATGATAGGGGCTGGAGAGATAGCCCAGCAGTCTAAGTGCCTGCTTGGCAAAAGCAAAGATCTGAGTTCAATCCTCAGTACGGTGCCTTACTGGCCCTGAAACTGGGCGTGGTGGTGCATGCCTGTGATCCCAGCACTGGAGAGGCTGAAACAAGGGCATCGCTATGAGTTCGAACTGCCTAGTGACACCCTGTATCCAATAAATAAACAAATAAATAAATATTAAAAAGAATAAGGGATGATAAAAAAATTGGGAGGTATGTACACATATTGCCTGCAGATGAGTAGTTTAAACATTATCTACTTCACACATACTAACAAATTAAAATATTAGAAAAATCTGAAAAGATGAAACATTTTTAAAATTTGAAAAGAATGAGTTATATTCTTGATATTTCCACAACTCATCTCTATTTGATGGCAACAGTCCCACAGCTGAAATCTTTGAGTCAGGCTCCCAAAGGCTCACTACACCGTGTCAGGGCTGAGAATTTGCAGCTCACACCCAAAGCATGCAATATTTTCTCTCATTTACAACACACACTTCCGGCCCACCTAGCACTCATCAGAGAATTTTCCTGAGAATCAACAACCATTCAGCATTTGCCAAAGATTCACTTAAGGTAATGACCACTTGATGCAAATGGGAAAAAGGGACACTTTAATTATTCATGACCGGAGATACTCCTAAATGCAATTCCTCTCTCTCCTGCTACCCAACAACTTATCACGAATTTACAGAAAATTCTTTCGTAGTAAGGAACACTTTTTTGAATTTTCTGCTGGATACTTGATAATATTAACTAAAATATAAAATGCACATGTTATCTGATTTAGAAGCTACATGTGAAGTCTTCTAAAAATTATTACATTTTTCACAAAATTGGATGGGTGCTAATTGAAACATTATATAAGGAATAGCCTCAGTTCATATCTATC
>NW_004524817.1:2617039-2622990 GCF_000260255.1 Octodon degus | reverse complement strand
TCTAGGGAAGCTAGCCATGGCATAAATTATAAAATTAATTCTATGTGTAATTTATAAAAAGAGCCCAGAATGACCAACTTATTGACAGAATCCTTACCAATGGATGCCATAATTTAATTACAATCATTACATCTGCTGTTACACGACAGCATGTAATATGTCTTAGTACACAGTGCCTGGGAAACTTTCCCTCATTTCTGACAAGGTGAATCAAAACCTCATCATACTCACTTTGTTTTTATTGAAGTTCAGAAATTAATCCAGCACTTGTTTCAAATGACTAACATATCTATACATCAGTATTTGACTTTTCTCTGAATTTTATCCTTTGTGGTGCTATTTCATACTCAGTTTGTAAAGTAGTAGGATGTAAACATAAGGAGAGTTTTAAGAAGGCATGAACAAAAGGGGGAAGAGAACTTACTCATATACTTTATAGGGCTTTTTTCCTCACTTCTGCCACCTCCTTCTTACTGCTATGTTCCTTACTAGACTAATATTTTTTTTTCATTTTTTTAATATTTATGCATTTGTTACAGGGTCTCACTACGCAGCTCAGACCTGTAGTGATCCTCATGTCTCAGCACTGGGGTTACAGGTGTGCACCACCACACCACACCGGGTTTCAGTAGTTGGCTCAACATGTGGTGAGGGTCCTTGCATTTGCCTCATGCAGTCATGGGGTGGCTTCTGGTGTCTGTGATTGATTATTGTGGGTGTGGATGCTGCATCTGCCCTGGGGCAGATAATTTGCACTACAATATAAGGAGGGTTGAGAGGCCGGCTAGCTGCCTGAGCTGCTGCCCCTCCCTTTGCTCTTGGCTCTTTGCCAGCTGCCAGGAAAGGTTGCTCTCTGCCATGTGCCACTCTGCCTTGGAGCCAGCCGAGTATGGATTCAAACCTCCATTAACTGTAAGCTAAATAAACCTTTCCTTCCCTAATTTTGAGTGTTGCGCATTTGTACCAGCAATGAGAGAAGAGTGAGACAAAGAGCCACGTTGGAATGTGGGTGACACCAACCAATAGCCTTGTAGCCTGGTTGATATAAAACTGGAAAGGCAGAAATCTGTGCCTTTTTGCTTCTTGGGAGGAGATCTTGTCTTTGCCATGGCCTTTAAACAGACATTTGTCTGCTGTTCCTCCAGGGTTGGGGTGGAATGTTTTCAGCTGTCCAGCGCAGAGCCTCTGGCTTTCTGACACTCATTCCCGCAGCCCTCTGCAGAGAGCACCAGGCCTTCCACCTAGACTGGGTTCTCTGAGCCTCCAGGCTGAAGACACCCATTTTGCATTTTGTTTTGTTTTTTTTGTTGTTGTTGTTGTTGTTTTTTTTGTTTTTTTTTTTTCTCATGGCTTCATAGGGAGTCATGATAAGCCTACTTTTAAATCCTGTATAGCTTATATATCTTATATGAAAGTTGTTCATCTAGTGACCCCTGAGTGACACAGATGCCCTCCTACTTGTCTTTCATATTTAATAAAGAGCATCCATGCTTACTTTCAGCTGCTTTGAAAAATGACTAGTTCTCTATTTTTGGTGATGTTCTGAGATCCACAAATGTAAGCTATAGATTCTGTTTCTATTGATACCACACAAGCTTACCTACAAACGTGGTAACAATCTAGATCTCCATTGTTCCATAAAGCATTAGTGAGCCAGCACTTAGATTTTATTTAGATATTTCACGTTTCTGTAGATTTAAATGGTTAGGGTGAATGGAGGTATGTGTTCTGCACCACATACACACACAGAGAGATTACTAAGACATAGAGACCTCTAATTCAAGCTGTCAGTTTGCTCTTTAACTCAAAAAGTGTCAGGAAATTAATAAATACAGTTTGGCTATCCTTGAAATCATGTAGGTTCTTCTCTTTTGACAATCTTGATAATGGATTTTAGAATGCAAGGAGAAAAATTGCCTGTCCTTAAAAAATCTATACCATAACTTATAAGCGCTGTTTTCAAATGTGCAATGCTTTTCATGTGCCATTGCATATATAGTTTAAAGCACTAAGGGGCTGGAGAGATGGCTCAGTGGAATAAGTGCTTGCATGACAAGTGCAGGGTCCTGAGTTCAATCCCAGGTACTTCAAAAAAAAAAAAAAAAGGAAAGAACTGAAGCTGTTAAAAGGCCAGGGAGATGGCTCAGTGGAATAAGTGCTTCCCTAGCAAGCACGAGGGCCTGAGTTCAATCCCCAGTTCTGCCAAAAATAAAAAATAAATAGATAATAAATAAATAAAGCACTAAAAGTTTCTTTCTCTTATTGAGCAAATCAACACAGTAGACACATACATGCACAGAGATTAATTCTTCCCATAAGTTTGTATTGTTTAGAAAACAATAATAACAACCACATTAAAAAGGGAATCTGGAGTGTCCATATAACTTCTTGGCTCACATGCAATCTAATATATTGGCTAACCTACCCTTCTCTTTACTTAGTGACTATGAAAAATACTAAAAGAGATGACACAACTGTCCACATTTTTGTGATTGTCTGTATTTGGTTGATCTCAGGTATGACCTCCAGTGATAAACCAATCTTAAAAACAGCAACAGAAGTTTCAAAGTACCTTTGCTAATGGAAGACTGGGAACATTTTCAGAATCATGATCATCCATACCCTTGCTCAGCTTTTAGGTCTGAGAACAGCAGGCACAGTTCCACTCTCCAACACCAACTCTCCCTGTGCTGCAGAGGTCTGAGTTTGAGAATTCTGATCATAAAGAAGAAAAGAGGAACCTCAATGTATCCTGAGAACAGGTCTTATAAATAGCTATCACCAATGAACAAGAAACCATGGGCTCTGATCTTGTTCACTACTGGCACACAGCTCTACCTTGATCAAGGGTCCTCATGCCAGTGGACAGAGGAATGTGCTACCTTAGACGGCCCCTGGTGCCTAGTGAATAGAGGAAGTCCAGCCTGGCCACTCACAGATGGGGAAAGGTTGGGAAGATTAAAAAAAATGCTCTCAGGCATGCTTCTTCTTTCTCTGAACTGTGACCAGAGATGCTGTCTGAATTCATGTGACCCTTCTACCTTCCCCCATGTGCCCTGCATAAAGCAGCCATGAATATTTTTTAAAATTCAAATAGGATACCGCCTGTTATCCTAGAACACAGTTCCCTTCTCCTCCTCCCCTGGATAATTTATCCTTATTCTTTTGAGTACAGAAACCTGACCATCACTTCCTTACGAAGTTACTCCAGCCATCCTGACATGGTCAAATGTTTATATGCTTAGAGTACCATGGACTCCTTCTTCACAGACACACTACACATCACAAATTCATGTTTGCAATAGTCAAGTGACAATGTTGCAGCAATTAGCTTTTGTTTGTCATTACATCTCTAGCTCCTAGGTCACTGCTTGGCCAAGATAGAGGTCAGAGCATTGGCTCATTGAAAGTAAATGAGCAGGTGAAGTGAATGAGCTTGGTGCTTGCAGGTCCACCTGGGCATCAGTAAATTCATCTCCCATCACCAACACACACACAAGATGACTAAGTCTATAAACATTTACAAAGAATGACCTTTCTATGATGTTATAAAGACCACAGTTCATATACAATATGGGAAATATTTATATGAGATTAACTATGATAAAGAAATTAGTTCGATTTCTTGAATCTCCATCTCCAACAGAGACGTCAACAAACTCCATTCTTTTGCTGTTAATGTACCAAAGAGAGACAACCTAGCATCGAGTCACAGAGGAAGAGTGCAGGCAATAGTCTGGGCCCATATATGAATGATTCTTTGGTTTCTCCTCTTTTTCTCCCTTTAATGTGGTGATAATCAGAACAAATTGATTTTGTTTCTCAGATTGCTAAAAATCCTCCCAACACTTTCTTCTACACCGGTGCTGAATAAATCATTGTAATGTTCCCCTGAAGTGAATTGAAAATTAATTTACACAACCAAGATGATCCTCCTAATAACAGGGTACATGGAATGGGGAAATTGGAAATCATTACCCAGCAAACATTATCTGCATTATTTTTGTAGCTGCTTTAGATTGCATTGTAATAGAAAATTAGGAGACCGGCTGTGAAGAAGTTTAAGAGGGTCCCCTGAAGAGCATCTGCTTTAAAATTGATTCTTTAAGAAAGCATTAAAAAGCTATTGGAATTGATTGCCTGCTAATATAAAGGAAAAACTCTTTGTCACCATTTGAGGTAAAAAAAAAAAAAGAGCATCTTCATTCATGCATGTTATTAAAACTACTGGCCTGAAAGCCCCTGTAGAAAGATAAAGGATATGGATGAGATATTAAAATGGCAATCTTTACCTTATCTGGGATTTAAACTTAATATGTTGCTTTTATTAATTTTTCAGGAACCATTAGTTAGGATGTCAAAGTGTATATTTACAATTAAAATGTTATAGAATTGTGATATCTTTAATAGACAATTGACTAGGAATACTTCATTCATCTTCCAAGCATGTGGCACACCGCTATAAAGAAGAAATCCCAAATTTATAGTTTTCTTTATTGTAAAGATTTCTGTACAGCAACAATAAAAGTGATAGCAGATCTCTGATTAGCTCTGAAAACCACTGCTGAAATAAGGCAATGACCAATCAGAACACAGCAGTTGGCCCAATTTAAGATGGCAATCACCATCTTAAAAATGTATCTATTGAGCTTTGAAAGGTTTCCTCGCATCTGCTGCATTGGGCCGTTCTTTAATAAATGGCATTGCAGACTGATACACAAACACATAAGCAAACCCAATGGGGATCCTTGAATACTAAATTATTCCTTTTTATAGGCTTTTGATTTTTACCACATTCAGTGGAAATTGCCTTGTCTCTTTTAATACATGATAAGTAGAACTACTTAATAGCAAGGAATAATGAGGAGGGAAAGCCTTTTCAAACACAATATAATATCATTCGCTTAAAAGACACCTAGAAATTCAAATTCACTCTCAGCTAACTTACTTTCTCTCTTTCCCTTCCCTTGTTTTAATGGATTATGAATAATTTCTGCACGGATGTACTGTACAGCAGATACCAACAAACTTTTGGGGGATGGTTCATAGAATTGATGTACATCATGTAAACTAAAACTGCATTCACAGAAGGAAAATTGGAACTGTCCTCTCAGCTGCCTCATCAGGTTGTTCTTGATATGGTAGAAAACAGCCTCATAGTTAAGCCCACTGGGTGCCTCTATTCTGAACCCCTTGGAGATGACTGAAATGGGCCCATTCTGAATTATACATTATTTTCCCTAGTCTAGTTTCTTCTCCACATTTCATCTTCAGATATGACATGAAGTATTTTGTGGATTTAACAGCAGAATAATTTTTTAAAATAATACTTATCTAAATAATTTTTAAGAAACTTTTCTTTACCTACTCCTAGTAATTTTTAGGCAATCAATAGAGTCAACATTTGCATATGATTTGGTTTCCTTGGGACAGTGATATCAATCATCAGCCCCTTTTGCTGCCAAATCTATCCTTATCTGAAGGTAAATTTTGTGACTACCTTACTTCAGAATAACTTTCAAAATATATTACTAGTTCATTTGTAGTAGAACACAAGACTATTTATATCATAACAGTCCAGCTTAAAGTTATAAAGTGATAATTTTATCCTTAAGTCAATCTCAACCTTTTGTTACCAATAAAATGCCTTTGAAGCCAGAAGAGCTGATTATAAAGGTGTTATTATAGATATTTATATTTGTCAATGTTAGTGATAAAATAATTACAATAATCATACTGTTAAAATTTTTTAAAGTAAAGATTAACTTCATGACATAATAAATTCTAAGTGAAATAAATCAGACACATGTGCTTAAATGCCTGAGTAGTGCAAAGTATAAATAAGAGAAAAACAGAAGATTGAGAAAAAAGGATCAGGGAGAGAGAGCTTTTGTGAAAAGGAAGGAGTCCAAGAGATCCAGCATGAGGGCTGGGGTGAGAGGGATGAGGGG
>NW_004524817.1:2607662-2616694 GCF_000260255.1 Octodon degus | reverse complement strand
AAGGAAGTGGGCAGGGAAGAGAATGGAATACTAGAAGCAGGACATGGTAAGCTCATGTACCCTCTCCTGAAGATGGTTGCAAGCTTCACCTACTCTAAATATGTACCAATAAAACAAAATATTAAAAATAAAGTAAATGGGGGATGGAGAAATAGATCGGTGGTCTAAGCATCTGCCTGGCAAGTGCAAGGACCCAGGTTCTATTCCTGGTATCGCCTGCCATGCTGACCCTGCGCTGAGCTGGCCACCAAAACCGCTCATGGGGGCACTCACTTGTAATCTCCGTGCTGGGGAGACTGAGACAGGAGGATCACTAGGAGTCCGAGCTGCATAGTGAGACCCTGTACCAAATAAGTAAGTAATAAAGTAAAAGTAAGCAATAAAGTCAATAATAACTGATGTTACATTTATGAAAAACATGTAACTTTCTGATTACAGAATTTATATATGATTTTGTTTAAATAATAACCAAATATTAATTGTATGTTCGTTCTCCATAAATTTACTCAACAAAGGCAATAGACACCAATAGATCCTGGTCTCCATGAAAAAACAGAGCTAAATTTCTTTCCAAAATGGTATCATATTATTTTTAAATTGGTCTTTTCATTACACTGAAGAAAGCAGAATTGAAATATGTTATAAATAACAACTATAATTATACTTCATCAGACTTTTAATTCTGGTGATAAAAGATGAACAATAGTGTAACAAATGTTGACCAGGTGTAAGTAAATAAAACTGGTCTGGCCATGGTGATCCTCAAAATGTGTGTTTTTCCAGATTGACTTCTTTCATGTTCAAGTTTCTAAGTTTCTGCAAGTTTTCTTAAATTTGAATTCTAATATTACCAATATCAAGTACTACACCAAAACTCAAATAAGACAAAAAAGAATGAATATTATAAATGCATATTATAAATATTAAGCAGAGATTTGCTAATTTTATTATGATTATCATATCATTAAAATATAAACAAGCACAAATGCAATGTCCTTCAATAGGTGAATGAATACATTAACTGTGGTATATCCAGATAATGCATGTGATGTGGTGCTAAGAAAAGATCTATCAACCATAAAAGTACAGGGAGGAAAACTAAATGAATGTCACTGAATTAAAGAAGCCAGTATGAAAAGGCTGCATACTGCATGACTCCAAATATGTGGGATCGAAGCCCTCAGTATTTACAGACAAAACTATGAAGGCAATAGACCTGTAGTTGCCAAGAGGAGAGCACAGGCAGAGTGATAAAAAGGCAGAATGGAGAACAGATGATCATAGTTGATTTTTCAGGGCAGTGAAGCTACTTTGCATAGCACCACATGATGGCACTTAAATATCCGTCCAACCCATAGAACCTACAACAGCAAAACTGAAGCCTAACCTGAAGCATGGGTTTTGGGTTGCTGTGCCCACACACGTCCAGCAGTTGAAACAGATTTTCTACTCCAGCAAGGGATTGTGAGAATCAGTGGTGCTGTCTATGAATAGGGGCAGAAAATATATGGGAAATCTCAGCACTTCAATTTTTCTCTAAACTTAAATCTGGTCTAATAAAGGATTGAAGAACGTAAACAAAGTTTAGAAGATATAGATTAAAAAACCCAAAATTTAATACTATCTTTACTAACACTATTTTATATTAGATTTGTAAGATTTGCAATCACGAAATTCATGTGCAATTCAAAAAAGGTTTACATGATATTCTTCTTCCTATGAGCATTAAAATTTTCTTCTTACAAAAGTTCTCATTAGTTAAAAACTAGTATTTTCTGTTCCCGCTTATTATATTACAATAAATTATAATCTTGCATATCAAAAATATGTGACATTAAAATATTACATTTTAGTAATTTTAATATTTTATGTGAAATTAATAAAGTATTTTAATAATAACTGAAAATAGTAATATAAAGACATAGATTTTTGGGATCCAAGAATGTAGCTTAATGGTAGAAAATGTGCCTAACATAAATAGGGCCTGAAACATCTCAAAGATTCATTTGGAACCAGAAGAGACCTAAAATAACAAAAGCAATCCTGGGCAACAAAGGCAAGTTAAGGAGCATCAAAAATCCCTGGCTTAAAATTACACTACAAAGTTACTATGGTAAAATCAGTATAGTACTTAGCCATAAAATCAGACATGAGGACCAGTGGAACAGATTAGAAGTTGTAGGGACAACTACAAACACACTCAGTTACCTTATCTTTGACAAAGGGGCCAAACATGCTCACTGGAAGAAAGATAGCCTCTTTAATAAATGGTGCTGGAAGAACTGGTTCTCCACATGCTGAAGACTAAAGCTAGACTCATGGCTATCACCATGTACTAAAATGGATCAAATGTCTAAATATTAAAAAAGAAACACTAAATCTACTGGAAGAGAAAGTAGGTAAAAAGCTTGAAGACATAGGAATACGGTGAGTTCATGAGCAAAACCCAAATTGAATGGTTAGTACTTCAAAGAATCAGTAACTAGAATCTCATCTATTAAAAAGTTTGTGTGTCAAAAGAAATCACCAACAGAGTCACAGTGGGAAAATATTTCAGCCAATTGTCCGTCAGACAATGGACTTATATGTATACATATAAACATAACATATAGAGAATTGAAATATACAAATTGAAATACATAACGACTTTTTTTGTATTTTTTAGGGAAGGGTCTACAGGATGCTCAGGGTTTCACTACTAGATCAGATTCATAGTGATCCGCCTGTTTACAGCCTCTCAAGAGCTGGGATTACAGCTGCGCACCACCACATTCAGTCTCAATTGCCATCTCAGTGTGCCCTGGGGGCAAGGCCAGCACAGCAGGTCCAGTGATTGAACTCCTGGACTCTGCACTTGCTTGCAGACACTTTAATCCACTGAGCTATTTGGCTGGCCTACACACAAAGAATTTATAACATACAAAGAATTGAAGAAACTCAGATCCCCCAAATTCAAAGGCAAAATTCAAAAATGAGCATCTGAGAACACATTTCTCAAATGAAGAAATACAATGGCAAATAAATACATGAAAAAATAATTAACATAATTTCTCATCTGAGAAATGCAAATTAAAATGACTCTGAAATTTCATCTCACACTACAAAGAATAACTAACATCAAAAAACAACCAATAATAAATCCTAATGAGGTTGCGGGGCAAAAGGAATCCTTTTCCACTGTTGGTGAGAGTGAAGACTGGTACAACCACTGTAGAAATCAGTGTGGAATTCCTCAGAAAACTAGTCCCTTAAGGCTCCTAAGGACCCTGCTATTCCCCTTCTAGGTATTTTCCCAGAAGAATTAAAAACATCATACCACAACAATATTTCATGTTTATAGCAATATAATTTATAGTAGTTAAATCTTGGAAACAACCTAAATGCCCATCAACCAAAGAATGAATAAAAACGATGTGATATTTTTATGAAAAAGAATACTATTCAGCTATAAAGAAGGATAAACTCAAGGATTTTATGGGTAAATGGGTGCAATTGGAGACCATATTTATAAGTGGAATAAATCAGCATCACATGCATAAGCATCAAATTGTCTCCCTAATACAAGAAACTGGAAGAGTAAATAAGTTACACAATGTACAACAGATACCATGAATGGGAAGAAACCACTCAGAATAAAAGAACTGGGATGGGAGAAAAAAGAAAAGAAGGAAGAAAAAGGAAATTACATTTATATTTATATTTATACATTTATTTGTGTGTATATATATAACAGCTAAGATAATTATACCACTAATTTCTATTAGTTCATTGAAAAGGAAGGTTTGTGCTTATATTGTTTGATCAATTTTTTAGCCCTATATCTTGTGATCCAAGCAACTGCTTTGAAGCTAACAATACTCAATGTATTAACCATTGTTAACCTATTATTTTGTTTTGAAATTTTGCATTATTGCTTTATTTTTTCTCTTTAAAATAAAAAAAAGATGATACATAGGCCTGGATTAGATCACTAGCAATACACACACACACACACACACACACACACACACACATAGAAACATGTATGCATGAACACTATGTACACACATACACACTTATAAATAATATGTATTATACATTCATGTAATACATGGTATGTGTAATTCATGTATTGCATTACATATATGTATATTTGAATTTATTTTATATTATATAATACATTATATTTTATATTGTTATATTTATTTGATATGTTATGTTATACATTTTGTATATAATAGATATAATTTATTTATATCTAATTTACATAGATATTTGCAGTGTCAATGTCCTAAAATTAAGATACAAAGGCAATATTTTTCTCTCAGCAAGTGTATTTTTTTTTCTGTTAAGATAGTCCTCACACTTGAAAGAAGCACAAAACTAGGTTTTTAATGATGATAATAAATATAGATTTCATTTTTAAAAAACATCCTCTTCTAGAAGAAATCAGTTGCAAAGTGCCTCTAAATGGTCCCTACACACCAAAAGGCCGGCCAGTGAGAGGGACAACGAGATGCAAAGGAGGTTATCTGTGTTTCTCTGCCTTTCTGAAAGATCCAACCCGTGTTCTCTGAAGAAAGGGTGAGAAATTGGTTGAAAAAGTGCTCAGCGCCTTAAAGTGATAAAGCTCACATTCTTTTTTCTCATTCACTGGATGACAAGTTCACAAGGCTACTGCACTACCCATGCAAAGAAGTTAAAATCCAAAAAAACTCATCAGAAAACAGAAGATATTTGTCTCTTACATGACCCTACATAAAAAAAGAAAACATTAGGAAACATGGAGGACAGAAATGAACTTTGTCTTCATAGATTTTAAAAATTTGTAAAAGACTAAATTGTATGTTTTGTATGGTTTTTTTCCCTCTCCATCCTTATGAAAGAAATGAAAGACTTGAAAAGGTAAATAGTCTTCACCTTAATCACCTGAGAATTTGGTTGCAAATGAATAACTAGATACAACAGCTGAATTGTCTGTCACTTGGGAGAAAGTGTATACACATGCACGCATGCAAACACACACACAAAGCCAAACCTGATAGAATAGAAGACCATCCCATTTTATACTAAAATGTATAGGCTACTGTCAAGTTTTCTGAGAGATTCTTAGGTAAAAAATGTGAAGTTTAAAATCTCACATGTCATTTTTTAAAAAATCTCTCACTTTCTTGCTTTGATTAACATATTAGAGGAAACAGCAAACTGAAGCACTGGCACTGAAGGACGTTCTTTTTAACGAGACCAGACATCATCCTTCAACAGTCTTGGCCAGAACTGGAAACTAACTCTTGCTGTGCTGCTGCTGGCAACTATTGCAGCAGGGTCCTGCCCACAAGGGCTGGCCAGCCAGGGCTTATTGTTCTCCCTGTTGCTCTGACAGGCAGCAAGAAAAATCATTTGAACAGCAGCATCTTGAACAGATGTCTTGGAGACAATTTAGAAGTGAAAAAGCCAATGAGAAGAAAATTGCAGAAGTCAACCCCAGACTTCAAACCATAGAAAAAGGGCTGCCCAAGCCCTGCTCCGCAGCTCCAGGTAGAAAGGAGGAGCTTCCCAACACACATGTTAGTCAGATCTTTCCCTCTGTGGTCCCTGCCAGGCTTTCTGGCCCCTTGTGTTGCTGCCCCAAATCTGTGAGGCTTGAGGGCAAGCTGGCCACTGTTCCATTACCACCATCCAGTTTCTCATGAAAAACCAATGGCAGGTAACATCAGATGAGCTGTATGCTGTCTTCCAACCCTTGCTTGGTCTTGCTAGTCTTTCTATGTACAGAACCTGCTTGCTCTTGTAATATCCCTCATGTTTCTTTTCATCCAGCATGGCTCTGGCGGATACAAAAATTCAGCTTGCAGTACTGTGACTGAAGAATATAACCTACCAGGAACATAATTAAACCCAGCTTTGTGCTGGGTGAGGTTGTGATTCACCCGGGCTTCAGCCCTGCAATGCCTGGGTGCCACAGGGGCTACTAAGGAGCACAGAGACACCCTAAGCCCATCAGACCTGTCCTAGAACTGAGTGGTACATGCTCTCTACTCTTTCAACTTTGCTTCTCTGTCTCACGGCCCCAGACCTACATCATGACTTCAGAGCTCTCTAGTTTTCCCATTTTGACCCCAATCCACCCTTTGTATCTGATTCTTGCAGGACCCCAATTAATGAAGCGGCTCTGCTCCTTCAGTGGCCTGACCTCTTATGTGATCTCTTCCTGAAGGTCTAACACGTGACAAGCCGATAGGAAAAACCAAATGCAGCTACATGGGCCTGGCATGCAGAGCAGCCAGCTGGCCAAGCACTTTGTTGCACAGGAACCATGATCAAAGCAGAACTCAAAGGACACTGATGACTGGGTGCTGGAAGCTCTGATGGAGATGTACCCCCTTGGGTCCCAGAAAAGACAGAGTTCAGGGAGAGTTACTCACAGGCACTGGAAAAACATATGTCAAGTGGTAAAATTAATCAGATGTGTCAAAAGTACACCTGGGGCAAAGATCTTCTTTCCTACTCTGAGATTCCCTGGTGCACCAACTGCAGGGAATGTAAACTTGGTTGCTTGTCAAGGGCTGGCAGGAGCTATAAACTAAATGAATGAAACTCAAAGAAAAGCCTGTCCTGAAATTGGAACCATCAAATATTTTCTTAAAAGGGCCCAGAAAGTATAAATGTCATTCTCTAAGGCAGTCTAACAAAAAGAGGGAAGGAACCATGGTCCTGGGCTGTGTTTGCAGTTACTAACCAGAGCGAGCAGTCAGATCTGCCCGAGAGACAACTCTCAAACTACAAAAATGCTTCATGTGTATCTCCTCAAAGTGAACATTTCATAGCATTCAAGCAGGAAAGGATATCATTGCAACAATTTAAATCATCAACTTCATTTATTAAAATGATTATTAAATCAGTATTCTTTTTAAAATATCAAAATGTGTATCTCTTCTCGGACTTTTGGCTAAGATCAAGTGTAAAATATCAGAATGTGACTTACCTTAGCATACGTGAAGTAGTAATGAGCAGTCTGTCTACACTTTAGTTCGACATTCCGTAAAGGATACATCTTGCAGCTGAGTTGATCCTTGTATCTTAAGGTGATGGATTCTTTTTCCTTGTTCCAGAATCATTCAGTGAAGTGCACAAACATCTGCTTTCTGGCTGGTCTATCATTTTGTTTTACTTACAAGGGAGAAATTTACTTCTCATTTCCTGACACTTTGGTCTCTATTATGTATCTGAAAATTTTACAAACTGTGTGTTTGTATCATTAATAATAACAATGGCATAGTTATTTATTAAACACTTTTCTGTATTACTAACCTGAGTACAGAGTCTACTTTATATAATTCAACACTTCAAGGTTGATGCTTTTATGGATGATGAAACTGGGACTCAGAGAAGCTACACAGTTTAATCAAAGTCACAGAATTAATCTAACTGTCCTAGAAGAAAATGCTTTGCTTTGCCCAGCACAGTGTTGTCTACTGTATTCCTTTCTCTAGCTAGCAGAACTGCCTTTCTACTAACCATTCTCTACTGGATAGGATTCTAGTATATTTGTCACTTATATGGCTTTGCTTTTCCCTAACCTAACCCAAGCATGACCTAACAAAAGTGTGAATTCCCAGAACAGACAGACACACAGAGCAGTGGTGGGCTGAGGAGTGTGCACATGGTTCTTGCAGGGTCAGAAGTCAGGCCACAGATAAGGATGCTGGGAGTGAAATGACCTTTCCGTCTGTGTGATGGGAAGTGTTATGTGTCACGTATGTCTAAGGTACAGGTGGCCTCTGTCTTTTTACACACAGCCTGCTGGTATCTGAAGCTCATATTGAGGAAAAAAGAGCTGAGAGATGAAAAGAAAGTAAATCCTGTCATCCTCAGAGTCCAACTGTAGCTAAAGCTAATGTCAATCTTTGGTCTTGCCACTGGCAACTACTAATAAATCCCCTGTTAATTTAAACTAGAGTTGAGCTTCTTTTAATGCAACTAAAAACATGCGGCCAATAAAATACTAGAGACAGAATCTTACACAGCCTCTCTGACTAGAGAACCATGTTAACTACCATAATTCAGTATCAAAGACCAATTAGTGATGGGTATTACTTGATTGTTAACAGTGTAATCAAGATAAAATGTAGAAATTGTACTTAAATGTGCCATGATAGCCCCATTATGCCTACTAGATTTTTTTCTGTTATAATCCCCTTTTTATTTGCTTTTTCAAGAAACTCGTAATGACAAGGTTTGTGTTTTATTCACCCTTGTAATTGTTCTATTGAATACAGTCTTCAGGACTTAGAAGGTATCCAATCCTTGCTTCTCAAGTGAACGAAGATTTCTAACAATGTAATGGAAAGATAACCTTTCTTATTTTAAGTTAAATATGGTTACCTAAGACAGCGGCACATCTTAATCCTTCCCTTCATTCAAATCTTTGTTCACCTTACCTGAGAGCTTCTTTGCCTTCCTTGCGCAAGGCTCCTGTTCACCACCCTTGCTTTTGTCTCATGGATCTTGCCTGAATCTGCTGGGGTATCTGCTGTGTGTTCTTTGACTTCTTTATCAGAAATGTAAGCTTCCTGAGGGCAATGCCTAGAATGGAGAGGACTCTCAAAAACAACTGGACAAATATTTACAATGTAGAGTAAATATCTGGTGGTTCCTTCAACCTTTAATGCCTTTTGCTACATATGAGGTATTAATTCACTGTTATAATGATAAACATCAAGGTTTAACCTAATATATGCATATTTGAGTGTAATAAAAATGTTTTAAAAGTTTTGAAATGTGTTCCTAGTAAAATGTCTGGCCATTTAATGAATTCTGATTCTAAATGTCTTCTGCTAAATCCATACTGGCAGCCATATTGATTAGCACAGTACTGCCTTAAGACATTCTGCTAATCGGCCATCTGTTTATTCATGTTATGGTAATATTTTAGCCTAGATTAACCATAAAAGTACACTGAGGCTTAGTGAAGTCTAGGTGTATATCATGGTTGAGCCAAATAAAGTTGTCAAATGTTATTTAAAATATTTTCTTTGGCCTTGGTCTTTTTC
>NW_004524817.1:2591847-2606361 GCF_000260255.1 Octodon degus | reverse complement strand
AATGTCCATTTTGTATCTGTGTATTCAAGGTGATTGGGATAGATAGTTACATTCTCTTAATGAATAGAGGGATTTGTTCTAGTGGTGTTTGTAGATAAGATATCAAGTCCGCATCTTGTACAGCAATTAACCACTAGGAAGAATGTATGCAATGTGTTAATTATTGGAACTGACCTACCAATTTGGTTTGAAACTGTCTCATTGCTATTTGTTTCTCAATAAAATTATGGGGAAAAAAAGAAACTGTCTCGTTGCTATTTGTTTCTCAATAAAATTATGGAAAAAAATAAAAAGAAAGAGAGATGAAAAAGCACTCTTCTCAGCATCGGTTACGTTTGGAATGATAATAAAAGGGCAGAAGTTAGAGAAGGAAAGGGCAAGATTGCCCCTTGATTGTTACCTGTAACAAAGGCAGATATAGTTAAAATACCAGTTCCCTGACCCACAGGTCCATCTTCTCTGTTTGGCTGATACTTTTCTGTGCAAATGTGTGATGTAGCTATTGTTTCCAGCCTACTCTTACAGTGGATGTTGTCAAAGTCTTTCCTTCATACAGCAGAGAAAAGACAAATTTCACACAAAGGGATGGAACCTGAGAAATAGCCTAAAGTGGACTCTTGAGGAAGAGGACAGGCAAGGTTTGATGTGTATTTTATTAAAATCAAAGCTCTTTTCTTTTAAAACTTTACTATAAATTTAAATACAATTTAATTGTTTTAGATTCTGGACCAATTAAATGCTGTTCATTTAGAGCTTATAGTGTGATGAAATATTTGAACATAACAAATGACTAAAATACGATTTCCCATCTTCCAAGATCTACCTCAAGATTTCCTATCATCTCTCTATTATCTATTTTTGTATTTATTTTCTCATACAATAGAAACATGAAAAAATGTAAAAGGAGGCCAAAGATCACTCTGGTTATACGTATGTATCTGTGCATGTGTTTTGCTTTCCTTGTATTTTTTAAGAGGAAAAGATGAATGAAAACATTGAAGTTTTATATTTAAACTGTTATGGTTTCAACTAATGATAAATTAGTGATTTATTTTAGTTCTCTGAAACCAACTTGTCCATTAAACCTTGTAAGTTTATTAAAAACACATCTGTTCCTCTGGAGAGAAATTTTAGATTAAAAAAATAGGATTGAAATAGGAAACATAAGGCCCAGCCAAATAGCTCAGTGGATTGAAGTGCTTGCTTAGGCAGACACAGGGACCAAGTTTCAATGCCTGGCATGCCAGTGTCCCCCACCCCCAGGGCATACTGAGATTGTGATTGAGACTGGGCATTGTGGCACATGCCTGTAATCCCAGCACTAGGGAGGGTGTAAACAGGAGAATCAGTGAGTCTGATCTATGCAGTGAGACCCTGTACACCCTGTAGGATCTTCCCTAAAAGAAAAAAAAGAAGAAGAAAAAAGAAATAGGAGACATATATTGCTTTTTATATTTGTATGTATCTGGTGCAGGTCTCATCATGCAGCTTGGACTCGTAGTGATCCTCCTGTTTTCAGCCTCCCCAGCGCTGAGACCAAGAAGTGAGCCACCATGCTTGGACTTGGTCACTGGCTCAGTGTGCCTGGGGACAGGGCCAGTGCCACACGTGGTGCCAGGGATGGAACTCTGGCCCCTGCATTTGCCTAAGCAGGCGCTTAGTCCACTGAGCTACATCGCCGGCCCTGAGCTATCTTGCCGGCTCTTATTCTTCTTTATGTGAACTTTTGTGTGGGTGTGGGAGGTGGTATCGGGAATTGAACTCAGGACCTCATGCTTGCCAGGCAGGCACTGTGACACTGAGCCATATCTACGCCCCCCCCCCTTATTCCTCTTGAAAAGGGAAGATAAATACAGTTTCTGTAAGTGCTTGGAAATTAACTGTCAGAGTACCTACAATGCATAACACATGACAAGAAAAACTTCCTGTGCTGTCCGAAGTGCAGCGCCAGCCACCATTTAATGAGTATACTGTGTCTTTAGCTTCGAGACAAGTTTCCAGAATAAAACTAATAAACTTTTCTATTTGCACTTTTAAATTCTTTTCACTTTAAAATAGAGATCAATCATTATATTTATACAGTTTATTCTCTTTTTCCAAATGGAGGCTTGAAATTTCAGCAACTGTAAGCCGTCTGAATCCTACCTCACAAGACCCAGCACACCTGCCAAAGGTCCAAATTCTCATTGACCTTGGGCACACAGCGGTTTCAATGGAATAAGCTCATTTAGTTTCCGTTTGAAGCCATATGTGAACCAACATTAACCACTCTTAGCCCACATCAAGGGTGATGACTGCCTTGGCACAGCTTGAACTTTGCAGAGCTGGGATAAAGAGGTACTGCATTTGCTTGATCAGCCACTCCAGACTTCTGACTTATTCCAAATATGTCCCTCATAAGTGTGTTTTCAGTGGAAACTTAGAAACAATGCCTTTAGTGAAATTAGTTTCCTGTGTGTCAGAGAGCATTGATTTTGGGACATATGGTTAATAACAACTTCTATGCATTTATTGAGTGTCTAGTTCATGTCAGGAACTGAATGAAGATTGTGACATCCTTCATTTCTAATATATATAAAATTTTTCTAAAATAACAGTTATCCACACACCTAGATGAGAAACCTAGTGTCGCATAGATTGAGTGATATGCCAGGGGCCGAATAACTATTTACTATTCATAATGATCCATAATCACTAATTTGTATTTTTCTACCTTCTCTAACTATTGATTAAAAGTAAGCAGCTAACCTTTAAGTAGTGTTTATTATATGCCGCGATTTTCTGAGTGCTTTATACAGAGTCACTCAGAATTCCTAACCACCTCTGTGAATAAAGCATTGTATTATTCCCTTCTCTCAGGTTAGTGAGAATGGGGTACAAACAGGCTAAGTAACTTACCAAAGGTTGAAAAGCTAAGACATGATGAATCATCTATGGTTTAAGTCAGATGATTAGCTGCAGACTGTGCATTATTTTAATTAGACTGTTGTACAAAGAGTAAATAGGTTCCAGATAGATAGCTATTTTTAAAATATAGATATTATTAAAATGTCTGAGCACATGGTTCTGGGGCATCAAGATTTATTATAATGAGACAGTATATCAATTAATGTAATTCTCATTGATAAAACAGAATACTCCAAAACACTGCCCACCAAAGAACTGGTGGGAAAGGCCAACCTGACTTCAGGGTTACCCAGCTATGTAAGGAGAATTCTGAGCCTTTTCCAACAGTCAAAAATTTCCATACTAATGAGAATTAAAAAAAAAAACTTTTAGCATATCTAAATGATACAGCAAACAGCAAGTGGGAGAATGCTGTCCCAGTGGGCCTGGGATACCTAGCCCAACTCACATTAATTTACTTCTCTGAGTTACACCAGCACATTAGCAACGGAACAAGATAAACAGAGTAATCTGGCGGGAAATAAATTCATGAGATGACATGGTGCTTCAAAAAGTAGGATAAATCTAAGAGAATGGTAAAATTCTCTTATAAATCTAAGGAAAAGAAGGGATTATGCTTACAACGTACAGTACCTTTTAATCATTTGTGAAACTTGAGGCAGAAGAAACAAGATGATATCAATCAGCTTTATGGGAACTGGTCATAACAACACAGCTTGAGTTCAGAGCTTTGTTCTAAGAAAACACATAAGACTCATTAACAAATGGTGATTCCATTAAAAGGAAGAAAAACTACGCAGAGGAAAGAAAATTAGAATACTCTTTTAATTTAATAGAATAACAAATACTACAGCTGAACTCAGACACAGGTATGGCTCTTATTTTAAGTATTGTGCCACTGGTGGAAATAGTCTCTCTAGCAGTGTTGTCGCCACCCTTCTCTCCTCCTCTGGGAACTCAGCCCTGGACAATTACAGGGTTGCTGTCACAGCAGCTGTCCCTGTTGCACTGTGCTGACTTTCTGCAAGGAAAAAAAAAAGTGCACTCCAGAGAGGCATGGCGGTGTGAGTCGACATTAAGTCTGAATCCAATCTTCTGGGAAGATATAGGTTTATTGTGTCATAAGAAAAGATACTGAGCATAAGTTCCTCACTTAGAATTTTGACTTTTTCCATTGTTTTCTGGATTTAGTTAACCATTAAGACTCTGAATTATTTGTACAGAATTAATGAAGTATGAACAATTTAAGCAGCATTTCATTCCCTGGCTTAGGGAACAAACAGTAAAAGCTGAAAATGATCAAGGACTTGAATTTCTATTAAGGCATTGCTTTCTCAGTCTAAACAGATGACTTAAAAAATAAAAGAATTACTTTTTAATATTTTTTAAAGTTTTATGTTCCATCTGAGAGCCCCTTTCAAATTTTATGAACTTGATCTTGCTGCTCTCATAAAAGAACTTCCATATGAGTATCCAGAAATTTCAAATGCATGGTGTTTGTATGGAATTACATATTAACACTGACTATCTTCGAAGTTTGCTATCAGAAACTAAATTACTTTTTTCTTTTGAAATATAAGTACTGCAACTTAGGTGGCATGGCTCTACCGAAAACAGCGTGCCATATGCCTTTGATTTCACTGAGAGACATGCCATCTGCCACCACATTAAAGAATGATTCAAGAAACTTTTATAAGAAGAATGGCAGAAGATAGTGAGCAAGCTTAAGAAAGCTGTGCGTCATCTGTGGTCTAGGGCCTGGCTGGGGTAGTGCTTCCCGTTACCTCTAGTCATAATTAAATCCATCAGCTTAATTCTTTCTTTGTTTTTTTTTGTTTGTCTGTTTTACTGTTTTTTATATTTCTTTTTTTAAAGAGAAAAAATTAAAAAGTTAGAAATGATGCAGAATTTTAAAAAACAAGATGATAGGAATTCAGCAATGGTTGTCATGTTGCATATTGTTTTCTTCAAAGTTCAGATTATCAGATGTAAGCATATAAAATTGGTCAAAAATAAACATTAACTGTTCCATTCATTAAATCAATAGAAATTAGTAGAACAACTATCTTAGCTATTGTGTGTTTGTGTATATATATATCCCTTCTCTCTTTTCTCCTTTCCTTCATCCTAATTGGTCTTTCCTTTTGAGTAGTTTCTTTCCTTTTCATGACATCTATTGTACCTTTCAGATTTTGTTTCCTCTTTCAGAAATTTCAAATGCATGGTGACAATATAATGAGACAATATAATGTTTACACATGCAGGTCTGATTTATTTCACTTACAAACACAGTCTCAAGTTGCACCCATTTACCTATAAAAACCTTGAGTGTATCTCTCTTTAAAGCTCAGTAATACTCCATTGTATAAAAATACTACATCTGTCCTATGCACTCCTCAGTTGATGGGCATTGGGGTGTTCCCAAGATTTAGCTCTGACAAGTCACACTGCTGTAAATGTGGGTGCACTGTTTTGTGTGGATGATGAGCCATCCCAGTGTGGTTCACTTAGCCTGATTATTGACATAGATTTAAAAAGAAGTCTTTGATATGAAAGTAAAAACCAAAGACCCAAGGGCAGTTTATATATTAAAGGAGTTTGGCCCAGGGACTAGGATTAGAGCTTGCTTATGCACAGTTAATTTATTCATAAAAGTTCAATATCTTCATAGGGGTTTGGAGAAGGCAGAAAACGACAAGAAGTCAGAGACTTCTGAAAAGAATGTATTCATATTAAGAAAAATATATGAATCTGGTTTGTTACTCTATTTCATTAAGTGCTAAATCAACCAAGTGTATTTTTAACTCTACATAATAAAATTACTGTGTTAAGTCTCTTCAGATGATTCCCCAAGAACAGAGGGGAAAGTTGAGAGTAGAGACCTTCCTCAAAGGCAGCTTCATAGTGCTGTCACCATCAGGAACTCCTAATGCCAGCAAAAAAGGGCACGCTGAAATAGAAATTCTGAAGAAAAGTTTTCCAAATAACTGTGTATTTATTTAGTGTTGTTTACTTGAATGAGGAAAGATCTAGGCCCCATGGACCAGACTTTGGCGGACAGCATACCGTATAAATATTATAGCTAGATTTTGACCAAAATTTTCCCTGTTTTTCTAAAAAAAAATGAGAACATTTTTCTGTACAGTAAAACTTGTCCTAAAAATGAAACACTGTCATACTTTAGAACTCCATAACCAAGAGGGCCGGCTGGATAGCTCAGAGGATTAAAGTGCCTGCTTAGGCAGATGCAGAGCCCAGATTCAATCCCCAGCATGTCCTGTCCCCTGACCCCAGGGTGTGCTGAGACTGCGATTGAGACTGGGTATGGTGGCCCACGCCTGTAATCCCAGCCCTTTGGGGGCTGAAAACAGGCAGATCACTATGAGTCTGATTTATGTAGTGAGACCCTGTGCCCCTTGCAGACCCTGTCCTAAATACAAAAAAAAAAAAAAAAGAAAGAAAGAAAGAAAGAAAGAAAGAAAGAAAGAAAGAAAGAAAAAGAAAAAACCCTCTGTAGCCAGTATTACCCAGCAGCCTTGTAACTGGCTTGTGAAGCTTAAGAAAATGATTTCTAAATGACAGAATTTCCACAAAAAATTTAGTATACATTATTATATTGTAATTCCTTAAAAGTGTCCAATTATCACACAAATAACTGTATTTGACCTACTTTAGAAAGTTCATGTCATCATTTATTGAAAATTCTTTAATGGGCTCCTAAAAAGGCATTCTAGCAAAAGAAGTTAAGTAGTCATATAGAAAATTTATATATAAATCTATAATTTTTATGCTGCTTTTATCTACTTTATCTATAAAAATGTATTTCCCCATTTTATAGATAGAAAGCCAGAGTTTAGCAAGGTTAATTGCCTACCTAAGGCCAAATCCCTAATTCCTGTCAGCCTAAGAGGAGAGCGTAGGTCTTTCCCTTCTACCCGGCCGTCGTCTTCTCTGCCCGGACAGCACACGGGAGCGGAGCCCCCAGCTCTGATAGATAGTTCCACAGGGTTGCCCTGGATGCTTTGCAGCTTCTCAGACTGGAGGTACTTGAGAAGCAGTAACATCTGAAGCTGCTCTCAGCAAAAGATACCTCTATCAGCTGAGGACTGAAGAATTGACAAGGGAAGTGAGAAGTCTTTATGTAACAATTTGAAAAACAATACATGCATTAAGTGCTATAATAAACTAGGTGTCCTTGCTGATAATGCCACAAATAGGTTAAAGTAGGACATTATACAGCAGAGTTGGTAAAGAAAAACACTTGCTTACTGCTGAAATTTGTATATATAGTGCAGTAAATCATTTTGACAGAGCATAGCAACTCCAGAGAGAAGGGAACTATAGCGCAGTAGGAGGGATTTGCAGAGCCCCGTGACAGACCTCGATCCACTGCGTCTCTGTCCTCTGATACCGGCAGAATCCCTTCCCCTGCACAAGCTCAGAACCGGAAGAACGTGCTTCTCAGAGCTCCTCCTACAGAGCTCCTGCGCATGAAGTCTTGATTAGCCTTCCTGTAGGAATTTGATAAATGAGCAGCTTAATTGGACTTTTAATGAGAAAAAGGTTTAGAATTTTGTTTAAACCCGTTTAGGAACTCTTTTACTTAAAATGAGTAGGGTAACTCTATACCAGTTTTTTGTTAAATCTGGAATGCAGATTTTCTTCCTAGCTAGTGGATGAATTGTTCTGCATACTTGTTTTAGATCCTGCTCTCTTATCCATTTTCCAGTTGCTCTTTTTTTTCACTTCCTAGCCTAGGAATTTCCTTGGCTCTTTTCCTCCATTTAATGACTATCTTTAAAAAAGAATTTGGCTACATGCCTAGAGGCTCTTGGGTGTTGGGTGCCATACAAACAAAATTAATTACTAATTTGAGTGTCATCAGATCTCTGGTACCAAGAGGCTAGCTAATAAAAAAAAAAATTAAAGCAAAAGCATAAGAAATATTTTAGTAACTGCATTTTTGAGCTAAATAAATGACTAATATATAAAAATTAATTCTACGTGTGTTCTGTGGTTCTCTTTTAAACAGATTCATATACATTATTTCATTTAGTTGTCAAAATGATCTCATGTGTTGGCTACAACAGCTATTACCAATCGTATTTTTACAACATTTAAAAACTAAGCTTCAGAGATATTCATCTGCCACATACATTTTTTTCCCACTCCACAAATACTAAAGACCTATTTAGTGCCACACACTGCAGTAAGCCTGGTAGGACCCGAGTTTGCTTAGAACTAAAGGGCTTTCTGAGATGAAGGCTTCCAGTGCTAATATGGAACAGTCTGGGCAAATTGGGACAGCTGGTCACCCTTGTGCAATTCTGGTTATCCTCTTAGCACATTATGGTCCAAGTCACGAAAATAGCTGCATGCCACATGGAGCACTCACTCTGCCCCTCATTAACCTTGCCTCGTACACAACTTTCCCTTCTGGACTTTACTGCCAACTTTATCCTGAAGGTTCTCTTCAGTGTCCCTGTGACCACCTGAACACCAAAACTAGGCCTCCTGCTGCCCAGCTTCTGCACTATTCAGCATTTTGACTGCAGGCCACTCTTTAGCCCTCATTCTTTCCCTGGCTGTCCTCTCTCCTGCTTATATTTCATCTTAACCTTTGTGCTTAAGTACATGGCGCTCAATTTTATACACAGGGTTACAATATGGCAGCTTTGGCACATGGGCATCCCTGAGTGGAAGTTATGTCCTTTGTTCCTGACCACCCCACCAAGTATCCAAATAAACCACACCTCCTTTCTTCATGGGCAGCTCCTCCCCTCGACTTCCCTATCTCTGTTGTCTGCCAGCACCAGTAACTTCACACCTACCTTATTCTGGGTTGGGCCCTTAGAGCTGCAGTCTGCATCGATACACTAACCCACTTTGAGCAGAGACTCCTCTGGTGGCAAAGAGACTCCATTTTGTATTTAAACTCTAGTTTAGAGCACTGAAACTTTAGATGAACTCACTCTTGGTCCCCAAATTGTATGAGCACAGCATGTGTTAAGCAGTTTCCATTTGTAACAGATTCCATTTCTGACAAACATTGCTTCTGATGAATGTTGTAATAACCCCACGACTATGTCTAATGTCATGTTTTTAGGTGAACTCTGTACTCTGCCTTTCTGCTATTTTTATTTATTTATTTATTTATTTATTTATTTGCGGTACTGGGGAGTGAACTCAGGACCTTGGGCTTGCCAAGCAAGCAATTATTCTACTGAGCTATCTTCCTGCCCCTCTGCTATTTTTAGAAACTCTATTATTAGCAACTATACCAGCTCATATAAAAGCTGCTATATTCCTATCTTCATGATTAATACTCTTGACTGGCAACAGTTAGGGTATCATCCGTGTGCTAAATATTTATTGTATATATCCCCATACCTCAGCCTTCCACAAGTATCTCTGGTTGCTCACTGTGACACTCCCTTAGAAAGTCCTCTACAGGGCAGCTTGTCCGGGAGCCCTCAGGAGCTGCTCCTCTTCCCCATTTGTATTCCCCTATAAATTTTCCTACTCTTAAAAAAGTCTCTCATAGTCTTTTTATTTCCTGCGGTTAACAACTTCATTAATTCCTTTTTAACCTCTCTTTTTTAATAAATTCACTCAAGGTTTTTTCTTTATTATAATGTAATGGGATCATATTTTACATTCTATAAATTTTCTTTGAGGAAAAATCAAAATGTTCTAGAAGTAGATGAACGTGATATTTGTACAACTTTGTAAATTCAATAACAGAAACCATTATTGGCTTTCCAATTTAAAGAAATGAATTTTTTGTAGGTAAAATATGTCTAAATAAAGATTTTTTAAAAAAAGATATTTAAAAATTTGCTTTCACCAATAACTCAAAAGAGAAGATATATATTCTTTAATTTATATAACTGAGTTCATACTATTCTTGAATAAAATCCTACCCTCTGGATATCAGGAGTATAAGTTTACTTTTATGCCTGAATTAACTATTTATCAGAATCATCAAGTTCAAATTATCTTTATTTGATGCTTTGGTCTTTTTTTGAGTAAATGGTTGACCTTTCCATAGCAGGTAGTGTCTGTAGGTATTCACAGGAGTCCGTTGGTGCCAGTCTGGTCTGTCCTCCATACTGGGGCCTGCTGGGGTGTCTTGCTATCATCTGGTCTCTTGAAATATGATGTTGGCACACGTTGTTCAGGATTTTGATCTGTCTTTTGATGTCAATTGCCAAAGCCCTGCATATAAAAACCTCTGTCCTGACCCAGACTTCTGCTGGCCCAACATCTTACTTAAAAATATTTCCAAAATACCCCACTAGGCACAAGAAACTTCTAGATTTTCTGAAAACATGTACAACTCTTACTCACTTAGGAATCTTGGTTAATTATCAAAGTACTTGTCTATTAAGATATTTATACAAAGTCTTCAAACTTAATTGGAAGGCCTCTGCCTAGGAGTTCTGGCTTTAAGTCTCCCATTAACCTGCCTATATTTTCCCTTCTCTCCTACTGAAACCTTTCCCCATGGCTTTTTCTCACTCTTTTTATTTAATTAATTTTATTGTTACAATTTACATGTATATAATGGTTGCATTCATTATAGCAAACTTGTACCTGTACATGATATATTTTGATTCCGCTCCTGCCCCGTGCCTCCCCAGCTTCAAGTCCTCTTCTCGTCCTTATTCAAAAAGTTTTGTTTCCATTTTGGAAGACTCATTTAGAAGATACAGCTATTCTTCTTCTGGGTATCTTCCAAAAATAATATTTTTAAAAAATCATAGTAACATACGTGCTCTCACGTTTATATCAGCATAACTTGTAACAGCTAAATCTTGGAAACAACCCAAATGCCATCAATCACTGGATGGATAAAAATATGTATCTTTTAATACAATGGAGTATTACTCAGCCATAAAGAAGGATAAAATTGTGACATTTTTAGCTAAATGGGTGGACCTTGAGACCATAATCATAAGTGAAATAAAACAGACACACAAGTGTAAATGTCACCTTATCTTGCCGATATGAGAAACTGAAAGTATAAATAAGAAACAAAACATGCAAAAGATACTGTGAAATAGGAAGAAATTATTCAAAAGGAAAAGGAAACTCGGGAAAGAGGAGAGAGAACAAAGGAAGGAGAAAGGAAGATAAAATTTACTTCCTTTTGAGTCTTCTAGACTTCATGCCGAGCAGCCCTCCCCGTCTTCTCTTGCCATCTCTCTCCTCTCTTCAGTGCAGCTTAGCCTACACTGCTGGCAGGTTGAAATTTGTTCTGATCTTAATTTTTGGATGTTTTTAATGTATTTGGTTGTTCCAGGGCTTCAGTACGCAGCTCGGACTCGTGGTGAACCTCCCCAGCACTGGGATCACAGGCGTGCGACACTGCGCGCAGACTCTTCTGGCTCAGCCCACTCTGGGAGGGGGGAGGGCTAGTGTGGCGTGTGGTGCGCAGGATGGAACCACGGTCCTTGCGCTTGGCTAAGCTTGCCTAAGCAGACACCTTAGCCTGCTGAGCTATCTCACCGGCCCCCTTGGCCCAATTCTCAATGGTCTTTAACATAATCCCATTTTACGAACAAAATTAAGACTTCCTATGAAGGCCTATCCTGCCTGGGGCTTTCCTACATTCTACCTCAAGTGTGTTTTATGTATATTTTCCTTCAAAATCTTACTCATCCTTGAATTCAATCTTCAATTTTTAAATTTTACATAAAATTTTTGTAGCTGCAAAAGGGTATGAGTTCTCTCTCCTTTGAACTCATTCACTTCAAATTTAAGGATGACTCACGTGACCCACTTAATACCACATATATTTACCTCTTTTTGTCAGGATTCCACCTAGATGGGGTCCTCCTAGGGACCGCGCAGGGGTCGGACTTATTCCAGTTTCCTACTTGCACCAGTGGGCATTCTCTCACTGTCTTAGGAAAGTCTCAGCTACTTTAGCTCTTCTCCCACTTTAGGGTTCATAAATGCATTTTGTAATAAAAGAACCACAATGTAAGAAAGACATGCATGGTGTTTGAGAATTACCCATTTTGCGTTATCTGTTATATTGCATTTTTGGATAATCTCAAAAGAAACTCATCAGTTTTGGATTAAGGGTTTCATTTAACCTGGAATCAATGGAAACTTTGGCATTAAAAGATTCGTCAAATTTGTGTAGTCTTCACTGGGACAATTGTAAAAACAGAAAATTAGTCATTTGTTTTTATGACACTTTCAAAATTTTATCTTAAAGGCTTTGTACCTGCACCTCGATGGGAAGACAACAACTAATGAGACAAATACTGCGTTGTGTGTAACCTTACCACTGCCTCCCGTGCCCTTCCCCACCCTGCTGTTTCCTCAGCCATTCAAGTTCTTCAGGGACTGCTCCTGCAGATGCTGCTGTCCGTGCCTGGAGAGCTGAGACCTCATCTTTGCAACTTAATCACAGCCGACTCTTTCTTTGCTCTGAGTCAACTTGTATAAAAGAAAGGAGATGAATGAGTGACCCAAGTATACGCCGTCTAATAACTGCTGCTGCAGATTTGGAGTCTGATTTAGTATCACTATCAAAGAGTTTGAGGAAACAATGTCTTATATCTTCTTTAAATAAATTCATGCGCCAACATGTGATTTACCTTCTCTGGCAGTTTTATTATTAAGAACAATAGGGTTTCTTAGTTGTGCAATATTTTGGCTCTTTCTTTCCTCTCATGTATATAAACAAAACTTCAGCTTGTTCATTTAAACAAGAATGAAATAAAAGTGACGCACAACTCTGGAACTCCAAGCTTCTCATGCTGTCACTGTCTTTGCTTTATAATAGACACAAAGGGAAAGAGACTTGGTTTCCTCTTTGTACTTAAATAGTGAACTGGAATAGTGCAATAAAACGACCTATTCTGAGTGTGTTTGGCAGCTGTCAGCTACTTACCCTTTGATTTGTATAAACTTTGCATTAGTCAGTCTATGGCTCATCAGAGTCCCTGCAGCCAAAGCAGGGAGCAGGAGCAAGTCCCGCTTCTGCCTGCCCAGCCAAGAGCCCAGAGCTGCCCTGCCTCAAAGCTTCCCTGCCCCGGCAGCTCACGCACCTCTTTCTCAACTCAAAGGCTTCTGCTTTTCCAGACTTTTCCTGGTACTGCAGTAGCGCATAGGAGTGCATTTTTCCTAAGTGACCAGCTTAGAAAGGCATCTTTTCCTAATTTGCACAAAGCACCATCTAAGCAAGGGCCCATGCTGTTCTGTGGCTCCAATATACATTTTGAATGAATGTTGGGAAGCCTCCAACTACCAAATTTAAGAAGATGCCACAACAGAAAGAAATCTTACCACAGTTGCTACTCAAGCATTTACTTGCACTAAAAATCAACTGGTGACCAGAAAAGAGGCTGGAAAGACACTTGGGTTGGGGACAGAAAGTATTCAGAAGGGTGGTTCCCACAGGGAGACAGTAATGGGCACACAGAGACCACAGGCTTACAAAACTAGGTTTACATCATGCAGTACAGTCAATGTCAGGAGAACAGGTGCAATGGAAATTCAGTGATTACCATGGAGTAGAACACACTTCGGTGAGAGAACACTGATTCTAAGCTCAAGACAGTACTGCAGAGCAGGGCGTGTTTTGCATTTAACAGGGAAGTCCCTGGGGCAACAAAGGATAATGAGACTTACCCTGATTATAAAGCAGGTCCTTGGGAGGAACGGGCATCCTAATTGCTGTCTTCTCCATCTCCCCATGGATGCGGATGGAAAACAGCAATCTCTGTCCCGCAGATGAGACCATGATGTCACAGTAATCTGCAGCCCTTATGTTGTTCTCGTCTTTTCCTACAAGAGTAATTTCTATGTTTCTCTACTCTGATTATGTCTCTCTTTATTGTAAGTCCTCCTTTACTTATAGCAGACGTTAACTAATATTTTACAAAGAAATTGAAGTCAAACTACTGGCAACTTCTACTATAATCACTAATTCATTTTCAAAGTACTGATTAAGTATTCACTATCATAGTTGGTGCTGGGGTACAGCGATGCACAGGATACGGGTGCCTGTGCTTAGCGAGTTATACAAGCTAATCAGCAGCACTCATTGGTCATTTCTTCCTGCCTGTTTTTTTTAAGCTCATGTGAAATCCTAGGTCAATATTAGATCTTGTGTTCTGTGCTTTATCTCACAAGATTTCAGAATAGTTTTGAAAATGCTCTACTCTCTCTATTATTTGCTTCTCCTTCCTATAATTATATAATATTTAGCTATCTTTTTTAAAATCAGTGTTTATTTGTGGCCAGCCTCTAATGCCATCCCCTGAAATCAAATTACAAATGCTGATTCTTCCATCTACCTCAAGTTACCAGCTAATCAATTAACAAGCCCACCTATTTCAGTCTTCTAATACCTTGTGAAATCCTTCATTCTTTCTTTAATCAAGTCCTAGCCCACACTAACACCACTATGCAACTGTGTTATTTTAATGCTTTTAATGCTCTTTTAACTAGTTTTCCTGTGCATATTCTTACTGCAAGTTTTTTTTTAAACAAAACAGCTTCACAAGAAGCCAAACACATTAATCTAACTCCATAGTCCAGGAGACAACCTCCCCTTGCTCTACAGTTTCAATATTGTTCCCCTTT
>NW_004524817.1:2576475-2591747 GCF_000260255.1 Octodon degus | reverse complement strand
TTTTTTTTTTTTTTTTTTTTTTTTGTGGAACTCAGGTCCTTGTGCTTGCCAGGGAAGCACTTATTCCACTGAGCCATCTCCCTGGCCCCCTTACAAAACTTTTTAAAACTATTTTAAGTGAAATGCCATTTCCATTTTTATTGTTGTTGTTTTGTTGTTTATGTATTTGGTACATGGTCTCACTATGCAGCTTGGACCAGTAGTGATCCTCCTGTTTCTAGCCTCCCCAGTGCTGGAGTTACAGTCGTGCCCCACCACGCCTGTCTCAGTGGCTGGCTCAGCACACCTGAGGGCAGCATGATAGGCAATACAGAGGATCCAACCCAGGTCCTTGTACTTGCCAGGCAGGCACTTAGATGACTGAGCTATCTCCCCAGCCTCAATTTTTTAAAAATCTTACATTTATATGCTATTTCCTGTTTGACATATTTACTCCTTCACTACATAGTTTTCAGATTTTGTCCTTTGTTAATTTTCTTTCATATAGGCTATTACCAGTTATTGTTAGTAGTAATTATTATGATACATTATTAATGTGTCATTAATTTCATACATTTAATTTATTGAAATTTTAATTATACCCTAATAATAAAAATTATTTCAATTTTAACTGTTTTGTGAATATTTTCAGCACTTTTGTGTCTCATCTCTCATTTGATTAAATCATATCACAATGTTTCTAGGATGTGGGCATATATTTTCTTAATAAAACCTGAAATTACCTTTGTTACCTAACGATAGGTTAAGACATGCTTAGCACACATAATATTTTCATATCTTTGACATATATATATATATATATTTACTTTCATTTACATCAGACAGCATGAGAACAAAGATAATTATCTTTAAAGATGAATTACATGTGCAGAGATACATATAGGGTATGAGATTTTAATGTCTCGCTTAGAGTAGGTATTCCTCTGCAGAGAGAGGGCATGAAGAAACTTGAGTAGCACTGGGTATAGATCATGGTATAGTAGTATGGAATTGTGGAGCCAGCTATGAGAGGATTTTGAATTAGCAGTAATTGTGTATTGGATAAATCATATTGGCTACAATACTGCTACGGCACAAAGCTTGGAGAGAATTCTGAAGGAACAGATGCAAAGCATCTTGACAAAAACATGTAAACATAGGACCCTTCTCCCTCCTAAAAATTTTTTTTTTTTCCTACTGAAATATCAGTAGTATTTTTTTTTTTTCTTGTGGCCTGCTCAGGCTGCCCTGGGCGTGGGACTGGCACAGCACGTGGTGCTGGGGATAGAATCACAATCCTGCACTTGCCTAAGCTTGCCCAAGCAGCCACTTTAGACCACTGATCTATCTCACTGGTACAGAAGTATTAGTAGAGTTTATCGTCATTAATTGAGTGCTCAGATTTTTCCCATTACCTAATAAATTTGGAGATTGAACAAGGATCTTGAGATAAAACTTCCCTGTCGAAGGTGTGTTGGTTCTCTCAGAAAGTTTTTGGATTGATCCAAAAAGTTACTTATGACTTTGACTACCCAGAACAATGATTTCTTGGAAAAAAAGAAAAATAAAGTCATGTTAGTGTAGCCGATTTCAAGTTGTTGTATACCCACAGCCTCTCTTCAGTTCAGGAAAAGGGTTCTGATTTGAATTCTTTTTATTTTCCCTTATGTATCCTAAGCTCTCCTTCAGAATTAATGATGACCTGTGTGCTGGTTTTCACATTTATCCCTTCTTGCCCATTATTTTGCTACTTTGACTTACAATTTTTGTTGCTTTCTGAAAACTCCGAATTTTTATTCCCTATTATTCTGAAAAATCAGTTTTCTGCAACATCAGCTCTATTCTTTAGCATTTCGAATCTAAACATAAAAACCTATTTCTTCCCCGTGTTTAAAGCAGCTGCCTGGTGGTCCTCCACCTCCCTGCCCCTCTTCTCCAGGCGCTATCTTCTCATGGACTGTGTCGCTCTGCCAGAGCGGACATATCTTGTACGTTTTTTCTGAGTGCTCTAAATAGCTTTCTAAAGTTTATTTTCAGTCCTGTAGCAGATGATTTGCAGAGATTTGCAGAGAGATGTGCTGTTCATGTGATTTTTACTGATCTTTCCTTTTTTGTACCAGAGCGTTTGTCACAGGCCCTATGCACCCCTGCACCCCACCTGGCCGCCCGCGCGGCCTCACTCTCACTCTTTTTCCTGTGTCTTCCTTTTCCCTCACTCTGTGGTCCTCAGTGGCTTTGAGATAAGACAAGTTTTTCTGCCCTTAGTGTTTACCAAGAGATAAAAAGGAAAGACTTTGCTGATGTCTTTTCCTGAAACTTAAATGCTTCTTTTGGATCTCAGCTCAGCTCACAGGAACACTTCCTCCTGGCTTGCCCCCTCTTTTGCCTACTTCACTGTCTACTTCTCATTGTATGCTTTCTGCATTTTCTTTACTTATGCTAACTCCTTATCTTGGGCTCTTAAAATTTTCATATCTTTACATACTCCTGTCCTGATGGTCCTCAAATCCATACCTGATTCTGATGTGTAGGCTCTTGGGATTCAAGACTCTTCGATCTGCCTATCCACTGCCTCCTTCTGGTTATCTGCTAGGCAAAACAATCCTAACAAAGACAGTGTAAAAATTTAAATCCGTTCCTCAAACTGCATCCACTTTTAGTCTTCTTCCTCTTATTAGTAAGTGATACTTTTCAGATCCTTACAGAGGATCAAATCCTTGATTTCTCTTTCTGTCAGCCCCACTCAATCAATTTGGTATTTGTACTGATCATCCTGTCACCGAAGTCAATTCCAAACCCTAAATTATCTGGCCTCTCCACTTCTGTGTTCTTTTGTCAATGAAGGTTGGGCATACCAAAGATGATTTTTGTGTTAGAATCTTCATACAAACTCTTTTCTCTGCTAGTCTCCCCCTAACTACTCACCACTGTATGGCAGATTTTTATTTTCTCCTTTCCTATCCAATCTTAAATTTTGTCTCAGTGAAGCCCTGCTATAACATCTTCAAAGTTGCAAAAGATATGCACAAGGTTTTTTTTTGTTTGTTTGTTTGTTTTTTTGTGGTACCGGGGATTGAACTCAGGACCCTGTGCTTGCCAGGCAAGCACTTATTCTACTGAGCCCTGCCCACAAGGTCTTATCTTGTCCTTTGCCTAGGTCTTATCTTAGTTTTTATCTTATCGACTTGTATATTTGTTAATGTTCTAATATTCCTGAGTAGAATATTATTAGTCCTATGAAAGAAAACACCTCGTCTGATCTTTTTACCTCTATACATTTGAGTGCGGTCCCACACAAAAAAGCACTTAACAAATATCCCACAAATTAACAAATTGATGAGTGTCATTGTTTTTGACATATTTCAAAGTCTTGAGGGACACTAGATAAGATAGGGATCCTGTAGCTATTTCCTCAGTCCCCACTTATTTGTTCAGTCTCAATGATGATTTTTAACCTATATTTTTGTAAGAAAAATAATTCCAACAAGAGTACAATGTTTATGTACTGTTCTTTTGCTAAACACTTACAACTTTAAGCACTTTTACTTATCAAATTCTTTCTTCATTTTCATTAGTTTACATACATCAAATGTCCCTTTTTGTCCTGTGTATTCCCATGGATTTTGGCACATATGCTCAGCCCCAGAAGCCTGCAGAACATTTCTTTCACCCTCATTTTTCCCGTGTTCCCTTTTCGTAGCCATGCTCGCCCACTATGATAGTTCGCCTAAGTGTTCAACATAATTTTACTTGTAATCTTTTTCTTTATGTTTATGATAACTTTAGGAAACAACTGAGGAATGCTAACCATAGAGCACCTTTTCTCTTTGTTCTATTTACTCAACTCTTCCTATTATCATGCATTAAGATAGATCCAAAGCATGTTCCAAAGGACACATTATTAATTTTTTTTTGTTTCAGATGGGAAACTTCAACCTTAAATTATTTTATTTTTTTTTTCTAACTGACACTGTAAAGTTCAGCTGCAACAACAGCAGAAGCTTTATCTAAAACTTCAGGTCACAAAAATATTTAATGTTATACTAATGACGATACATTGAGGAAAAAACTATAATGAACTGTACTTGTTCTTTTTAATAATAATGATAAATCTATTTCAGTGCTTCTTAAAGGACCCTATGTTAAGTATAATAATTTAAAGCTGATCATTTATTAATTTTAGAATATATGTATATATATTTCATTGATGTTTTCAGAATTTACAAATATTGAACCAGTATATATTGTCTTTTAATTTTTATTTCAGCTATACTGAAGAAAGCCCTGGAAACAACTTTGCTCTCTGACAAACTGGTCTCTCAGGCCACGCATGAATGTATATGTATATGTATATGTATATGTATATGTATATGTATATATAAAGCAGATTTTTTTCTATTTTAGGGAAGGGTCTACAGGGTGTCCAATCGCCATCTCAGTGCGCCCTGGAGGCAGGGCCAGCACGGCAAGCCTGAGGATCAAACCCCTGGCACTGAGCCTGTTTGCAGGTGCTTTAATCCACTGAGCTATTTGGCCGGCTGTATAGGTATAGGTATAGGTATAGGTATAGGTATAGGTATAGGTATAGGTATAGGTATATGCATGTGTATATGTTTATTCAAGGAAAGGGCTGAGATTCATCTTTGCATAATTCAGTCTTATCTTCCCTGTTACATTCTCTTCATGACTACAAAAGTCAGTGTGTTTAAATGCTATCACTACAGAAATCTTGTCCACAGAATTATTAAATAAAGTATAATTAGCTTTAAGAAACACAAACACAATTACACTAGTCTTTGTATTATAATAAGTTTATGTTGGAAAGTGGTATCTGTATGTATTTTGAAAATTAACAAATTCTGTTATATATCATTCAGTTCTTTTGCTATGCTAGTCTTTAAAAAATAGAGAATTTCTGTTAGCACTATACCCCAAAAGATGCTGAAGCTGTCTTCATTAATTTGTACTCATCAAAATAAACTAATGAAAATATTGAGATTTTGCTTCACCTGCACTTTTGTGGGTAAGATAGTAAGCCTCTTTAACCTGTGCAATCAAATGACCCTGCTTGTGAAAATATTGCAGGGGAGACTTCTCCCTTGACAAACACTATTTCTCAAGTACAGTTATTAATGAATTTTGAACAATTCCTAGAATAGGGCATAATACAGGAGCTTTGTAACTTTGCTAAGGAGAATGGCAGGCTACACAGGTGAGAAAGATGGTTTTTATAGACCTACTAGAGCTTGCTCATGATTCTAATCCAAGGGTGTGAGTGTCAGAGGGGACTACAGAGGTCCTCTAGATGCTACGTTTGCAGTTCAATTTTGTTTTTACAGCTGAGTGTCCCTTGTAGTCCTGTTATCTATTCACTGAAAATAAGTGTGGTGAATGCTAATAGAATGTGGTCTCTTAGGGAAACTATTCAACAGAATGATTAATTAGTTGAGAGAAAGGTTAGATGATAACTAAAATGAAAATGTGTGTTTTTTAATCCAACATTCAAAAACAGATTTGACATTTTGTTGTAAATTGTATGTTTACAGCAGCTGTTAGAGTAATTGTTTTGCCAGTTTCTAATTGCAGATGTTGGCAGCTGGAAATTAGGAGCAAGCAGTCGTTTCTTTAGGGGATACAATTAAATGTGGGAAAACATAGGATTAAACATCACTTTTCAGTCATATTCCACACTAGTATGCAGAGCAGAACTTTAAAATTGCTGCCAATTTTTCAAAGGTCTGACATCCTTAAATATTAAAAATCTTCACACCTAAGCCATATATGTATATAAATATATGTATACATACACATATGCATTTAACCTTCCAAATTAAACTGAATGATAAGCATCCCTGGCTAGAGTAAAGAAAGAAAAGCAAAGCTTTATTTTCATAATTAAATAAAAGAAGACTCTATTGCATTACTTTGTTAATTGTCTCAGTTCTCCCACTTAGTGCCGCAGACCAAACGAAATGTCCCTCCTCTTGCATTTAATCTCCAGAAAAACCTAGAAGAATATCAGCAGACATTAATTTTGTACTATTATGTAGTCTCAATAAGTGATAGCAATTTTAAGATTACTGTGTTGATCTCCAGAGAATAGGTTTTAGAACAGAAAAAGTTGTCTTTAACCTTTCCGGTAAATATTATATAACGTCAGACACTGTCATACAAGAATATTTTCTTTCTTTCTTCCTTCCTTCCTTCCCTCCCTCCCTCCCTCCCTCCCTCCTTCCTTCCTTCCTTCCTTCCTTCCCTCCCTCCCTCCCTCCCTCCCTCCTTCCTTCCTTCCTTCCTTCCTTCTTTCTTTTTTACGTGTTTGATACAGGGTCTCACTATTTTCAGCCTCCCTAATGCTGGGATTACAGGCATGCACTACCACTGACCAGTGGCCAGTTCAGTGCACCTGGGGGCAGGGCCAGCATGGCATGTGGTGCTGGGCATCAAACCTTGTCCCTGCACTTGCCAGGCAGGTGCTTAGACTACTTAGCTATCTCACTGGCCCAAGAACATTTTCTAATCAAAGAAACTCCTGAAGATTTTTGCTTCTCCAAAAATCAGGAACAAACATTATCTATTTATTCCTAGAAGTATGAGCTCTGTTGTGTGACTCACTCTGTTAATCACTTATATTGCCTCTGGGCTGACTCTTTAAGATTTATATTCAGTTATAGGATAAAGGTTAAAGGCAATAAAGATGAGAAAATTAAAACACATCCAAATTTTGCTCTACGAAAGACACTGCTAAGAAAATAAAAGATAAGATGGGGGGAAATTTTGTAAATCATTAATCTAGTAATTCATATCCAAAATTTGAGGACCCATCAAAATTTATCAAAACAAACAATCAAATAGCAAACTGAAAAGCATAGACACATGCTTCATCAAAGACGCAAAAGTGGCAAATGAGAAGATAAAATGGAGCTCCATATCATTAGCCATTAAGAGGATATAAATGAAAGCCACGATGAGATCACTACGACCATGAGAATGGCTGAAGCTTAAAAAGGTCCAACAACACCAAGTGCTGACAAGAACACAAAACCACTCTCAGCCTCAGTCATTATTGGTGAGTGTGCAGGGAGGCACTGGCGCTCTGGCGAGCAGCCACATTTTATGCTCAAGTGGTCACATAGCCGTATGACCCAATCACTTTGTCCCCTGACTACTCAGCTAGGAAAACTTAAAAACCATGAGTTCAAGCAAAACCTGTATATCAGTTCTATTCAAAATCACCCCAAACTGGAAATAAACCTGCTTTTCAATAGGTGAATAGACAGTCAAATTGAAGTTACATATATCATAGACTACTACTCAGCAACATGATGACGTGAGGATTAATACATACAACATAGATAAATATCAAATGTTTAGTTGAGTGTTAAGTGCTGCATGTTAAATGAATTCATTGTAAACAGCATATAGGCAAAATCTATAACAATAGTAATGGTTACCAGGGCAAAGTTCGGTTATAAAAAATCTATGTTTAAAAATAATACAACTACATGCAAAAAAGTTACTTTTAATGTGCATTAAAGTAAAAATTAAGGATTGGCTTGATAAATGCTTAAATTGTCATATAATGCCTTCTAGTTTACTTGTCTTCCGCTTTTTGATGCAAATTATTCATTGACATTTTCGAATTAATAACAACTGCCAATTCTGTGGAGAACTTGGAGAAATTTCTTGATAAATTATTCATAATTAGTCAAGTTTCCTTGTTCTCTAAAACATGTACCTGATGCATTTTTTAATCTTTTTGTCTGACTTCAAGATATTGTCAAATTCTTACAGAAAGCAAAATGATTACCAGATCTGGGAAAAGAAATAATAGGATCCACCATGCTACAGTTAAGAAAAATTAGAGGATGTGAGGTTTCTGTCCCTCGTGATACCTCAGAATACTGAAGGATTTGGAATAAAGAACAGAATCCTGATACTAAGAGCAAGAATGCTGGCCCTGTTCTACCACTCCACTGAGGAGTAAGCAGGCTAAAAGGCAAAATCCTCTCTCTCTCTCTCTCTCCCTCCCTCCCGTCCTCCCTTTGTCTTTCCCTTTCTCTCTCTCACCCTTCCCCCTCCTCCTTCTCGCCCTCCCCCTTCCTCTCTCTTTGTCTCTCTGTCTCTGTCTCCACCTTCCTCTCTTCCTCCCTCCCTCCTTCCCTCCCTCCCTCTCTCTCCCCCAGCCTCTCTCTGCTCCCTCCCTCCTTCTTTCTTTCCCTCCCTCCTCTCCTTCTCTCCTTTCTCCCCCCACCTCAGCTTAGCCTTTCCCACATTCACATTGCCATAATTTAAGATTCAGTTATCATCCACAATTATAAAAGAGATTTAGTTCAGCACAGGTTCACAGGGCTCAGTCCATGGCTGGATGTTCCCAGAGTTGAGATGTTGTTGTTGCAGATTGTACTGAAGATGTACAGCTTGTGGCAGTGAGGAACAGAATGGAAGAGATCCAGAGAGGAAGGAAGGAGTTAGAGACCATATATAGCAGCCAAATTCATGCCTCTATTACCCCTCCAGACACACAGAAGGGTGTTATACAAATCTCCTACAGGACTCCCAAACCAATTAAAGTAGTATAATTAATCTTCACCACCACATTTCACTCCTTGGCAGCTTGACACTCAAATATCTCCCTAAACCAAACTTATTCTCCAAATAGAAAGATCCTAACCCTGCATAACTTGATACAACTATCCCATATATAACTGGAACACAATAATCCCTTCCCCCAAATCTCAACAGTCCCAGGATTGATAAAAGTCCAAGTGGAAGTTCATTCGGAGGGCCATTGAGATAGTTCAGCAGATTAAGCACCTGCTTAGGCAAGCAAAGGGCCTGGGGTTCCATCTCCAGCACCACATGTCATGCTGTTCCCTCCCTCAGGTATGCTGAGCCAGCCACTGATACCAGGCGTGGTGGAGCACACCTGTAATCCCTGGGGAGGCTGAAAACAGGAGGATCACAATGAATCCAAGCTACATAGTGAGACCCTGTACAAAATACATTTAAAAACCAAAGGAAGAAAGAAAGTTGGCTCTGAGTTTCAAGGTAAACTCCTTGTAAGCAAAAAATTCTGAGAGGAGATTGAGTCTCTTAGTTTTCAGAAAGTGATTTTAGTTCTAACTAATGGGATTAGAAGCGCCTTTCTATTTGGAAATTCAAGAGCTCTACACATAGCTCTCTCTTTGGAAATGCACGAGTGATCTAGACTGATATTTCTCCAGAGAGTTGGCGCTCGATGCATAAATGAGCTCTTCACATTTTTTCACTTTTTGTACTTAAATATGTTTAGAATTTAAAGGGCTAAAATCATTTAAAAGTGTTTAGAACATTTTTCCATAGGAAAATGATAAACTACTTATAATTATGTATCATGACTATGACATAGGTGCTCACACGATCAAAGAAAAAAGCAGTGAGTTATTCTATTCCATTTTATTCCATCCCATTCCACCCTATCCACCCTGCCCCATCCCATCCCATCCCATGAAATGTCATGCCATTGCACCCTGTGTTGGGTCCCTGCTGTATCCCAAACTGGCCTCCAAGTCTGGGATCAAACTATCCTCCTGTGTCAGCTTCCAGCGTAGGTCATACATAGGCCTAAAACACTGCACCCTGGAGATAAGCAGCTGGGAGCACAGCTTCCCAGAGACTCAGCTGGAACTGAGCTCACAACCACACTGTCCTGAGGCCCTGCCTGCCCTGGAAGCAGGGGCACCTGGATAGCCGATCACCTGTGTCTCTCTTTGGCCCTGGTTCTCATTGTGGGTAACACGGCCACAGTGACACTCATGTGATCCTCTCTAGCTACCCACAAGCTCGTCATTTATAAACTTTATATTTTACAATGTGCCAGTGTTTTGTCATAAAATATTATCTGCCACATTTTAAAAAGCAAAACAATGTCTTCTGTCAAAAGCAGAATAACTTCCTGATAAAGTCTATAGAGAACTGCTTCTCTTAGTGAGCAACCATTTAGGATGGTGTCCCATGAACTTGTTGACACAACAGGTAACATTTAAAGAAAAAAAAATGGACCTGCCTCTACATAGCCAAAAGCTTTCTTTTAAAGTCTAAGAATTACCCACTCATTGACATCAGAGTGGGATTTCTTAATTATGGAGACCTATGGTTTAGGGGGTGGTTTTCCTTGTTTATTTGGTTTTTGGCTTTTTGTTCTGTACCAGGAATCAAAGTCAGGACCCTGTGCTTGCCAGGCAGGCGCTTATGCCACCGAGCTATCTCCCCAGCCCAAGACAATTTTGTTTTTTAATTATGGCCAGTTAGCTTAAGGGTCTTTCATTCACAGACACACCACCACAATAGTCTTTTCAGAAAGCAAAGCCAGACCTTTCTGATAAGTCCGTTGGTATCTTTTCCATTTAGTTAATATTATTTTCATAACACTACCAAATTGTTTGAATCATTATAACTGCAATATGTTTTGGCAACTGACAGCCTAAAATCACTTAATATATATTTCAAAAGGTGATTTTGGCAATTCTTATTAGTTATTCCTATTGATAAAACAGAATCATTTATCAGTACCTCCTTGTCTCCTAACAAAATGATGAATGTGCCTAGACATATTAATCTATAACTGATAAAAGCACACACTCCACTTCTTCATGGGCAGGGGCAGAACCTGCCCTGGTATCCTTCACATGGCACAGACCCCTGACAGCCAGCGACAGCACCTCCACAGGCTCAGTGACACTTGATGCACGCTTTCCCACAGCTTCAGGAGGAAAAAGTAGAGCTTGTTTTAAGCGGCGCTCTATGTCTGCCGTCTGTGGTGGGGATGGCAAGCTCCTTTTCACGTCTTCCTCAAATGCTGCACTTCGCTTTTCACCTTCATAGTTTTTGGTATTTCCTCTGGAAGGGCCCATTCTTTCCTCTAGGCTGCTCCAGTTCAGAGCAGGGCAATGTTTTAGAGACAGAGGTTTATTTTGGCTCTCATTTTCAGTGGGTTCAGACCACAGTGGTTGGGGTCCTAGGTAGGAACAGCACGGTGAAAAAGCATGAAGAAGGATAGGAGTTTGCACATGGTAGCCAGGAGGCAAAGAGGGGAAGGCAGGCTGGGGACAGGAATACAGTCCTCCCAGTCACGCCCTCAGTGAGCTGTCTCTTCTGACAAGACTCCACCTCACAGCACGGCTGGTGAGACCCATCAGTGGGCCAACCTGCTGCCGAGTGAAGCATGCATGTGACCCACTCACCTTCTAATGGCCCGCCTCTGAGTGTGAAACCACTGGCATTTTGAATTTAAATCATAGTAGTCCTTCCCTGGCCCTCAAGATACGCCTGTCCATCGATGCCCAGTACCACATGCCGGGCCAGCCTTGCCCCCAGGGTAGGCTGAGTGGGCCACAAAGTTCAAACGTAGTGGCGCACACCTATAATATCAGTGCTGGTGAGGCCGAAACCAAGAGGATCACCACAAGTTGGAGCTGGACAATGAGACCCTGCAACAACCGAATACATTAAAAAAAAAAAAAAAAAAGTGAGTACTTCCAACATGCAATTGCACAGAATAAATACTCTTTTCCGAAAAGGAAGTTGGAGATTTAAAAAAACTGGACCAAAACAAGACAGAAATCCAAGGTAGACATCAGCAAGCGGGGCGGGTTGTGGTGAGATATTGTGTCCAAAAGTGTGGGCAGTCCTACCCATAGGGCTCAGGGTCTGCAGCCTACACCACCTGGCCTCAGGCTGGCTGCTCACAGCTGTGGCTTTCCTCAGCAGGTAACCCACATCCCTGGCACTCCCTGCTTCCCAGAGTCCTCGCTGCTTCTTTGCCTTTCCCCTCACAGCTTCATGCACTGCTCTCTCAAGGACTTCTGCCAAGTGCTGTAACCTTATCACACCTCTGCCTAAATTACAAGTCCTTATTTTAAAATCCAGGTGGAAGCGTCTGTTATCCTATAACTTGCTGTTTGCATGTCTGAAAAGCCAGCACCACATGGAGTGGGCAAGTCAGCTACACCTCAAGCAGGATCCAGTCTCCTTTGCCCACGGTTGTGCTGGCCCCTGAGTGCCGGGGGGCTGAACTTGGGGATACACTTTCCTGTGTAGCCCTGAATAAATGAGCATTACAGCAACTCCTTTCTCAAATGGCAGACTGACAGTTTTGTGCCCTGGAGTCTATCGCAGCTGGGATCTTGCTCATTTCCAAGGTGCTTTCTTGGCTTTTTTCTTATTGTTCTTGTAAGAAAGTGCTTCTTTTTTTTTTTTTTTTTGCTTAGTTCTGTCATTTGAACAGATGAATGTCCATTTTGTATCTGTGTATTCAAAGTGGTTAGAATAGATATATAGTTACATTCTCTTAATGAATAGAGGGATTTGTTCTAATGGTGTTTGTAAATAAGATATCATGTCTGCATCTTGTACAGCAAATAACCACTAGGAAGAGAATATGCAATGTGTTAATTATTGAAACTGTCCTACCAATTTGATTTGAAACTGTCTCATTGCTATTTGTATCTCAATAAAATTATGGAGAAAAAAAAGTGCTTCTTTTCAGCTGCCACACTCTCTTTGTCCCTACTTTGCAGGCTCTTCCTTTCTCGCAAAACTAAATGTTTTACACCGTTCAGCTGTACTTTTTGTTGAGGCTCACTGTAAATCTGCCTAAAAGCAGCCAGCAGTATTCATTTCATGGCCTGAAGGTTAGGTTGCCTTGAAATTGTCTTTTCCAGATTAGTTAGTCTGCTATCTTTGGCTCCCCCAAACTCCCAGGACATGGCCCAAATACAGACAAAATTTCTCCCAGAAAAACACACATTTTCTGCTGAGTCCTAGTTGCCCACTGAAGGCGCCTGAGCCTGACCCTCACGAGCCACATCTCTATTGGGAATCTGGTCTTGTAAGCGCTGATGCTGCTTACAGTAGTACAGCACTTCTTTAGCCCATCTCTCCAATTTTTTCCAATTTCTCCCACAGACCAGTTCCACAGGCATATGAATCATATGGTATATTCACAGCAAGAGCATCATTCCTTTTACCAATTCTCTGTATTAATCAGATTTCTCATGACTGGGATACAATATTTGGCATTCAAAACTTTAATGAGAAGAGCACTTCAGCTCCATCTATGGCCAGCAGGCTTCAAGGCAGACATGCTAGGGTGAAACGACATGACGGGGGCCAGGAAGCAGCGGGAAGGCAGGAATCACACAAACACACCCCTTCCAGGTCACAACCCAGGGGCTTGCCTCTTCTGACAAGGGCCTACTTCCAAACAGCAGTCAGCTGTGAACATGAGCTCATCACCTCCCGGGCTGTGGGCCTCTGGGCCCGAGAGCAGGAGATGGCGAGGGAGGCAAGCAGGCTAAGCTCCACCTGAGTCTACAGCTGTCCACCATTGCTTGCATGGGTGACTGCTGGCAACATTAGATTCTTATGGGAGCACAAACCCTACTATAAACTGTGGATGCAAAGGTTCTAGGCAGTCAATCCTTATTCCTGTTCTGGGGTGGAGCTCATGTGTAATGCTGGTGCTAGGGAACAGCTACAAATACAGCTTAGTATTCACAAAGACCATAATAAATCAACTGCCTGAAGATTCATATCCAAACCCTATCAGTGTGTAGTAAGTAACAACTAAGCTATATCTGGTTGCAGGCTTCAAGAGGCTATTTATATTTTCTGTAACTATTCACTGACCCATGAAAATTAACTTCCTTTATCTCTACTATACCAGAAATCAGCCAAATATTTTTATTTTATTTTGTAATAAATTTAAGTTTATATCAACTGATGGAAGCAATGCTGCTCTTAAAATATCACAGAAAATTAAATTCAACACAAAGGTAATTCAATTGCCTATTAAAAAGTTTGGAAGTCTAAGTCATTATTGACTTATTCAATTTGAAAAGCACCACTGAGAACCTCCTATGTGTGAAGCTCTGTGGTAGCCACTTCACGTGGCATATTAATTGGGTCATCAGAACAGCATAGTGTAGATGTAAGTTTGATTTACTGGGTAACAGTTAAGAGCACTGGGGCTTGAGGAACTTAAGTAAAGGAAGATCGAGAACTGATATGGGAGCACAGGTGACTTTGACTCCAAGGACAGGCATTCAGCCACTGCTCTCTAGCATCCCGCTTCATTTATGTACCACCATCAACAGTGGCACCAACAGAGGAAATGTCATTCAACACTCTTTCATAGCAGTACTCGCATTTAAGTGGCTTCGCTCAGGACCAGTACCCGGCTCCTACCAGGGGCAATAATGGCTGATAGAAGCAACATCTCCATGTGCCAGGTGAATACCTTCTTCAGTGTTGTAGTAGTGGCATTTAAGGGTATTTTAACCAATTCAGGTGGTCAAAAGGCCTAGAAGCGTTCACAGGGAAGGAGAAAGTTGCCAGCCGATATGAGCCCAAGCTGGCCAGAACACAGGGCAGGCATCGTGCCAGTGAGAATGGGGCAGGCTGTGGCCCTGAGGGGCTGCACCTTCTCGTGTGATACTTAAATACCTGGAGAGCATTTTAAAGTCTTGTATCAAATTTGTCCTCTTGAAAAGCTTTTAAACTAGTTACCCTGCAGCCCAGAGGGCTCTTCTTCAGGAAAGAGCATCCCACCCTGGCGCCATTAGGACAGCTCGTGCATAATGCCTGTGAAAGGTTACCAGCACTTTAACTAAGAATGCTTTTTCCTCTTACAAAATAATGAGAGAAAACAATAAATCAGCTCATTTCATTTTTTCCAGAGCAAACCTAATATAAAGGCCTAGACACATTTTTACCTTTCTCTTCAGTTAATACTCATAATAACTGCATTCAATTGCCAAACTCTGGGATGAAATTTACCTCATGATGTTATGATCCAAGCCCAAATCCATTTTAATTTCTATTCCTGTATATGGATATTGATTCCACTATTCAGAGATTCCACCTGTAACGATGCAAGCTTCTAGTATTTGATAGCATAAAGCACAATGCGGGCACTACTTTCGGATGACTTTGTAACAATAAGCCAATCCGCCTTGCTGTAGAGTAATAAACAAGCTCCCTGAAAGGTGCCCACAGGGAACCGCAGTGAGAAATAGCTTATCTCCAGCGTGACATTAGTTCAAAGCATGTGTCCTACAGCCAACCTTGAGACTGAAGTAAGACTGTGGTGGATTTATACATGGTAGAAAATAATAGGATTGTGCCTTGTATCAAAGCAGCACATTCACAGATTATCAGATTACCAATTTTTCCTTTATAAATAGCCTCCCTTAAATCAATCTCTCTCTCTCTCTCTCTCTCTCTCTCTCTCTCTCTCTCTCTCTCTCTCT